>NC_071441.1:57487867-57787867 GCF_017976375.1 Cuculus canorus
TCTTAGTGAAAAAGTGAAATATGCCTGAGGTTCTTGTTTGAGATCTTATACCCTTCTGAAGCTCCTGAAATCTTTGTCAGAAAAGAAAGTAAAATCATGGCTTAAGAGAGGGAGGGTGGGGGGGATGGAACTTTCAGAGCACAGACTTTAATTACAGAAGGGGGTCCTGTAAATTGTCGTTGAAAGAAACTCAGCCCTGTGGGGTGACTGGTGGATTCACTCTTTCCTAGGTTGTCTGGACTCCAAAGCTCTGTGCACTTAGTGAGTAAGAGCAGAAGCTGTTGCTGCAGCCTGGGCAGTTGTTATGGACGGATTATTTGCAGTCCTGCATCCCGCCTGCGTGGCTGGGATGGGTTCACTTGCATTCAGCCTCCAGACATTTCTCCTGGTAGCCCGATTCTCACATCAGGGAGAGTTGGTGAGGCCGAGGTTTATTAAACATTTCACACAGTGTTTGAGCGTGGACCTAGTTCTTTTTCTGCTAATTTGCAGAGTTAAGGTAGCACTGTAGCTCAGTTTCTTCATTTCAGTTGCTGTGAGAAATTATTTTCTACCAAAAATCCTAGTGAAAAAACACTGTCTGGAATACAGTACACAACTGAGGGAGTAAAATCCTTATAATTCTTGGATGCGTTTGTTCAGTTTGGGCCTTGGGAACAAACATCATAAAGGAGGGAGGCAGATCTTACACATAGACATACTTGGGTTGTTGATTATAGACAGATGCAAAACACTAATTCTTTTCAAAACTTTTCAGCAGCAAACTTGGTAAAAGCTTATCTGGTGGGGTGGTTTTAGCCCATTTGGTCTGTTTAATACAGCTGTGCTAGATTAAGAAAGAGCGAAGTAAAACTTACTAATGGCATGTTTTATACTTTCCAGCATGAAGTTGCTGTATATGTTGAAATAAGATGAATACAGTTCTGCATGCAAAATAGTTGTAGACCTAATGTGATGAGGGTTTGGAAAGCAGTAACAGAAAGGAAATGAAGAGTTTATTGTTTTTATAGCTCTAATATCCATTAAAAGTTACTAACACCGCAGGTGACAGTTTGGGTAAGTGTAAAGTGAATGTTTTGAAATAAATAGCAGTTGGGTGACCTGGAATGTCAGGGCTCTAGACAAGGGTGTGTGTTTGTCAATATATCCTACATGTTTTACAGACTCCTCAGGGAACAGGGGAAGATACAATTTCACCTTTTCAGTGCCAAAACATTTTAATTATATCTTCTTCCAAGTACAGTGGTTCAGTAACCAAGGAGCTGACATTGATGCATGTGTTGATAAAGCTGCAAACATTCAAAATGAGATTAACAAAGATTTTGAGGAAAGGGTGACAGCTAATTTTGCACAGTATTCTGCATCTAATTCAGGTCAGTGTAATGATAGAATATTTTATAACTGTTGTGTCATCCAGAGGGACTTTTATGATGCTTTGTGTTTTTGAGGATTTGTGTATATGAAAGTGTAGTTCTTAATACATCATTCAAACAGGTTATAAGTTTTTTTATTGAACATCTATTGGTTGTAGCCATAAACAGGAATAAACTTCAATATTTAGAAGCAATTTTATATATCCATCAGCATTCATCGAGGTAATAGATTCTTTTTGTCTAATTTACCTTTAAAGTACTGACTTCAGATGTGAAATGGAACCAAAACTACCAAGCCTGTTTTGCAGCATTGCTTAATATTTGCAAAAGATTGGATGGAAAATTATATTAAGGGTATTTAAATAATCAAACTGTAGTTTCTTTGTATTGTGTGAGACCTTTTGAGAACATCTCAATGTATTTCTGCTCTATTCTCCTCCTTGTTTGAAGGCAACTGACATTCTTCTTTCACTTTTCTTTTTGTTTGTGAAATTTTCTCCCTCTTTTTTTTTATCCACTCACTTCTCCATCTGCTTTCACTTTTGTTTGCTTGGGCCGTCTCTCATCCCAACTTGATAATGAGGAATGCGGTGTGACCCTGACCTCTATCAGCCCATGCATGACCTTTTGACTCCCCCACATCACCTCTGACCTTCTCTTTGACAGCTTGATTAATTACCCTGTGTTATGATTTATGAGTAAGTGCTATGTAAAAATAATAGACAACAGGTGGTCCTCTAAAAACTTTTTGTGGCATGTTTTCTTTTCCTGCCTAACTTGATGAGCTATTTTAAGTTGGGAACTTAGTGGGACAGTGTGTGTTTGGCAGTAACACGGCATTTTTACACACTTGGACACAGCGCTGGAATTCGGGGAGCCGAGGTGTAGCCAGGATGGAAGTATCACAAAGTATTAGCAGGGCGCAGTTGCCAAAATGTACATTGGGTGGAAAGCGGAGTCAACTGACATTTCAGGCGTTTCGGTCTCAGGTCACGTCTTGAGAAAATTGCTCAAATAATGGAGGGGGCATTTTTCAAGCTGAGCTGCATCTCCAACAGCTATGTTTACTTTAACGCTTCACTAGTGACTTCTGATTGGTTGTCATGACCTCATCCCACTGTTGCACCTACGATGTCGCAACAGTGACATAGATGTACCCTTCCCGCGGAAAAGATGGGAAATGAATGGAACATACATCTTTCAGAAAGATGAATGGACATTGCCGTGTCCATTTTAACCATGGGCAGTTTTAAAAGCCGAGCGCTTTGAGTTGCATTTCCCCTGGGAATTAACTCTGGTCTTATTGCCAGCGATCCAAATAGAAACCTAAACTATTCAGGTTGATAAAGCTTAGCAAAATGATCTCGTTCAGACCCTTGCTCACGGTCCGAAAAGATAGCTACATAGGTCAAAAGATTCCTCTCCAGCCCTGACCTCTTTGGTCACATATGGTGTCCCGTCTTGGTGGATTAATATGCAGAGCTGAATGCTTTCAGCTCATTATTCATGTGGCCAGGCAGAAGAGGTTTCAAAAGATTTGGAATTTACTTCAAGTACTTGAGGGAGTTCTTTTTTTTAACCTTACTCTTGCTGTCAGAGGCAATAATTCTGGTATTTCTTCTGCTTTGAACATTTCTCTTGAACTTCCAATATGAGGCAGAAAATGCCAGTCCATTTCTGGCTCGTATATTACGCCGGAAAATAACCTTCTATGTTGTTCTGGCTTTGTAGTAAAGGTATTGTAACCGAGACTCACAATTATTTCCGACACTTCACTTTGTCAGCCTGCTTTCCCTTTCGGCATCATTTACTGTCTCAGTCATAACTATTAATTGTATTTCTATTTATGAACCTGAGGGCAGAGTTTGCATACAGTCCTGTAGCTCCAGAAGCTGTTATATGAAGGACAGTAGTTAGTGCAGATTACATTTTACTTACCTTCAAGTGTTAGAATTGGGGAAATATCTGTTGATTGTGTGTTTTAGTCTGGGAGAGAAACTGTAATTGTACCCACTGAAGTTGTAGATCAAAGGGTGGGACTTGTATTTATCCGTGTTTCTCCTGATCATTGTGTCTCATCACTGATACAGTGATGGGGGATGTTGACTTTTGCGCCACATCTGTATCCTCAGATGTGTGCAGGAGCACGGGGCTCAGCTCGTTTCAGCCAGCTGAAGATTGAGGGGGAGGGGGGCGTGTCCCAAACTTTTGCTTTTTACGCTGAAAAAACTTCACAGTTTAGTGAGCAGTGTCTCTTTCTGAGTGCACTGGGCACACAGGAGGAAACTACCTCACTCTTACGTATTGAAACTACCTTACTATTACATATTGAAATCATATGTACTAGTAGTGACAAGCTTTAAAAAGTGTCCTGGATTATGGTACTTACACTATGGGTCACTGAGTTTTGGTCATACTATACACTCATCGTACCCAAAATTGACATTTTAATGTGGTTGTGAGATATATACTTCAGAACACGACTTTCATCTAAAAAGATACTTTTTAATGAATGTGATTATGTCTTTGCTTAACACTCATGCCAAAGACTGTGTGCCTTGGCTACTACTGAAGTTCGCTAAAGGCTTTTTTGTAGATATTAATGGTCTTGTGTGCTCAGTTTCGCATTGACTTGCGCTGTGCTCAGCCCCACAGCGTCAGTGAGGGATTCCACTTTCTTTTTAATGTTCTGATTGCACTGAACTCTAATGGTGCAGCTATGCCCATGTGAAATTAATTTTTTAAAAATTAGTTGAACTTAAAAGACACACATAGTTGTTATTTAAAGCTGAGTGTTCCTTTTCATTAGAAAATGCTTGGGCTAAGGCTGGATCAGAGGTGTAATTGGGTGCAGTTTTAACAGCGATTTTGTTTTTCCATGTTACTCTCAAATCTTCTTTCTGGTGCCATTGTTTACATCTTGCAATTTAAGGTACAGAAGTAGGAAGGAAAGAGAAATACTCTACAAAACAATCTGAAAATATATTACTTCACAAAGATAAAGTCTTATGAATTGCAAGATTTTTTTTTCTTAATGTTGGGAAAACCTATCTCAGTTATTACTTAATTCTTTTAATTGAACTGACAAGAAAAGCCTGGTATCTAGGAGAAAATGTTAAAAAATGTAAAGGGAGACATGTTACACTGCTTAAAAAAAGCTGATAAAAATCCTTTAATTGATTTATGAAATAGTGAATTTAAAAATGGAATCATATTTCATCTGTTGATGTCTATGTGAAAAATTGACATTGTGTCCTCATAAAATTGGACAAATGAGTCATGTAATGTTTGGTTACATAATCAATAACTTAGACAAATTCTACTTCTTTGGTGATTTATGTGTCTGTTTTGTGGTCAGCTTAAAGTGGACAGAGTTTCAGATCCCCGTAGCTCTCATAGACCTATAATAAACACATGAGTTTTGCATTTGGGATTGTATAGAAAGCAAAAGGAATCGATGCACAGAACGACTCTGCAGGTCAAGAACAGCACAGAGAGCCTCAAAGCCACCAGCCAAGGAATGCAAATCCTTGGTCCTTTAGCTGCCACAAAAAAAAACATCTTTTTGTCCGAGGCGTGTAATTTAGGGAGGTTTCTAAGAGATATTCTGCCCTATGGTGAATTTTGGGCTTTGGATTTTCCAAGCTGGGAATTTTATGTGTTAATTTTGTGCGTTAACATGACCAGCAATGGCGTGGGTAGTTTTTAAACTTTGTCTCCTTTAATTTTCCATTTTCCTTTCCCTCCCTGCTTTGTTTATTTGTTTATTTATTAGCCTGTTTGTTTGTATTTATCCCAGTTCTGTTCACTCAGCAGGGAGGGAAGGGGAGCGACATGACAGGAGACCACTTACTCACGGCGCCGCGTCTAGCAAGGAGGCAATTTTCTCTTTGGCCTATGGTGACCTTTTTTGACTACGTCCCTTACGCCAGAGACAGTGTCCTGAATGCCTCTATTTCACCCTGTTTAGCAGAGTGCAACCGTGCTCTTTAACTTGGTTTTTGGTGGGAGGAGAAGCTACGGCGGACGTTTGAGAAGGGCACAAGGACGAGGGGTAGGAACTCCCTTCAGATGCGATTTTGATAACTAGTCGAGTGTGTCCAACTGTAGAAAATCACCGAGTGACAATCTGTCTACCTGACAGTGGCCACAATGCACTACAAGGTTTGTGAATGGCTCTACAGATTAGAATAAAGCAAGCCCAAATAAAGTGTCTTTTGTTGGTGCAGGCTTGGTTTGCTCTGGCCAGATAGGTATGGGGACCTCTTTGATCCTCCTGCCTGCCCAAGTGCAAAAAGAAGCACCCAGTGAAAAGCTGGGATAAAGCTGTTCAGTTAGATAATTAATACAGACGTTTCCAAAAAGTAAGTCTTTATTAAAATTTTACTTTTAAAGGACAGCTTGATTTTGACTGGGAACCCATGGAAACTTTAAGGACTCATCTGTTAAATGCACGTGCTTCTCTTTTCTCCCTGCTCTTGCGATTATATCTTCCACAAATATTACAATTCTTATGTGATTTGCCATCATTTAAAAATCATAATAAAATGATTGGCTGATTTATTCAAGATTTATTTCTCATTCATAAATTCATGTATTTTTCAACTGGCTCATTTTCTGAGGCACAAAAATGCAGCTGGTACACTCAAAAAGCTTCTGCAGGTCACGAATTTTCTCTGGGTTTGTTGAATACGGGACATAATCTCAGTGAAGTTTTAGAGCAGATTTAAAGATGTACTTAAAAGTCATCCCCGCAGTAAAAGAGTTGACTTGTAAGCAATACCACTGGATCAGTTTTGGTATTGATTCGTTGTTGCTGCTGCTGTTGGCTTCTGCATGGTATGCTTGTTTTCAGCCAGACAAAAGGTTTTGCTGTTTTAAACTACGGTGAATAATTCTCACAAGCTTTCTTTAAGAGATATATATATGTGTGTGTGACCTTCTTCAATCCTTTTTTATTTTGCAGCTTTTTATTGGATGGGTTTAAGCTTTTTGTTCATCATTATGCAGGGTTCTTAAAATAATATTTTGCTTCTTGTACTATTTTCTGAAAAAGTCATATAAAGTGCTTATGAATAAAACAACATATTAAATTATTTTAAAGGTAAAACAAGCAACTTCTCTGCCACTGAGGGATGTGCATGAGCATAAGTGCATGCACAGACACATATTCACACATCAATATCCCTTTAATGACATAGGTGAAACAAACAGAATATTCTTAGAACAGTCTTCTATAAATTATGTCGTGTGAACTTACTGAAATAAAAAAAGTTTTTAAGGGCACTAAAGTAAATGCAAAGCATTTTCAAGCATTAAATCTCCCTTTTCATATTTCTTCTTTTTGTGTGTGCGTTTCTCTCTTCTGAAACAGGAAGGCTATGGAGTAATAGTACTGAATCCCAATGAGAACTATATTGAAGTGGAGAAGACAAAAGCCCAAGTACAGCTGTCTTCTGATAGCTCAGATGAACCTGCAGAAAAGAGGGAAAGAAAAGATAAAATCCAGAAGGAAACAAAGAAGAGACGTGACTTCTACGAAAAGTATCGAAACCCACAAAAAGAAAAAGAAACTATGCAGATATATATTAGAGTAAGTTCCTTTTGGTTTTGTTTGCAAGTCTTTGCTGATGTATAGGTGTGTCTGCTGTCCATATTGGCGGAAAAACAGCATGCTTTTTGAAAAGGAAACACATTGCTGAGATGGCATTTGTGAGTTCATACAGAGTTCTTGCCACTTAATTCTATTGATATTTTGTCATTTATCAAATGTGAAGTTTTGCAAGAGTTACAAAACATCCCTTTCTGATTTCAAAGGGGAACTTCAAATAAACCACAGAGGATCTCACTGGTGCTATCGAGAAAGAGAATAATATAAGGAAGACTTGGTAAAAATTATTTTATAAGCAAAGGTGCACATAGGAAACACTTCCTAATGCAGGTTAGGCAACGTATTAACTTCACGTCATGCGTGCATTTATTGTGTTAAGTTGTCTTATATTGGGGAGGCAGCACTTACAGCATGATAGTTTTTTAAGATATTACCTGCTGAATTAATAATGTATTGTGGAAAATACCATTGTTCATCTTGTGTGGTAGCAGATTTTACCCTATAATGTATTGTTTTCATACGAGCAGCCATCCGTTGAGTTTCAGCTGAACTTCTGAAGGCAGAAAAAGGAGGAGAGTTATTAATATCTTAATAAATACTTAAGCTAGAATAGTTCGAGAATAGTGTAATGAGGAGGCTCTGTCCCTTCCTCTTTTCTTACTCAGTGAACCTTTGCACTTTGTAATGCTACCAGCATGGGATCGTTATAACAGTGCTACCCGAGGATTTCTAATTCTGCAGGGGGCACAAACAATATTATTTGCACTTTGACACATTCTGCTTCATATACATATGATGCATTATACATTCGAGACTGAGTCATGCGATTTCCAAAGCCCTTATTATGAAAGTTAGTTTTTTCATTCAATGGTAAAACATGTCAGAAATGCCACAGTGCAGTTAAAACAGTGGAAATGTGTATGCCTTTCTGGTTCAAAACAGAGAAAAATCCAGCAAAACCACTTTAGAATAATCTTAGATTTTAACATCTTCCTATTAATTTAGCATAACAATGTTAGTAGGAGAAATACAGCTGTGCTGGCTAGTTAAAAGGGTTTGTAACCTGGATGCGAGATTATCACTAATACCATAAATATTACTGTGTCTTTTGAGCAATGTCTTGCTGCTGAGCATGAGAAACAAAAGGATGCATATACATATTCAAAGTCACCAACAGGGCACACTGTTTTTTTCTCTCCGCTGCTTTTTATGAGAGATACCGTTCTGCCCACCAGGCAGATCCTGCTTCTTAAGAAGGGTGACCAGGCGTGTCTCAAGGGCTGTCAGAAGCCAGTGGATGATGTTGCTGTATTGTCCAGAAAGGCGTTTAGTCAGTGTGCTGGACCACTGTCCCCATGTTGAAAGTGAACCTCTTTCTGGTACCTTTTTAGCAGTTCCACCTTCTTGTGGCTCTTTTGCTTGATGAGGCATGAAATTTGGCTTCAGGAGGTTTGACCCTCGAAACACAAAATTATTGAAATGATGAAACATAAAATATGTGACTCCATCCCATTTCCTCATCTCTGTGCCTCAACTATGACTGTTTATGTCCCCTTTATTTGGTTCTCTTCAAACCACGGAAAGAAATAGCATAAGCTTAAGTGAAAGTGTGAGTGATGGTCTCCTTCCCTGGGTGAATTAACTGAAGCTGTTTTTTCTGATGTAGTTCCTATTTTATTCTGAAAGAAGCCTTTGGGGTTTTTTTTTCTTTAATAGGCAGAGAGTTTTTCGAAAAAGAATTAAAACCCTCCCTGCTTTGGTGTATGTGGCAGGATAAATTACTGCAATTTACTTGTCTATCGGTTTCTGAAACAAAACTGGACTGCTGATTGGGTGACATTTACTCTGTTGGGCAAAACTGCTAAGTCTGTAAAAACTCTGGTGGTTGCAAGAGGAGCTGTGAACATCACATGCTCTGCTGCCCATCCTGGCCACAAACATGGTTGTCAGTCTGTCCAGGTGTACCACAATGGAAACAACATGGTGCGATGCCATATTGGCAATGTATTTGTTGCCTCTTGTGCTTGGGTCCATCAGTCTGTCCAGGCATGCAAGGATGCAAACAACACAGTGTGATACCATATTGACAATGCTTTTTTTTACCTCTCGTGCTTGGGTTCATGGGATTACATCTGCTACAGGAATCACCCTTTGTTTGCACCCTGGAGCAGGTTGCCTGGCTTGCCATGACCATAGGCTGCTGGGAGGTGCAACACTGGGGCATCAGGGGGTGATGTCAAAGGGCCATCAGGATGTGACCTTCGCATAATGTATGGTATAGCGTACATTTGACTCACTGAGCTCTTGGAATAAAACACAAAGCTCCACAGAAGTATTTAAGGATGGTATATCCTTCATCCTGAAGAGTCTTGAAAAAACCTGAGCAAGCCCAACGTCAAGTTTGCCAAGCAGGGAAATCTAGTACAGAGAGACTAAGTGAAAAATATCCTCACAGAAGGTATCATAGACATCAAGCATTGAAGAAAAATCTGTTTGCATCAAATACACTGGAGAAATAGTTTCAAACTGTTGAGTGGTAGGAACACATATCCCTGGTTATGTACCTGTAGGGTCATTGAGATCTGTTGTGATCCAATGAGGAAATGCCAGTTGAACAAATTAAAGCTGTCTGGATGATTCTTCCACTTGTGCAGGTTTTCCAGTAATTGGAAAAAATTGAACTTTTCCATGGTAAATTACTTAAAGTAATTCTTTTATTTTCATAGAAAAAAACCCCAAACAAATAGCTGGGATACTAGATACTAAAGAATATGTCTTCAAATACAAAATCTCAAATTGCACTGTATTTTTTGTACAAAATGAGTACAAATAAAAACAACTATGGAATTGTGAAGTGCATTAAGCATAGTGCTTGGAAGATCAAAGTAATTATTGTTTCTTACTGGAAGTTTCCTCAACTATGAAATAATGTACTTTCTGGCATACATTATAGCTTGTTAAAGGGACTGATTTGGTCTGGGCAATAAGCATAATGTCAAACATTATGGCAGAAAAACTTGCTTAATATGTTTTGTAATAAGATAGAATTTTTTGTTCTTGGAAACATCTGCCAACTCAATTCACAATTGAAGACAGAAAATGTCATCAATTCAGTAATAATCTTACGAATTTGGTTTCTTTTTTGGCGATGCAAACCAAGGAAAAAAACTTCTTGATAATCAGCATCGACTATAATACTTTATGGAATGATTAAACAAAAGCATTTTAATTTTATATAACATGCTAATGAATGCATATGAATTTTAATATTCTTACTGTTCAGATTTTAACAAGCATATTGCCAGCAGATCATTTTAAAAGCATCTGTTTTTTAATGTGTTGAATGGAGAATTGAGTCAAATAGCTAAATATGTATATACATCCTTTTAAAAAACATATTTCTAGCCTTACTTATAGATACTACCATTTTTTCTTAGACCACCAGAGGCTGCTGCTGTACATATTGGCTAATGCTTCCCCCCAGAAACTTAATACCCTCGCCAACCTTTGTTTATTAATCAACTAAAGTGAGAATTTGTTGATCTCTAACCTTTTTCTATGGAAATAGATCATAATGGCTTAAATGTGACTGATTATTCCCTCCATCCTCCAAGCCATCTCCCACTCCCTACAGATTTTCACATTGACAGAGTCTAGTCTATGTTAAAAGACACTTAGAAATGTAAATTGGTATTTATCCCCTTCTAAATAGCATTTTGCCGCTTAAACAAGTATACTGAATGGTTCCTGAATTGTTATTAAAGAAAAAAGTATAAATAATGTAGTTTTATAATAGTACTAAATTGCAATAATTTTGCTGACACAACAGTCGAAGGATATCAAGGAGGCAATGAAGGAAGAAGTAGGAAAAAGTACTACCTTTTATCAGACCTACTCGCGGGGTCAGGTTTTCTGGGCAAAAAGGAGGAGCTTTTCCTAAGCCTATATGCTGGAAATTTTGCCCTTTTTTTTCCACCAAGATTAGTTGCTTTAATAATTCTTACTGCCAATGTTATTTGAGCTGTAGCACAGTCTGTAATGGCACTATTTATACTAACAGCATATCATTGAAATTAAATTAATTTTGGATGTAACATACTTTTCATAAATAATTTTTCCCATTTTCTGCAAAAGATTAAATAGAAAAAGATCATGTGCAACTAATTAATTTGTTTTACTAAAAATGGATGCATCAGGATAATTTGTGCGAGTATTTAGGAGAAAGTGGTGGAAGGCAGGTTTATTAATGCGCGGTTAAGTACGCAGCGGCTGCTGGTGAGCAGGAAGCGCTGGCAAGCATGTGAGCACAGTTGTGCCATTTCTGCTTATCGTTCGGTAAGGCTGACACGAGACATCACCTGACTGAAGGTCAGCGCAGTGTCCGCTTGCACGGGGTGACCTTTTGGCACCACGGATTTATTCCACGTCAGAGACGGAGCTGTTTCCCGGCATAGCCGCGGTCCCACCAGCTGCGCAGATGGGCAGATGCAGGCTCCCTCTGCCTACCCTGCGACTTGGCAAGGTGTGTGCCTGCTCTCATCCAGAGCCTGTGTGACTGCATTAGCCTGCTGCTGAGACCAGCTAATAAGCCCTTTATTCCACCAGAAGAGACAAAATGATGAGCACTAGGCAGGCAGCTCCCAAGTCGTAAGGGACATGCTCCAGCACAGAGAAATTCCATGGCAGACCTGGGCATCAGGGCTCCAACCTCCGAAGTCCAACATTTATATCACAATGCCTTGGATTTTTTCCCTTTACAATCATTGGTGTTGCTTTACCTACACCTCTGAAATAACACATGGTTTTATTTTGTCCGTATTTACCTTTTAACACCCATTACTTGCTTATAGTCTTGAGAAATCTCTTTCACTTCTAAGCAACAACAAATGCATGCTGGCAATGGAAAGCTCATGAGAACTGCTTAGAAATTGCCATGTCTTTATTCTTCTTGCCCCATGTACCGCTGGGTGCTCAGAGTTAAAAAAAGACTGCAGTTCAGGTGCTGGCACATAAATGTATGGTGACATTCCTGGTGCCACAGGGCATTTAGGACATGCGGATAGATCTGGATGATGTCTTGTAGGATCCGCACCACCCTGGCCCAGCAGCTGGAAGCCAAGCAGAGGATTCTAACTCATCTACAGTGGCGCTGAGCACCCACAGTTAGGCCTCTGCATTGTTCCTAAAGGGTGAGATAAGCTTTGAATTCCTGCAATGGTTTCTATATAACAGGAAAAATATGCATATATTATGTTTCATTCTATAGATACAATGAACAGGCACCTTACATTAAAGAGCTGAAGTATGTAGAGTTTAAACTACAGTAGTAATCAATAATTTATGTATAGACCACCTAGCTTGTGCAGTTAAATTAGGTATTTAAAGAATACAGAGACTGTAAAGACTTCTTACGATGGTACATTTTATATCTACAAGTCCAGAAAAAGTTATATTTGTATTCTTTTCTATGAGCAAGTAAGAAATCAGAGACATGGGTAATCACTGAAGGAAGATTTTGCATCTCTTCAAGAGGTGGCTCTTCTTTCACTGTACCCTCTCTTTGTTCTGTATCTCGCAAGTATGGTTTAATCAAAGAAAAAGAATAAATCGGGGCCATCTAGCTTTGGTGTCTTTCAAACATTCATTACATGATGCTGACAAAATGCGCATTATTAGATCTGGCTCCTAAAATGTGAGGCCAGCCATGTGAGTTTCCAGAAGAAAGGACTAGCTTGCGTCTCTCCTCCCACCAAGCGCTGTGCGGTGCTCCTGTTGTGTTAAAAAAGACCAGCTCTGTCGGGTCACATAAGTCCTCCTTCCTTTCAGACAGGATTCAGGGTTGGTAAACCTGGCCAGTTAGTGAGCTAATGGTGAAGAAAACTAGCTCAGCAGAAAACAGACTTACTTGTTGTAGGCAAGGGTGAATAAAATTATTCAGACTTCTTATACTCAGATAGTGCCTGTCTTTGCAGAGATATTGCGGTAAAGGGCTGAAAAAAAAACTCGTAGGTCATCTGGCCATCCTCCTGCCAGTACACATTGCTTTCTGTAAGTATCTTTTATCACTTATCTAATAGGCTGAAAGGAGAATATCCTTTTAGCTGATAGCCAAAACAAGGGTGATATCCTCCACCCTACCACACGCATTTACACATTTTTATGCTAGATTTCAGTGTTTTGGGGAAAACTGGCAGGAGAAATTTAGCAGGGTCTCAAGTGGTTACATCTCCAGTGCAGAACTTGGATATTCTTTCTATGTGTTTTTTTGTACCTGGCACCAGTCACCTCAAAGAGCCTTGTTATGGTGAGAGATGATGAAAATTAATTTCTGAGATAAATATATAGAAATGTAGTCATTTTAGGATGAATGGTGCTGTTGCAAAATAATCCTTTTCTGTAGAGATGCATCACCCAGCCCCACTCTTTTAGAAATATTTATGGGCTTGGGGCTAGAAATAGAAATCAGAAGTATTTATGGGTAGGGGCATATCAGGACTGTACTGTGATGCATGGAGGTCAGGAAAACATTTATGGAGTCCTAAGAAATGAATGTCGGCAGGCAAAGGATGCACAGTATGTTCAATGAGGTTTTCACCTCATCTGCTATGGAAAACAAAGTGAAAATTTAGGGAAAGACATGAAAAATGAAATCTAGCTTTTGGGATTAAGATAAATCTCGTAGTTATTGTAGTTCCTTTGTAGTCTGCTTGGCTGCTTGTGGCAATGACAGCTGCTGAAGGGGCTAGAAGTAGACGAAATGGTGGCATGGAGAAATGTGGAACAAGCTGCTCAGAAAAAAAAGGCAATTGCTATCATGTAATTCATAGCTGGGTGACAATTTGAAAAATTAATTATTATAGCCCTGTCATAAGTTACATTTTAAAATACTCATGAGTGAAGGCTTTTACTGATTTTACTTTCTGTGCAATGTTGTTTTGAATTACTTGTCTCTTAACAAGGTTTGTCTTTTTAATCAGCTTGTTGTCACCTCTATATAGGCAAAGAAATATGCCTTATTGTGCGCTATGAGAACAGAGTCGTGACCTCTGTTCTTGCTATATCTTAGTGCACTCTGTAGCTGATCAGCATGCCCTGAAAACTTCCTTTTACCAACTTCAGAGCTGTTAACTTAATTTTCATAGTGTCCAGTCCTTCCTAAGGTGTTCTGTTTTACAGTATCTCCATCCATGAACTCATCTGAATTTTGAGAAATCTTCCCATTCCTCTCTCAGCTGAATCCTTGTTTTATCCTTCTCCTCCTGGCTAAAAGGGGATGCAAAACTGATCAAAAATACTTTTTGTCTTTTGTGGTCGATGGTGTCAATGGCAGGTTTTCTTCCCTGAATGGGCTGCATGCTGTTCAGCTGCACCGTTCAACACTTTGTTATTTAACAGTTGAATCTCGTTCTCTTTCTCTATATTTTTTGATTTGTACTTGGCAAGAGCAAATTTGTCAATACACAATGAAGTACATTTTTTTATTATTGAGTTATACTTGAATTTGAGTTAGTTTTCCCAATAGATGGCACTACTTGGAGAGAAACTAATGAATAAAGTAAGACCATGTTGTTTTTAGCTACTAAAGAATTACTAAGATTTAAAATCACAGAATCATAGAATGGTTTGTGTTAGAGGGGACCTTAAAGATCATCTAATTCCAACCTCCCTTCCAAGGGTAGGGCCATGTCGCACTACATCAGTCTGCTCAAGGTCCCATCCAACTTGGGCTTGAACACCTCCAGAGGTGGGACAGCCACAACTTCTGTGGGAAACATGTGCTAGTACCTCACCAGCCTCATTGTGAAGAATTTCCTCCTAATCTCTAATCTAAATCCAATTTAAAGCCATTCCCACTCATCCTATCACTACATGCCTTTGTAAAAATCCCCTCCTCAGCTTTCTTGTACATTGCGTGTGTTGAGGAGACTTAACTTTGTCTGGGCTCTTAAGCAATAGTTTGGGAGCTTCTAGTTGGTACTTTTAGCAAAAGCATGCAGTGAGAAAAATATTACAAACCCAGCAATGTGCGCTCACAGCCCAGAAGGCCAAACATGTCCTGGGCTGCATCAAAAGAAGCATGGCCAGCAGGTCAAGGGAGGAGATCCTGCCCCGCGACTCCACTCTCGTGAAACCCCGCCTGGAATGCTGTTCTGAATCCCCAGCAGAAGAAAGACATGCAACTGTTTAAATGGGTCCAGAGGAGGCCACAAAGATGATCCGAGGACTGGAGCACCTCTGCTATGAGGACAGGCTGAGAGAGTTGGCATTGTTCAGCCTGGAGAAGAGAACGCTCTGGGTAGACCTTAAAGCAGCCTTCCAGTACCTGAAGCGTACGCGCTACAGGAAAGATGGGGAGGGGCTTTTTACAAGGGCATGGAGTGATACAGCAAGCAGAAATAGCTTTAAATTGGAAGGGGGAAGATTTTGGACTAGATATTAGGAAGAAATTATTCATGATGAGGGTGGTGAGGCTCTGGGCCATGTTGCCCAGAGAGGTGGTAGCTGCCCCATCCCTGGAAGTGTTCAAGGCCCAGATGGGGCTTTGAGCAACCTGATCCAGTGGGAGGTGTCCCTGCCCATGGCAGAGTGTTGGAACTGGATAGGCTTTGAGGTCCTTTCCAACCCAAACCATTCCACAATTCTATATCAAAAAGGTTCTTCAGGAAGGAGGGGATGTGACCAGGTTAGTAGCATTTAGCAAATGTAATCACACTTCTGTTTACTGGGAAGCGGTGTGAGTAGTTGTGGGGATTGCACATCAAGGTTACGCAACCTCCAGTTGAGGTTTTGCTGTGGGATTGTGTAGCAGGAGTGACCCTTAGTTCACCATCAGAACATGCTGAAAACATTTGCCATGCATCCAGCCAAGTGCTGATGTTTTAGTGCTTCGATAAAATGCTGCTCCTGGTTGCTAAGCCTCAACATCTTTGAAAAAAACAGCAAAAATATGACATCTGGTTTTGTCATGTCTTGTTGAATTAGGGAGTGGATGGAAGAGCTACTCTGTGTGAAAAAAAAACTTCCTTTACAACTTACACGTTGTCTAGTATCATTCAAATTTGAGTCAGTTGTTGTACCTATAATGCAGTATGAACTCCATGGGATAGTTCCCCCTTTACACATACACACACACACACAAGTGCATACCTACACTAAAACACATCAACTCAATGCATGTTCTTACATGTTTGGTATCCTGCAGGCTCTGCAGGAGGTGAGATCTGAGATAATCTTTGCAGGCACATAATATGTAAGAATGGACAGCCATATAGTACAGCAAGAAATTAATTCAGACAATGGGCTGAGGTATGTCATGGACATCTGAAATGTGTTTGTTCTTTGGGGCTGATGTTTCCTTCTAGGATGGTTTTTACTGCTATCTCCCATCTCTTCCACCTGCTGTGTAACTGAATAATCTGATTTCATGGATCCTGCAAGTTCAGACTACACCCTAGCAAAGTGGGCAATTGACATTATCACTTAATTGTGTCAGCTACTCTTTCCTTAACCTGGTAAAATAGAAGCCTTAATTACATCTAGATGTTGAGAAGACAGATATTTATTTTTTCTAGGCATCTGGTTTGCTAAGCAATTCTTTTGAAGCTAGGGAATTTAGTAATGAAGAAATTTAGCAAAGCTTAGACTGTGTAAAGTAATTTTGAAAGATTTCTAGGTTCCACTGTTAACTTTGTGATCTTACCCTTTGATAAGTCACTGCCCTCGCACATTCCACCTTGCAGTACACCCTGCTGAGCCTCCGGGTGCTCCACTTTGCCTGTTGTTCGAAAAATGAACAAACACATTTGGTGACAGGACCATGTTATTCATCATGCATCCTTTGCACTGGCTGCCAAAAAAGAGTAGGCTTATGTTTAATGGCTGTTGCTTATTTTTAAACCCCTTACTGGTGAAGACCTAGGCCATGTATGAAATCCTGCTCATTGAGGTATGTCAAGGCTTCAGATGCTGTGTGCTTTTTAAGGCTTTGACTGCTTTGCCATAAGTGGGCAAATGACTTATTGCTGTTGTAGATCTTAAAATAACAGCATCCAATTTGATCATGGAGTCCACTTGTCTTAAATACCTTTCTGCGGTTCATGGCTGTTTGTTCGTTATATTCTCTTACTGTTTCCTTTTCCTTTCCATTTTGAACCACCCTAGCTGACTGACACAGTATGGATGACATTTAAATGGATTTGTACCCTCATGGGCACCAGGCAGTGTCACCACTGGAATGGAAGTTCAGATGCTGTTTTTTTTTCTGTTACAGTTGTGCTGAATAGCCATGATATGGTTTTCTAATACCTATTTCTACCCAAAGCAGAAGTGACCAGGCAAAATTCAGGACTGCTAGAATGCGCAAAGACAGACTGCAGTTACAAAACGTGCCCACTGCCTCACTTGTGCTGATGGTCCACAGAGCATAGAGGAGTTGGAAGGAAAAGGTTATGGCATGAAAATATTGTAAATTATTTTGTGTCCACAGTGGAAGTCATCTGTAGCACCTCTCTGGTGTGTGTTCAATGTCACTTCATCCCAAATGCCCATAGTTCAAGGTTTGGGTAACATCCACAAGGTATCTTTTTACATTTCTGTGACACTGGAACTACAAAGCTCAATATTTTTGCATTTGATTGCAACTGTTAGGGATGGCACTTGTGGCCAGTCGTGGTTGACACTGCTTTGAGCATAGTATTGGACTAGATGACCTGCAGAGGTGTTCTCCAGCTGGTGTGGTTCAATGGAGCTACACTATGAAGTTCCACCTCAGCCTTCAAATAAGTATTTAAGTTATAGATAGGCTTTGTGGACATAGTGAAGAGAGGTAAGTTTCTCTGTCTCAGAACATATGTTACTACTGAACTTATGGTTGGCCATCCACTTACAAAGAGCAGGCTCAGGTGATGGAGACCAGGAAGCCTGCTTAGCTATCAGCATGGTTAACTGGCATTTTTAACACTGGCATCTTGACCAAAACATTCATGGTCTTTCAGAGATCAATAAATTCCCCAAGCCGGATCATTTGCCCCCTACCTTGAAGTGATCAAGGCCAGGTTGGGTGGGACCTTGAGCAGCCTGATCTAGTGGGAGCGTCCCTGCCCATAGCAGGGAGTTGGAACTGGATGATCTTTAAGGTCACTTCCAACCCAAACTGTTCTGTGATTCTATGATCTGCTTAAATTTGCTGGAGGACCTTGGAGCAGTACGGCAGTAGGAGTTTTTTCACAGATGTTCTCCAGCTGTTATTGGCATGCCCGTTTTTGAATAATGGGAAGTATACAAGTAATGTCCGTGTCCTTCCTACTCCCTCTCCTACAAGTCTACAAGTCCACAAACTTTCATTTTCAACTACAAAGTCATTCTTGAGTTTTGGGAAGAGAAAAAGTACCCCGTGACATTCAAATTGATTACTTGCCAAGTGTGTGTTTAGAAGAGGATAGACATGGAAGAATTAAAAAGACTGCAACTTTTATTAAAGCATTAGTGAACAGCAGTTTAATTAAGCCTGTGCACAACTGCTCCTTAGAAGATTTTGTCAATTTCAAGGTGAGACCTGAATTTATATCTCAGCAGCAGGCCAGTGCATCAACTACGAATATCTTGAAGACCTTGGACAGGCCCTCAGTTTCTCTTCTCCAAAACCTATGCCCATGTTCCTAAAGGGTCGTGAATTATTTAATATTCACCCATACAGTTTTCTGTAAATGCTGTTCACTGGAGTGTGTGCTTGTGCAAACACCTGCATTGTCACCTCCAAAACTAATCCCTGTGTCTTGGTGGAGAGGTA
This sequence comes from Cuculus canorus, assembly GCF_017976375.1. Taxonomy (NCBI): domain Eukaryota; kingdom Metazoa; phylum Chordata; class Aves; order Cuculiformes; family Cuculidae; genus Cuculus; species Cuculus canorus. The sequence continues at coordinate 57,506,640 of NC_071441.1, forward strand.
TTCTGGTGTTGTACTGGGAAATCAGGCACAGTGAATGTGAACACATTTTGGGGGATTTCCAGGACATCTGCTACCTGGCAACTATCAATTCTTACCACTTATTGTCAGCTTTATTATTAAGCAAAATTTAAGACATAAAATATGTTTAGTATAGAAACATTTGCATGAATAGAGCTAAACTACCAAAATAGAAAAATAGAGTAAATGTAGATTGTTAAACTGTTCAAACTGCTGTTAAACATGTGAGCCATCAGAGCTCTTCCAAAGTCTCTGTTAGCCTGAAGATCTGGTTAATCAGCTCCTACGGGACATCCAGGACCCGAGACAACTTAGCCAGACCATTCTCGTGGTTACAGCTTTTCTGCTGCTGCCACTAAGGACAGATCCTGCAGGTGCCCAGGTTTGTTCTTCTACACAATCTCTTTCTTACCCAGTGCAGGATGGAATCAGTCCTGCTTCTCTTTTTGTGTTTATCTGCACTTTAGTCCCTGTCACCAAGCACTGGGACATTTAATAGCAATATGGGAGTGGGTGGGTTGAGCTTGGCTGTTGTGTGCCCACCCAACCACCTTATCACACGCCTCCTCCACTGGATAGGGGTGAGAAACTACAACAAAAGACTCATGGTTTGAGATAAGGACAGGGAGACCACCCAGCAGTGACCATCAGGGCAAAACAGAGAAAATTAATTTAATTATTGACAATTGACAATTGAGAAGGATAATCAGAAATAAGTACAATCTTAAGTCATCTTCCCCCCACCTCTGCCTTCTTCCCAAGCTCAACTTCTCCACCTCCTCCCTGCAAATGGCACAAGGGGATGGGAAATGGGGATTGCAGTCAGTTCATCACATGTCGCTGCCACTCCTTCATCCTCATTCTCTTCTCTTTCTTCAGCATGGGATATGTGGTCCAGGTGGATGCCTGCTCCACTGTTAATCTCCATGAGCTGCAGGGGCACTGTCTGCCGTACCAGTCTTCAGCATGGGCTGCAGGAGAATCTCTGCTCCAGTGTCTGGAGCATCTTCTCCCCCTCCTTCTTGTCTGAGCTTGGTATCTGCAGGGTTATTTATCTTATATGTTCTTACTTATCTTTCTCTCAGCTGCTGTTGTGCAGCTTTTTTACCATTTCCTAAATAAGTTATCCCAGAGGCACTGCCACCATTGCTAGTGGGCTCAGCCTCAGCCCATGGCAGGTCTGGTTGGAGCTGTCTGGAGCTCACTCCATGTGACATGGTGGAAGCTTCTGACGTCTTCTCACAGAATTCACTCCTTCAGCCTCCTCACTCTCAAAAACCTTACCATACAAACTCATTAAAGGGGGTTACGTTATTTCCTCACTCTCTTTTACTTAAAGTCTTGATTAACATTTCTGTTATGTACCTTAATGAGCACACTTGGCCCTGCCCCATGGATGTGCACCACAGCTTGCTTTTGCCTCTCACTCAAAGTCATTTCTGCCCTCCCATGTATAATATCAAGAGGTAACAAGCCTCAGAGAAGCAACACCTGAGATATTAAGCAAGAGTCGGTGCTCAATCAATAATGCTTCTATCTCTTCCTGGTGAATTTTATTGACTTCGCGCTACCGTTGATGATCAAAGTGGAGACTCTGGTAGTAGGGTGGCAGGGCAAAGCCCAGCAAACAGCTGAAAAGGGATTTACGGTTTATCAAATAAATGCAAGGGGCTTTTGTTACGCTTGTTGTCTTTTTCACTCTGATGTAAACTTTTATAGTGAACTCATACAAACTTTGATGAGAAATATTGGAGGACTAATCTGTAAGATGAACAATATGTGTGCATCACAATACAGAGAAGTTTAATGAAAGGAACTTAGAGAGTAGATTTATTTTTAATTAATGCACAATAAGGTCCAAGCCTCCAAAACCAAGTAATGGTTTGAATGGGTGCAGGTTGCAGATGTTAAATCCATTTAATCTTTGTTTTAAAACACATCAAACAAATGGTGTTGGCTCATAAAGGATTAAAATGGCATCAAGGACCATCTATAGCATTTACAAAAGCTATATCCATGTGAGTTTTTGAGGTTTTATTTTTCTTATCCTACCCACCAGCACAGACATTATAGGTTACATATTCTATAGAAGATATATGTTATTCTCAAGATCTTCAGTTATCTCTGGAATTTCTGTTACATTATTGTTCAGTCTATAATCTCAATAAGACCCCCAATGTTTGGCTTGTGCTGCCTGAGTTAGAAGATTGCTCCCAATTTTCCAGTTAGGTCAACCAAAAAAATTAAGATATGATAAAGGGTCAGTGGAAGAAATTCATATCAAAACAACTGCTCACCATGTCATTATGACAACTTGCTGTAACAAATGTGCTTCTGTTTTAACTTATGACAATTAATTGCTAAAAGTAATTTAATCTGACAGTGGCAAGATGTTGAAAGACTCGTAGAGATGTCATAAAAGCGACCTTTCTGCCCATGTGCAACCAAAAGCCATTTTTAACAAGGAGCCTCAAAAACAGTACAACTTCTTTTGTACTTTGTTAATTAGTTATTGATTTGAAACAATGCTCTGCCAAATATTGTCAGATTAGCTAGACGCCAGCAAGGTCACGGTGTGACAGTCTAGTCTTGATAATCTTATGGTATATAAGAATTCTTTTTTCTCTGAACCTTTTGTTCTGATATCCTGAGAATTGCATTTCCTGGCTTTAGCATTTGTGCTAATTTAAAATACAGCCAAGCTGTCTGTTATGTAGTTGGATGTTTTGAGTTGTTAAAAAATGACATCGCGTTAGAAGAAAATTGCTAGTGTTCTAATGTCTAATGATCTTTGGCAGCGGCGACGCACCGCTGCTGCAATGCCAATGCCCTCGCTAATCTGAGTGGAAAAGAGCCTGCTTTCATAAAATGGTCAGCGCGAAGGAGTCGTGGGGTTCGAGCCAGAGCAAGTCCCAAGGTTGTTTAGCAACTCAATGGGATTAAAGATCATTTCCTAGCTTACATTATTGCAAAATAAAAATAAAGGGGTTGGGTCTGGAAAGGAAAGCAGAAAAAGAGAATTAAGGCTCAAATAGCTCAACATTCAGTTTTTCAGATTATTGAAACGAGAACCAGGAGAAAACTCAAATCTGAATTTCAGCCTGTGTTTGTCATCTGTTTAGATAATTATGTTATAAGCTAATGGCAGTTACTTCAAATACAATTAATTATAGTACACTACATATTAGGGTGGTTCAGCAATCCTTTATAACTGTACATTAAATAGTGTACCAGTTTATTTAAAGCACTGAGCTCTTTGCTCTCTTTATTATGAGAAATCAAATACCTTTGAGCCTGTTAAATCTTTCCTTCACTTAAATAACTGCTCTTGAGTGTATGTAATAAATAGAGACAAGAGATGTTGAGAAGAAAAATACAGGTTGAAGCTGTTCTATTTAGTTTAACTCCTGTAAGAGATATAAACTCTGTGGAGACTTTACAGCTGAGCTTTGTTCTGAAACCATAGCTGTTAATGAAAATACTAAGTTGTTGTTTTACTTAAATGTGTTGAAGTTTGTTAGATTCATTGTTTCCTGTGGTGGGAAATCTGCATTTTTCTTGGCCAAAATGCTATTTTTCTTGCAATAGCATGGTTAAAAAAAAAATGTCTGTTTCTCATTACAACATATAAACAGATTGAAAGAACTGGAAAGTAAAATAGTCTTTAAGTACTTTAGGAAATAGAAAAATAACACTTCTGCATGACTTCCATTAGGAGATTCTGAATGTTTCAGCTGCATTCATTTCAAAAGAAATTGGGTTTAGTGTTTAGAAAAATGCATGTAATCATTTAAACAACTGGCATGATCTCTCTTTGTGTCTTGTGAAGATAATTCTTTTTGTAAAAAAGTATTGTATTCATTTTTATTTACTTGCCCCCACAATTAATCTATTAATTGCCAGAAACATGGCTAGTGGGGAAGACAGCTGTGAAGATACAACCTGATGGTTTGTTTTAGAAATGCTCTTTTGTTCCCATAAATCGATCACACAAAAGGCCATCTTTGGTGATGTTCGTTACGTCAGGCAGAAGTATGTTGTGGACAGAATCTTGATCTCTGAAATTAAGTGGCTTGTAATGAAAAAAGTATAAGGAGACATAAAAAAGATGCATGTAAATTGTAGGGATGGTTGGTTGTATTGTACTGAAAGTCGACTGCCCCAATCTTTGGGTATTTTTACCCAACTGGAGTCTCTTTGGCCAACCTGCTGTAGTTGTTGTTTAAATCAGAACATGTGAGTCGTCCCATGGAGGCTGGTGGATACCAGCATGCTCGGAGCATCACGGCACGGAGGGTTCATGAGACCTGTACAGGTATTTCCTGTAGCCATGGTGTGACTGTATAGACAGGACTGGCCTGAGGAACTGTAATCACACCTCCAATCTGACAAGTTTCCCCCCAATCAGGATTTCCAAGCTGTTTGTCAGAAGATGCTGTTTCAAATTCAGGTGTCCTTCACATGGAAAGCCTGCTAATTCTATGGGAAGGGGAAAAAATATGAAAAAAAAGCTAAAATCCAAAAGTCTGTTAGAGAGCTAAAAGGGAAATTAGTTGTTTTTTTTCTTAAACTAAAACATCCTTTGATTCATTTCCCTCCTTCCTCCTATTCTCTTCTCCTGCACTTCTTTCCTCTTGTTGAGTCAGCAATGTTCTTGTGCCCAGGAAAAAAAGACAAATGTCATATTTATGTTTATTTACATTTTTGTCATAATGATAAAATAGTTACCTTAGATCACTCCTAGTGCCTCTGTCAATTTGGGAACAATACAAAAAATACTGCAGATACTCAGGGGCAATATCTGTTTCAAAGGGAGGCTTTTAACTATTTACTCTCCAGCTCATTAGGGAGCAACTGGCCACTAAAAGTAAAAAACAACCACTCAGATGTGGACAATGGGATTGAGGGCACCTTCAGCAAGTTTGCCAACAACACCGAGCTGAGTGGTGCAGTTGACATACAGGAGAGAAGGGATGCATCCAGAGGGACCTGGACAAGCTGGAGAAGTTAGGATGTGAGAACCTCATGAGGTTCAACAAGCCAAGTGCAAGGTCGTGCACCTGGATTGGGACAATCCCAAGCACGAATACAATCGGTGGATTGACAGTGGTCCAGAAGAGAAGGACGTGGTGTGCTGGTGAATGAGAGGCTTAGTATGAGAGGCAGTGTGTGGTTGCAGCCCAGAAACCAGCTGTGTCCTGGGCTGCATCTGAAGCAGTGGGATCAGCAGGGTGAGGGAGGGGATTCTGCCCCTCTGCTCCACTTTGATGATACCCTACCTGGAGTCCTGTGTTCAGTTCTGGAATCCCCAGCACAGGAAGGACATGGAACTGTTGGAGCAAGTCCAGACAAGGCCAGAAAGGTGATTCAAGAACTGGAGCACCACAGGCTGACTGAGTTGTGGTTGTTTAGCCTGGAGAAGAGAAGGCTCTGGGGAGACCTTAGAGCAGCTTCCAGTACTGAAAGGGGCTCCAGGAATTCTGGGAAGGGACTCTTGATCAGGGAGTGCAGGAACAGGACAAGAGGAATGGTTTAAGATGAAAGAGGAAAGACTTAAATGAGATTTTAGGAAGAAATATTTTTCTGTGAGGGTAGTGAGGCCCTGGCTCAGGTTGCCCAGAGCAGTAGTGGCTGCCCCATCCCTGGAGGTGTTCAAGACCAGGCTGGATAGGGCTTTGAGCCCCTGATCCAGTGGGAAGTGTCCCTACCCATGGCGGGGAGTTGGAACTGTATGATCTTTAAGGTCCCTTCTAACACAAATCGTTCTATGCTTCTATGATTTAAAATACCAGCCCCCAAGCTTTTGCTGGAAACAATAATTAAGAGCCACTGAGAAATTAATTTTGTCTGAATTTTTCTTCTCGGTCTCCTTTCCTGCACTTTACCAGAAGACAGTTGGGTGGTGATGACAGGACATGCCAGACTCTAGGAGAAGTAATAACGGGAAAATCCAGACTGGAACAACAGCCTGACAAAGTTGTCTTACCCTGGCTGACAAGCAGATACTTTAACCAGGGAGATGATGCTATAATAACTTTTGAGACTTAATTAATTTAGCCTGAGATCTCTGTTTTACTTTAAAAACAGCAAAACCCTTCAAGTTACAAAGTGCCTTGGATTTCTGAATCAAAAGCTGAAGAAATAAGGAGGGTGCTTGAACACAGCAGAAAATATTCACCATGCAAAAAGGGCTGAGTCTTTGCTGTGTGGAATCAATGTGAATTGAACAATGCAGGTGAAGTTTGCTGCCAGCTTTGTTTATTTTTGCACAGATCTGCAGCCAGACTCAAAGCACTTGACTTTTGGGTCAAATGCAAATCTTCAGAAAGTTCACTTTTTAAAAAAAAAACTCAAATATTCTTGTAGCATTTGTGAGGTCCTGCCACAACCACTCCTTGAAGGCCTCCTGTGAAGACTGATGTTGGCCAAAAACTGAAATATAGTATTAGGTCAGCGATGCATTAATGCAGCTGAGACCCCTGGCACCTCTGAGGAATAACTGTGGGTGCTGACGACTTCACTCTGCGATTTCAGGCCATTGTTTGCCTGTTGAAATATTATAAATGAAGGCTTGGAGGCAGTTCCTATGGCCAAGAGGGTGGAGAGAGGGGTTTGATTTCCAGGGTCAGCTTGTTCCTCCTGGTGCAAAGGTGGTTGGACCACTTTGGAAACGGTAGGAGAGAGTGGTTTGGGGGTTTTTTTAACACATAAGTAACCCTAGGTTATTGTTTGGGAACTGTATTAGTTGAAAGCTTAGCTGGGAAAACTGTTTCATGGCTTGGAGTTGCTTTGTTTTTTCTCTTGTGTGCAATAAAGCTAGACATAAAGGAGAAAACTCCCTCCTGCTGCCCCCAGAGAGGTTAGGATCCAAGCTCCCTAAATTCCCTAAATTCCATATATATATCGAATAGCTCTGAATTTTATTTCCTGACCATCATCACCAGGGAATGCCCAGCTTGCATCTGAAGTGGGGAAAGTGGAACAGGATCTGAAGTCTTGGATGGTAATTGCAGTGGGAGCTGGGGAGAACAGCGGCCCCAGGGAGGAGCCAAAACACAAAACGTAAAAAACCTGGCTAGACAGTGGCAGTCCTGCATTAGCTAAAACTTGTTCTTTTAAACCTAAGCTGCGTAGTCATGCCGTAGCAAAGTGTGGCTGTCATCACTTCCTCCCAGGCCTGCCCTTCATCCCCTTTGCATCGATAGTGACAATTTAAATATTATCTCAGTCTGCCAAATGCATTTTTATTTTACATCTTTTATTTGGCTGTTAGATATGCCAGACATTGCACGTTTCATGTAATACTTATTCATTTAGCAGGTCTGTTGAGATTGCCTGCTTTCCTGATACATTGTCATGAGTTTTGGAGGTGGGACTACTCTCTGACTGAATAAATGCGTATTTAACTGCATTATGTAAGACTTCTGGTCTTCCCTTCTGCCACTGACTGAATACACACAGTATCTTTATCATTAAGGCTTCATAAGCAATATTGGGAATGCTTCCATCACTGGCCCACTTCACAAATAAAGTAGGCACAAGAAATTACACGGAATCACCTCCGATATATCTGGGAATAAGACTGAGGTCTGTAATATGAAAAATACAACCTTAAGTGACTGCCACATTGCTTTCTGAAGGCATGTGCCAAGTAATAACCTTGACTATGCTATTTATATCTTTGGCTCCGTGAATGAACAGGCTTAGCTATTGTGATACCTGGTCTCTCCTTCTATCTCAAAAGCAGCTGCTGCCTACTCTGCCAGAGTTTATGTCTTGCCCCCATTTCAGAAGGTACTCTTAAAAAGATTTACTTCCCCAGTTATTCCTGAGAGATAAGTGGAGGAAGCTGGTGTTTTTATATCCAAAGGCTCTTAGTTTAATCCCTGCTAAGTTCAAAAGTTAGGAAAAACACAATGTGACTGGTTATGAATGGATACAAACACAGCTGCTGAATAAAATAATCACCAGTAATGCATTTACATTATTTTCATATTGAACCTTTGCAGATTCAATGCTCTGTGTTTCCATAGAGCTGCACCAGATGCTGGTGACCATGAACCTGCTCTACCACCTACACAGCTGATCAAATCCCTCTGGGTGCTGTTAGTTTAATGAGGCAAAGTATACAAATCTGTACAGAGCCCATAGAAGAAGGGAGAAAAGAAATGTGTCCTCCATTCAGTCTTTCAAGGCCAAAATATCAGTTGTTTATTATTTTATCTCTTCCTCTCTTGTTTTCACTCAAGTCATCTCCTTTCAACTCAGGATGCATCAACTAAAGTAACTCCCTTGCCCCACAGTGTTTATTATCCTTTCTTCTCAGTGGTCTAGCAAGACCCGCTAAACTGAATTTCAGATGCATATTGTCAGATTTAAGATTTGTTATTCATAAATTTGTCTCCATCATCATTTTTGCTCCTATTTCTTCTCCCCCAGACAGGGCTGCATTGCTACTGAGATGGTCTTGACAATGTTACCCTCATCTGCTCTCTCCCACAGCCTCCTTTTGCCTGATTTCATGTAGCTGGACTCACCGCATTTGGCACACATGCCTTCTGATTCCTATGTACAGATACAAATATATATGCATATACACATACACTTTATTTTTAAAGTCTTTCTTTCTAGTCAAAAGGAATGTTTCCAGTGAAATCCCTTTAATTTTTACTGGGTCCTTTCCCTGAGAGTGCTGCAAAAGTGGTGCTGGCATGAGTCAGGTTATGATGATCAAGAATTGCATAGCAGCAGGGAACAAACTGTATCCCTTTGCTGTTTACTTCAGACCTCCAAATGTACAATTTTCTCTTAAAAGAGTGATTTTTTTGTACAAAAAATATATCTTTTGTTGTACAGAAGACACCAGTGTTAGCCAATTGCTGATGAAAACACTATTCCATCCTGGTTTGGTTTAATGACAAATTGCCACTTTTAATTGTTATATCATGTTATATTCAATACTGTTATACTCCTGTTATATATTATTTTGAATTTGATGATTTTTTTTGAGGGGTTGAGGGAAGAATTTGCCTGCCCAAAGTCTCACTGAGGCAGCGGGATGAGCTGTATGCTACTGCAAAGGTCTTGCTGGTGGGGAAGGATTTAACATCTCCAGGGATGCATGGGAAATGGGAAGACTTCAACCTTTTCCATCTCTCTGCCTCCCAGCCAGTGCACATTTCTGTTCTCCTGTATTTAACACATGTACCATACTTGTTTACAGTAGCTCATCGAGCTAGAAGGAGAAGTTGTTTTGCTGTGATAAGTGGTAATTATAGAAACCACCTTCAAGTAAATTGTTAAAAAGCTATTCAGTTGTATGGCATATTTCCCTATTTGTATGCATTTCTCTTTTCACTTGTCACAAAAAAAAAATGTGATTCCAAATCCTTGATTTAAAAATAAAAAAAAGCAAAAGTAGAGAGCTGTCACTGAAGCTTAAAACTAATTTGATTTTCTTAATTTGATTTTTTTGAGTTTTGATGAATTAGAAGTTTAAGATAGGATGTGAGTGGCTCTGCCCCAGTAAAATGATTTGCAGATCACAGAATCACAGAATCACAAGGTTGGAAAGGACCCATTGGATCATCGAGTCCAACCATTCCTAACACTCCCTAAACCATGTCCCTCAGCACTTCATCCACCCGTTCCTTAAACACCTCCAGGGAAGGCGACTCGACCACCTCCCTGGGCAGCCTGTTCCAGTACCCAATGACTCTTACTGTGAAGAATTTTTTTCTGATATCCAAATGACACCAAGCTCAGTGGTGCAGTTGTCACACCAGAAGGGTGGGATGTCATCCAGAGGGACCTGGACAAGCAGGAGAGGTGGGGCTGTGTGAAACTCAAGAGGTTCAGCCACACCAAGTGCAAAGTCCTACACCTGAGTTGGAGCAATCCACAGTTTCAATACAGGCAGGGGAGCAACGTGATTGAGAGCAGCCCTGAGGAGAAGGATGCAGGGTGCTGAGGGATGAGAAGATTGACATAAGCTGGCAATGTGCGCTCACAGCCCAGAAACCAACCGTGTCCTGGGTGCATCCAAAGCAGAGGGATGAACAGGGAGGGAATGGATTCTGCCCCTCTGCTCTGCTCTGGTGAGACCTCACCTGGAGCCCTGTGTCCAGTTCTGGAGTCCCTAGCAGAAGAAGGACATGGCATTGTTGAAACGGGTCCAGAGGAGGCCATGGAGATGATCCAAGGGCTGGAGCACCTCTGCTGTGAGGACAGGCCGAGAGATCTGGGGCAGTTCAGCCTGGAGAAGAGAAAGCTCCAGGGAGACCTAAGAGCAGCTCCCAGTACCTGAGTGAGTTCCAGGGAAGCTGAGGAGAGGCTTTTTACAAGGGCCTGGAGTGGTACGGCAAGGGGAAATGGCTTTAAATTGGAAAGGGGAAGATTTAGATTAGTCGTGAGGAAGAAAATATTCCCAATGAGAGTGGTGAGGCCCTGGCCCAGTGCAACGGGCGAGGGAAACAAGCGGACAACTCAGTATGAGTGTTAAAGCAAGCTTCGACTATATTCAAAATCAACCCGGATTATATATCTTAACATACAAAAGATGCTTTGTTATGGCCTCTACATGATTAGTTACTAAAACTATTTGTCCCTTGTTGATTCATTGTTGCTATGCTGATACTTCCAGCTCTGCTTATCTTCTTGTGGTTACATTGCAGTTACAGTTGGGCTCAGTGTTCCATCCTGTTTCCTTGAGAAAGATCCACTTGTCCCTTAGAAGTTTCTTCTTAGAGGTTCCTCCTTGCATGCTTACTGTTCTTTCAGTCTGTACCCACACTCAGAGTTTAACAAGGTTTCCATTTATACAATACGTGTCTCACAAAGCTTTTCTATGGAATCATGTCCTTGCTCATGTAAGCATTCCTCAATCCATTTCTCAACATTCTCATGTCCTTGTTCACTTAACCATTCCTCAATCCATTTCCCAGCATTTCCCCCTTTTTCTTTTTGAACAAGCAGAGCATTGTAATTTTTTTGTTATGCTGCGCATAATACAATTGTAGCCTATCTTAAATGCAACTATAAGCAACAATATTAGGCATATCCAACGCAATGCTTCTTTAATCATAGAGAGGAGCCAAGGTGATAAAGAGCCAAATATTGATTGTATCCAATTGTCTATTCCCCATCCATCTTCTTGTTTCAGTTGGTGAAGGCCTTGCTGTAGCCTTTTTAATTTAGCATGTACAGATGTGGAGTGATCAGACAGGTTCATGCAGCACATACCTTCAAACTCCTCGCACCCATGGCCTTGCGCCAGGAGCAAGAAATCTATGGCAGCTCTATCCTGTAACACTGCATGATTGACGCTTTGTACATCACTTGTGAGCATGTCCAGAATTTCTGATGTCATATTCAATTCGTCTTTTGCCCAACAACCTAGCTGTTCGATTAATCGCCTTGCTTTTCTAGCTGCTGCTCCGGGTAATAGTACTGCAGTTGCAATTTGTCTGAATTCACTCCAAAACCGCAAAGTCCCTAAGGAGCTACAATCGAGTTCGTGTACGCTCCGTTTTTTCCTGCTCGTTTTTGGCTCCACTGCATGATCAAGGATATATTAGGGTGAAACAGTGATAGTCTGCCAAGATAGCAAGGCCCTCCTTGTGGTTGTGCCGGTATACCATTCCATGCTCTATCTCCACAAATCAAGAAGATGCCTTTCGGTAGCCTTTTTGGAGTATCGATTTTGCTGGCATTGCATTTATCAAACGTTTGGTCAAGAACACTATGCCAATCTAATTTAGAGTCCAAAGTAGCCCAGGCGCCCCTGTGTTTAAGCCATGGTCGGGGCGCCATGTCACTTACAGGAGTAAAGTCAACCCAGCCTCCTGAGTTGTTTCCTGACAGACTGGCATTAGCGCTCCCAAGAAGGTCTAACTCTTCAGGGGGCGATTGCAAGGTGGTGTTAAGTGACAGTATTAATTGACACTGCCGATAGGCATCATGAAGTGGTGGAGTTCTATTAATCGCTCCATCTAAAACCTTAACCGCAGATAGATTTCGACACAATGTTTCATTGCTCACTACGCCACAAAACTCTTCAGGCTTCCACACTGGCAGACCTATTAAACAAGTTCGAAAAGGATTAGTCACTCCTCCTAAGCTAAGACAAAGCGAAGATTGGTTCATTTGATTTGCAAAAGTTACCCAAATACTGTCCCTTGGCTGATTAAAACGTGTTATCCTCAAAACTATAGCTATTAGTGTGCCAAACAACACAATGTGATCAATTTTTATAAACATGATTACAGTCCCCCTTTTGCAATCACTCTATACAGTTCTTCTTTCAAGTTCCCTTTGATGGGACCAAATAGTGAATGTCTTGTAAATGGTATCTCCTTGGAACAATAATAGGTTAAAATTTTTGAACTTAACTGAGCCTGAATCTTCCCTACACAGGCCTCAGCCTCAAAGCGATAAAAGGCCAATATTTTTTGTTCTGGTGATTCAAACAAGACTAGGGAAATGGGCATGGGTAATTTAGTTTGTTTCTGCAGTTCTCTCTGCCAATTATAAAAACCAAATTTAAATTCACAACTTGGACACCATAGTGCTCTCAAAAATTTTTGCCTTATCCAAAATATTTCTTTACACATTCCACATTGTAAAGCTACCCATGCTGCGCATTGTGGCCTTTTGCAATCAAGACAGTTCTGCTTAGCTGGTCCCTTGACTTTAAATGTTGCTAACTCTTCTATCCCATTTACAATATTTTCATGTCCTTGTTCACTTAACCATTCCTCAATCCATTTCCCAGCAGCCCAGGTTCCCCAGAGCAGTGGTGGCTGCCCCATCCTTGGTGGTATTCAAGGCCAGGTTGGCTGGGGCTTGGAGCCCCTGACGCAGTGGGAGGTGTCCCTGCCCACGGCAGGGGATGAAACTGGATAGGCTGTGAGGTCCCTTCCAAGCAGACTATTTTGTGATTCTATGTTTCTGTGAAAGACTCCAGTATTTCAAGGTGTCCAGCTCTTGCGCCATCTGTAACTTTCCAGCAACAGGTTACTTTCCAAAAAAAAAGAATAAAAATAAATGTAAAAATTGGCATTGAAACAGGAAATATGTGAACCTGTCACAGTAAGCAGTCTCAAAGGGCAAGCTGCTTTGCAGGAGCTAATTAACCTTAGGAAATAATTACACAAATATGCAAATGTTGTTTAGATAATTCCATGTGTTATCAACTCAGGTATTCCATCATAACTGCAGACCTTGCAATGTCTAGGTGTTAGAATCTGTCATAGTTGATAAGGCTTCAGTTGCTGCATCACTTCAGCTTGGTATTTAACAATTAATGGCTGTGATATTACATTAGGAAACTCAACCTGTTTTTTTGAATGCAGCAGAACATAACACCCTATTCACGGTGTGCACGCTGCTTATCTGCATATTCCTAATGGCTCCAGCCATTAAAATGTTACGTACCTCTCAACTCCTAATGTTAGCAACACTGGAAAAAATGACAGACCAAAATATGTGCTCTCTTATTCCACTTCTTTGCACAAAAGCTGACCCAAAAATTTACCTATAGTCATTTGGCATAAATTAAATAAAACCACAATCATTCTGGGTTTTCGGGGACTTGAAAGTTATTACACAGAGGATTTTAAATCTGGAAGCTGGTTTTCTCAAACAAAGACAAACAGCAGCGTTTTATACAAAAATAGACCCCCAAATAATGTAGTCATGGGCTATTGTTGTTCCCGGTGTGAGGTCTCCCCAAAATGGACCCCAGACGCTGTGGGATGGAGCAGCCTGGGATACCACAAGCCACTGTTTTAAGCAATTCTAGAAGATGTTCTTGGCCTGGGATAGCAAATGGCTTCATATATATGTAAGAAACATGAATTTATTAATCATTGTCATACTATTTTCATGGACTGTACTATTAAACTGTGATTAAATTTTTTATACTAAAATTAAAAGCTCTGTATTAACCATTCATGATAATTTTTTGAGCCAGTGCTATTTTGGTTTAAAAAGTGAGGCATTTTTAATATGTAGTTAAGAGATGGTGTTTAAAAAATACTGAAAGAAGTCTTTTATCACTAGAAAAAGAGTCTGTTCTTCAGCTAGTATTTGTGAATCTTCATCTCCTCTGCATAACACAAAATATCATTCTATTTGCAAATGCTTGATCGTTTCTCATTGCAAAGGAATATGTTGTCCATGTGGCAAGAGCATCTTTTTGCGTAGCCCCATGCTAAGCTGTCATTAACTGAACTAGAACCTAATATCATAGAGCCACAGAATGATGGAATGGTTCTTCTCTGGGGAACCAGTGCCCCCCACCACCACTATCACAGGAAAATATTTCTTCCTAAGATCTCATCTCAATCTCCCCTTTTTAAGCTTAAATCCGTTTCCCCTCGTCCTATCCCTGCGCTCCCTGGGTACTTATATTCTATATTCCTTTTACAAGAATATTCTATATTCTTGTAAGAATATTCTGTATTCTTGTAAGAGTCCGCTTTTGTAAGATATTACAGAAATGAATGCCTCCTGCAGCATACAGGAAAATGAATAAATGTAGTTGTAGCACCCTGAAATTCCTCAACACTTATGTTAAGTGATTTTTAACCACCTTTATCTCCAAGGCAATCTTCAGTGGGATTTGATTCATGTGAATATGGCAGGTGTTCAATAGCCGATGGTCTCTGTAGCATTGGTAGTCACTGGTGGCAGATGAAGGATATTTGCTTTATTTTTATTAGCAAGAAGGACTAAAATATCATAGTTACAAGAAAAAAGACAACGACATCTTTTCATTTATTAGTCAATGAAAGAGTAAATGTTACTGATCATATTCCATTAAAACCAGAGGCAGGTCAAATTTTGCATGCTGGGAGCACAGGCAAAGGCTCTGCCTTCTAGATTGAGATGAGATTTTAGGAGGAAATGTTTTCCTGTGATAGTGGTGAGGCGCTGTCTGAGGTTGCCCTGAGAAGTCATGGCTGCCCCATCCCTGGAGGTGTTCAAGGCCAGACTGGGCTTTGAGCCCCTGATCCATTGGGAGGTGTCCCTGCCCATGGCAGAGGGTGGAACTGGACAGGCTTTGAGCTCCCTTCCAACCCAAACCTTTCTTTGAGTCTTTGCTCAGAGCATCAGCTCCATTCCCCAACCAAGCACCGTGAAGTCAGGAGGTACCTGGTCTGCAGCAGTCTGATGATTGCCTGGATTTGTGTTACTTTCATTGGTTCAGCATCACATGGAGGACTTTTCACATAACGTGATTCTCAATTTATTTTTTCTTTTATTTCTGATTATATATATTTAGAGGGAGAGATTTTCAGGGGGAATGACGTCCACAGCACCAAAAAATCATACTTTTTGCTTAAGTATGCAGTGACTGGTTACAGATGACCAACTTTGAGCAACTAGAAATACAAGTTCAGCTTTCCCAGCACCTTTCCCTCTCCATCTGCTTCACAAATAAGAATGCATTAAGCTTCAGTTTCCAGCAGAGGCACATAGTGTGATTTCTGCATCCCTTTCTGTGCAGTCATATAGATAATTGTGTAAAGCATGACCAAGAGGCCCACACTTTATCAAATAATTTAAGAAGGTGGTGTAGAAGTACATTGTAATTAACTGCAGGGAAAACAACGGCTACCTGAAACTGTCGTCTTTCATGCTGAAATGGCAGTGCCCAGCCTTGTGATGTAACCCAGGCCAGGAGGATGCTGATCCTCAGGTCCTCACGGATCCAGTGCAGTTCGAAATCCCACAGAAGACTGTCTATGTCCCAGAGCCAGATGTTTCTTGTACGGACACAGCACCGGTTTGTTTTCCATCCGAGTTATTTAGAACACAGGCCAGTTAAAAGGGGAAAAAAATAAGCAGATGCTCTGACGAAAGAGCTTTTCTTCTAAATGTACATGACTTCTCCAAACTCCTTCTCGCGCATATGTGTGTTCCTTACCTTGTTTAGGGTTTAGCAGAATTATGTGCATTAACACAGCTTATCCTGGCATTTTATATGGGGATTTTTTCACCAGTAACAAAGGAAACTGCAGTTACAGTCTGTGTCTAACTTGTTCTAGCTCATTTATTTTTCCTTTTATAAAATCTTATCAAGTCTTTGTACTGGACTGTGAAACGGTGCAGTTAATGATTTTGTTTGCTAGACCACTGGTTCTGCTTTAATTGGTGGAAGGCTTTTCAGGCTGGGTTTCTGAATCCTTCAGAAGGTTTTTGCTGCTGTTTTAGTCTTCTGGAAATCCTAAAATTGTCTGGTTTTGCTGGCAGTGTGTAGAATAATAAATAAAACTTACCTGAAATTGCAATACTAACCAGAAACAACCCCTTATTTTTGTTAGAATGTTAAAACAGGGTTATAGACCTGTACAAAAATTGCTATACAGGAGTGTCCTTTTCTATAGGATACTCCAGTTCAAGCTGTCCTTCAGCTTTATCTTAATAACTGGTCTGTCAGTCATATTTTCTTAATGAGATTCCTTTTGAAAAACTTGCCCCTTTGCTCACAAATGGAGGCGTCTTTACATCCTTTACCTATCTCTAAATTTAATTTCAAAACAAGGCTGAAAGAAAATCAGCCCTTTCTCACGCTGAGGTGGTTTAAAATAGTTCATACATGATTAGTTAAAACTATGTTCTGTCCTAGTCAATCAAGAGCAGAATCTGTCCAGGATTAAGAAAAATACCTTCAGTGCTTTCTGGCAAAATTGATAAATATGTTTTAATTGCTGGTACCTTAGAGAAAAAAAACCTGAAAGCACTAAATAGTTTTAAAAGCTTTGGGCCCAGATCTATAAAGATTTGTAGCCATCTCACTCTTATTTAGGAAACCAGGAATGATAATAGAAGTAAAAGCCTAAATCCACTACCTTATTTAGTTGTCTGTCTTCCCATTGATTTTAGGCACTCTAAGAGCTTAAATTCCCAAAACTGTGTTTCAGGATGGGACTAAGACCTGAATCACTTCAGTGGTTTTGGTGAAGCTACAGCAATTCACACTATGTAATTAGCATCTTCTAATTGCCAGTGGCTTTTGCGGGTTTATCTTTGTTTTCCCCAGGGAATTGAGGCTTTTGTGGTCTGTGTCTGGGTCACCTATGATAGCAAGTTGGTGCAGCAGAGCACAGGGGAAGGGGACTTAAACTTTAGGAAATTATGTGACCTTGACCTATCAGCAGTTTCTCACACAAGAGAGGCTGGAAGGTGCCTGCAGTGTTGTGCAGTGCTCGTGTGGCAGGGGACCTAGCAGAACATCTTACTATTCTCATAGAAGCATAGAACTCTTTGGGTTAGAAAGGATCTTAAAACCAAGCCATTTCCAGCCCCACTGCCATGAGCAGGGACATCTCACACTGGATCAGGTGACTCAAAGCCCCATCTGATTCTGGCCTTGAACACCTCTAAGGAGGGGCCATCCATGACTTATCTGGACAACCTGAGACTAAACAACTTTTTGTCGCGTGAGACTAGACAAGTTTGTAGTTACAGCCTGGACAATCTGGAAAATAAGTGTAATATCGAGGAGTACAGGGCTTTCTAAGAGCCTTTAAGGTAGAGGTGAGAGTGCACAATTCCAGTGTTTGAGAAGAGTGCACTAAAATCAGTGTGAATCATCCAAGTGCCTTCAGTGACTCTTACATTGACTAACGTTCACAAATTCTTGTTCAATGATAAGAAAATGCACTCCCCGAACTACCAGAAACTCCAAAGCAATGGATAGTGGGTAAGTAGTCAAGTGGGGTTTTATCTGCACTGTATCTCATAATCTGCAGTTGCAAAAAATAGCATTTGATATAGTAGTTGCAAATACCATAATTTTAATCTTTGGCAGATTTCGGTTGGCCCATGATGTGAAAAAATCATAAAGACTGAAATTATATTTATATACTTACTTCTTGTTTTTATTTGTTTTATCAGACTGAGGCTTAAATATTTTAAACAAACCATCAGTGAACAAACAGTTGACAAAGAGTTGTCAAAAGAATGACAATCAGAGCAGTGGCTCATAATTTCTTTGAATGACTTTGTTTAGCTGAATTGCCATCATGGTATTTAGAAAAAATTTTGCAGATGCATAATTTTTGTTGTATTTATTAAAATAAGCCACAATAAAGAAGCAGTTTTACTGCCTTTAAATTACAATCTTAAATTTCTTTTATTTAGACAAATGAATCTGTTCTCTTTTTTTGACACTGGAGTATATTCATTTGAGGTTTTTTTTAACAAAACGTTTTAACATATAGGAACATGTTGCTTTTAGACAGAATTCCCAGTTTTTAAAAGGTAATTGTCACAAATGCAATTTCTTTCTGCAGGATAACGGATCTCCTGAAGAACATACCATTTATGTTTGGGACCATTTTATTTCCCACTCAGCGGCAGAGAACGTGTTTTTTGTTGCTCACAGTTATGGTGGACTTGCCTTTGTAGCATTGGTAAGTGTTGACTTCTCCATTGCCTTCTTTCCTGAAGTCTTTCACAGATTTCTTGGTTTCGTGGCGATCACCTTCTTGAAAGTAGCTGTTTAGGAACAACTTTGAACCAATGGTCTTATGCAGATCTGTGAGGATTCCTTTGCAGCTGGGAGGTCAGTGCATTTTTCTGTGTTGTACAGTTAGCCAGTAAGGTCCCCAAGTGCTCACCAACCTGAAAGGCTATGGGGAAAAAACAAAACACATTGGATCCTCCTTGTCCAGACCATGTACCAAAAGGGAGCACTCAATGAGTTTCTACTCTAGGTCAGAAAGATTGGAGGTAAAGGCTGAGAACATATAAGAAGTTTTAAAGCAAAATCACATTAACAAATGTTCCATTTCTGTATAGATTACAACAGAACACAAGGGGAACATTGGGGTTTTACCCAATATAGCTATTTATTCTGCAAAGGTCTGCAGAAATTGCTGGGGTTTTTTATTAGGCTGTGGATAAAACCTTCAATGCTGTAGGTTGGGGAGGACTCTGTTCAGGGTAAAGCTGCCCTACGCCATGATGATGGGACTGCTGAACAGCCAGTTCGTCAGTCTTCCACTCTTTTCTCCAAAGACAAATTTGTTGACCCCATCTGGTATACAAGTTGCTTGTTGAACATGTGTACTGTTCTTTTGAGGGTAGCTATAGTCTCCCCACTTAGTTGTGAGATGCTGGTGTAATCAGGATGTGTTTTATTGAAGTCAACTTAAAAAAAAAAGAAGACCCGTGTTTGGTAAAAATGTGAATTGCAGAACATTGTAATCGGTTTTATAGACACAAGAATCAGCAGATGCACATGTACGTCTTTTGTCTAGAACACATTAGTTAGTCTAACTGAAAACTAGTAAAATTATTCCTGCCTGAACACAAGATGAATACCTTAGTTAAGAAAAAGCATGCATGAGTATTTTGCTTTAAATCTCATGCTGCTCTAAGTAGCAAGAGTAATCCAGAGCAGGATCACTTATATTGTTTTAAGAAATAAATGTTTTTGTTAGCCCTTTTCATTTCTAGCATGAGGCCATTTTTATTTTTAAAATATGTATGATGTGTACAGATTTGAGACTTGAGAACAGTTCAGCTGATCATTTTCCACCAATATTTCATTAGCAGGTCAATAAATCATCTCAAAACTAAATTTTTCAGAGGCAAAGTTAGTGAAGATTAATTAATTGCTTCTATGACCACAACTCTGGGCAAAACATCAGTTGTGTTGCATGTGCCTGTTGCTCCTTGGATGCAATGAAGGGCTGGGAGCATCTCTCCTGTCTTTGCTTTCTTGAGCTGTGATTTTCAGCTGCCTTGTGCTTCATCCCTGGTTATTCCAATATGCCTTGTCTATACAAAGTGAAGCGTTAGCAGAATTTCCGTAGTTTTGGTAAAGCAACTTTGTTTGGGTCACTGAATGCCTACAGATACATACGCTTAGCACAGGGCAGGAATAAAAATCAACTGGAGACCTTACTCAGTGTTTCCTAAACAAAGTCCTTATTTGAAGGACGCTTGGAGCAATTTCCATCACATTTCAGTCAGTGGCTGGAGGTGGCATGGGTAACAGATGACCAATGTGTCATTCCCATTTTGCCTGTTTCTCTTGTCACACTGGTGGATATTTCTTCACTTTTGTTCTACCTTAATATGAAGCACACAGATGTTTCAGAACAAGCCTTGACTTCTGACCTTGGGGCTTCCAGGGTCAGGGTGCTCAGGGCCTGTGAAATTATCACAAGCTGAGCTAAAGTTTTTATCCATCGCAGGAAGCAAACAGTAAGTAAGAAGTTAAAAAGGAGCTTTGTCAGAGAGACAAGATGGTCTCAGTAAGGGTCAGCTCCTGTAGTCTGCTGTCTCGGCAGGAGATGCATGCCTGAGAGGAAGAATATAATATATAACCATTGGCACATCACATATCTGTCATGCAAAACTAGACCTAGGAAGTATATTTAATGTAACCTGATAGCTTTTTTAAAAATCGAAGGATATTAACACCTGGTTTTGGTTGAGGTGGTTTGGTATCTGAACTCAACTGAAAGCAGTTTAATCAAATAATGTACTCATTGAAGCAGATATCATTGAAATAAACCCTGAATATTTTACCTAGATATTAATTTGTAAAATTTTATTTTGTTATGAACTCCTTTCTCTTTAACTTTATATCCATATGGCACTTAGTAATTGCAAGGAGCTCAAAAAAAAAAAAAAAGAAATGGAGCAGCCGATGGGCAATTAGTGTCTTATGACAAATACAGATTCAATCACTTCACTTTCTTTCCTGCTTTGTGTGGGGGAGATGATGAGAGTGATAGAACAGCTACACCATATAGCAACGGTACCACCTCTACACTTGCTTTGCGAGAATTTTGGGTCAACTGATTCGTAAAATCATAGGTTACAGTAGTTATGGAGACCTGTTGCACAGCTGCTCCTTCTGTGTCCATGCCTTTTACAGGAGAGCACTGTGAAGCATATGGCTTTAATTTGGAGTAAAGATTTCTGCGTGGGCCCTCCGCATTTTATTGTGCCTTCAGGGAAAAAGAAAACAAGTCAAAGAAGTCCAAAAACATTTGCTTTTTCAATCTTTTAAATTCACTTTGCATGTTCTGTGCTGGAAGGTCCCTCCCAATCGTTTGCAGTCATCTCAGTCCCCAGCTCATCACTTTGTTATGGTGCCAAGCACTCAATGAAAACCTGACACTCTGGTGTTAAGCAGAGAAACCCAACGAAACCTGATATTAAGCAAAGACTTGCCTACAGGAAAGCTGGGGAGGGGCTCTTGATCAGGGAGTGCAGGGACAGGACAAGGGGCAACAGTTTTAAGATGAAAGAGGGGACATTGAGATGAGATCTTAGGAAGAAATGTTTTCCTGTGAGGATGGGAAGGCCCTGGTTCAGGTTGCCCAGAGAAGTCACAGCTGCCCCATCCCTGGCCAGGTTGGATGGGGCATTGAGAACCTGATCCAGTGGGAGGTGTCCTTGGCCATGGCAGGGGGTTGGAACTAGGTGGGCTTTAAGATCCCTTCCAACGCAATTCAGTCTATGGTTCTATGACTCGTTCATGGTCATTTGTAGCGTTATGTTATAAGAGCTCCTGCTCTCCTGGAGCAGCGTGGAGAAGTGTTCAGCCTTAGAGGGTCAGAACAGGTCCAGGTGCCTCTTTGTTTGGTGCTGCTAAAGGTGCTGGTGCAGGAAAAGCAGTACTGCTCCTCATCCCTTTGCTCTGGAGGTTCCTGAAGGGCAGTGTTGGGATGTGAACATGCATTTTGGTGGGAAACTCACAGTGCAAATGAGCAAATGCAACCATCACATGTTGAATTGCTGTAAAAGGAGGATCATTTTTGTTTACAAACCTTTGGTGGCCAAACTTTGTCTTCAATCCAAATTTCTTCTCACCGTAAACATGAGGCTATGGTTTGGAAGTCTCTGCATTAAACAAACCAGTAAAACTTGGCTGCAGTTTTCAAATACATGCCACATCGACATTTTTATTGGTCTTTGCAGCTTTTTAATCTACATTTTTGCATGTCTGTGATTGCAAAATGTTAAGAAAAACAGGATGAATCTGTAATATACTGCTTGAATGCATAGATACTCTTACCGAGTTACTGCAAGATAGACCTACGATTTTTGTACCTCACTGGTTCATAGATTATTGGGAGAGTAATTGAAAGTGATTGAACATGTGTGGGAAGAAAGTTCCACCAATAAATGTAATTAATTGTATTGTCTATAGTTTGAATTACAAATGCTAATCATAAACCATATGCTAAAATGTATCTTAATATTTAGTAATTAAAACTTTGCGTAATGGTGGTCTGAAATTACATGTGCATCTAAGAATATCTACACATAAATTGCTTTTGAATACACCGCACTAAAAATAGTTGTTGGGTCACTGTGTTCCGCTAATTACTGATTTTGAAAAACTCAAGCCATGATTCATGAACACAGCTCAGCTTCTTACTTCTGTTATCCCTTAACACAGTGTAGTCAGGGATATATTTTCAGAAGCAGCTTGCTGTAGTTGACGGTAAATTGTGGAACTTTCCCAACTCCTAGCTTATAATAATTTTTATGAAATTTAACAGAAAGTGAGAATTTCAAGTTGATTGAGTCAATTTTATATTTAGTTTACACAAAATAAGTTTCTAGTACAACGCCTCCTTTTGAGTTTTTCTGCCAAATTTTGTGGGTTTACGATTATTTTGCTTTAAAAAGGATTTTTTTTCCCCCTTGTCATTGCCTACATGAAAGACCCGCACAGAAGAAAAGAAATATTGTGCCCTCGTGCCTACCTGAGTGCTCTGGGCATCCCCTATGGATCTAATTACAGTACCAGGGCCTGGCTGCATGCAGAGGGGATAGAAAAGGTGGTCCTAGGATGCTGGGTGACATGTAAAACTAGCTGTGTCCATCACTGTAAAAAAACACATGACAACTACTCATTTCGGAATCACAAGAAGAATTGTTAAATCTAAGCTTTCAAAACTGTCAATTAGGTATTCAGTATCCTGAGATTTGAAAGAAAAAAGAAAGATCTTATGGAAAATTTCTGCTATTTGCCTCCTATATTTCTGAGACTGTAAGCTTTGTATAGTCAAGGGTTTCCTTAGCACCTTATGAACCTGTAGTGTAGTTATTTGTTTTAATTTTAGTTAAATAGCGTATTTAATAAAAGATCATGGAAATTGTGACAAAATTGTGAGAATCGGTAGTGGGATCTCCAGCTTATAGCGTTTGTACTGCTGTAAAAATAAAAAGCACACAGGGGAATGTAATATAATTAAATTAGGAGATGGAAAGTAGGTTCATTGTCTTTGAGCAGATGAGAAACTATTTATTAAGGTCTTTGTTGGCTAAAATTTTGGATGCGTATATTGAAAATTTGCACAAAGGTGTAGATAAACTGTGTGTGTGTGTATTTTTAGGCAGCTTTGTTAAAATGAGAACCCTTAAAACACACTATTGAAATTACTGTATCCACTGTAGCATCCTAATTCTATCAAAATCAGCCGATTTTGTCCATTTCAAATAATTTTATCTCCAACATTTTGAGATATGCTCTGCAATGCCCTGCCACTTCATTTTTTTGTGTTGTGCCAAGTATGGTGAGGACCTGACCCTGGCTGGTGCTGATAGGTGCCATAATAATAATGATGATAAGCAGACACCTGCTGAGCTACCTGGGAGTCTCTGAAGCTGAATCAGTATTCTGGCACAGGCAAAAATGCAATTTAAGAATCTTAATGACTAGGCTTTGAACCTGTCATTAGCTTTTCATTAATTTGTTTCCTAAAATTTCAGGTTGAATTATTTGTTATATTTCACTCTTTATTTATATATGCTTATATATCTATCTACTTGGTTTTTTATCTTTAATTTGGCTTAAGAATTGAGGAGCATAGAGCAGGTTCTGTGGAAATGCAACTCTTAATTCCCCTGGCTGACTTATTAAATTGAAATACATCTACTGATGTGTGGCAGAAATAACACAAGATCTGTGATGGTTGTAGGAAGCACGGGAGAAAGCTGGAAGTAGAGAGACGAGAAGCAAAACACCTTGGTGACCAGAAACAATATCACGTTTAAAAATGCGTTTCAAAGCTTTGGGAGCACTAAATGGGGAAAAAAAAAAAAAAAAAAGAAAGAGAAGAAAAAAGGAGAGGGAATTCTCTAAATGTTGAATATCAACCGAGGGATCAGTATGGGATGCTGTCTCATAGGTTTATGGGGACTTGGGTTATATGTCCAGTCTTTGGACAAATTATCTCACCCAACTCTACCTGGTTTAGGTCTCCCCTCTTTCTATGTTGTATATTTACATTTGCACCTCTTTGAGTTGGGACTGACGTAGGTCAGAAAAATAAGAGCAAAAACAAGATCTTTTTTTCCATTTGCTTATTTATTTCAGCAATACTTTGTTGTGCTTCTTGGAAAAATGCTCATTCATCTGAAAAAGGTCAAACCAGAAATGAGGGTGGAAAAGAGGAGCTAATGGAGAAACAGCAGTGGGTTGTGTTGGACAGGACCAGGGTCACAAGCCTTGGGGCAAATCTCTTCTAGTATTTCTGTTACTGATGTGGACATACAAAGTGAGTATGCATTAATGAAGTTGACTTCTGGTATGAAGTGATGAGGTCACTATTGGTGTTTAGAAGTAGAATATCTGCAGCAGAAATTAAAAGAAATAGCACAAACTTCAGGACACTTAGGCATTGACTGGCTAGTCATCTGCATTTGTGTATGAAGAGTGATCAACAGAGAACAACAGGGATGAACAAGCCCCTGGACATGCAGCTTCATTGCTGATGGCTGTAAGTAAATAACCCAATAATGCAACAAAAGAGCCAAATGTGGTCCTGTGATGTGTTTGCTTTTTCTGTCCCAGGAAGGGAACCATTAATGCCAGCCAGCATGCTGGCGAGATTAATCTGAGATAATTTGAGACATTTGGGAAGATTAACTCAGTCTGGAAGGGATGTGGGGAAGAGGTGCCAGTACGCTCAGAGCAATGAAGAGCCTATTTTACTAGAAACAACGAATGATACGCAGACGTGCCATGATGTGGTGCCACATGGAGATGTCCTACCTACCATGAGCACCAAAGTCAATATAGCTGTAGAAATAGCTCACACACCCTCCAGGCTTATCAGTCTTAGTAAGAGCTGCGTAATCTGCTAATGCTCTTACATTAACTGTGGTAGCTCCTGAAAAGAACACGAATGTTCAACATCTATTCTGTATTTGCTACAGAAGCAGAGTTTAGAAAAGTATGGCTTGTTCAGTCTGGCAAAGGAAAGCTTAGAGGGATTGGTAGTGCTCTGCAAATACATCGGGAGAGTAAACAGCGGGGAGGGAGAGCCGTGTAAGCCAAAGAACAATGTTGGCACAGGAACAAATGGATTAAAACAGGTCATGAATAAATTTAGGGTGGAAATAGTTTTCTCGCCATCGGATGAGGGAGGTCTGGTTGGGAACAGGAGGACTGGGGCAAAGCTGCGACCCAGTCTGACCCACGCATGGCAAGAGTTTTTTGAGTAGTTGGCTGGGACCGTCAGTCCTTGGTATGACCCAGAAGTCCATGTTCCAGTGAAAGCCAGCATGTGCCTGTGCGTGGTTTTGGCCACGAACAATTGGATCCAGTTTGGATGAATTGTTCTAGAGTTAGCAGACCTCTGACTCCCAGATGACTCCATGGCTGAAGCACTAGTAGTGCTGAGTTTGAACCAAAATCAAGTCAACCATCTAACAATGTTTGCAAACAACTTTTTTTTCCCCCCTCACTTGTTTTTTGGGAGTAGTAGACTCATTTTTTGCTAATGCTTCCTCTAATGCACAAGTTTCAGCTTATGGTAGAGAGCAACAGGGATCACGGATCCCATGGTGAGGGGTTGCAGCACTAAAGAAATTAAATGATGAATTGAGCAAAAATTACTGGCATATCTTAATATGTCTTAATAATACTGGCATATCTGCTGTATTGGTAGCAACTTCTTCAGCACGTTTGCCTTTTATTGATATAGAATCATAGAATGACTTGGGTTGGAAGGGACCTTTACAGGTCATCTAATCCAACTCCTCTGCATTGGGCAGGGACATCTTCAACTCAATCAGGTTGCTTAAAGCCCCATCCAACCTGACTTTGAAGGTTTCCAGGTATGGGGCAGCCACCACCTCTCTGGGCAACCTGGACGAGTGTCTCACCACACTCAGCATGAAAAATTTCTTTGTAATATCTAGTCTAAATTTCTCTTCCTTTAGTTTAAGACCATTACCTCTTGTCCTATTCCTACTGGCCTTGCTAAGAAGTTTTTCCCCATCTTTCTTACAAGAGGCCCTAAAGTATTGAAAGGCTGTGATAAGGTCTCTTTGGAGTCTTCCCTTCTCCAAGTTGAACTCTCAGTTCTCCAAGCTCTCTCAGTTATGCATGTCTATATACATATATATATATATATATATACACACACACAATTCTAACATGAAAATATACTTTTTAGGATACCCTCAGCCTAAATAAATAAGTTGAGAAGTGTACACTAGCATCATTATTTCACTTGCTACCGTTTATTGTTGTTATTCATTTGCTTTGCCATAGCAATCCCATAGTAGTTCCTTGTCCTGAAGATCTTGCAGTCCAAAAGGATCATCTAACAGGAAGAGACAGAGAAGTAATGAACAATTACAAAGCAGTTCAGAGCACCACAGCTGCATGTCCATTTTAATTTTTTGGTGTTCTGGTTTAAATCCCACCTACGCATCCCGTTCCTCAGTTCATCCCCAGCCCTCTCAGCCTTCCTACTGGATAAGAGAAGAGGATGGCTGCAGTAGAAGTCTGAGCACTGGCCAATTCCAGATCAGGCTCACGTTTTGAATAGTCATCCCTCCTCGTTACCTTGCTCTAGGGAACTTGTTCAACCTCATTACTTCTTGCTTCCTCTTAATCACTTACTAACGTAATATCTCATGCTTCACTCATCTCAATCTGTGATGTGAGTCTAGCTGTACATATCCCCCTTCTCCGCTTCTTCCAAAAGGAGAAGGGCAATGTTTCATGGACTGGAACGATATGCCGAGTACTAATTGCTGGCACCACCCATCATTACTTTACATCTCATTGGCGCTTTCATATTAATTTTCTAGTTTGACACCAAAGTTGGAATGCTAATTATAAAGTGAATGAACAACTGGGAATCAATAAAAGTTAGGGTTACTTGGAAATTCGGTTACTTGGAAATATATGTATCATATGGGATTTGGAGGTCAAAGGCACAGCACTTTCCCTGCAGAAACTACAGTTGCATCCACTCAATAGTTGTATATTTTTGTAATTTCTTTGCATTGTTTTCAATCCCATGCACTAGGCTGCAAACATTTATTTTTAGTTTTAGGTTTGCAGGGCTTTCTGATCTTTAGCAATTGTTCTCATACTTCCACCCCTTTGTTCTCGTTTTGCCCAGCTCTACATAACTAGATCTTCCTGGTTAGTCTTTTTTTTTGTATTTCTGTCTGAATTCAGTACTATTTGTTAAATTTTCTCTGGCAGTATGCTGAGAATTGAGCTCCATACCTTAAGTGCCGTTACTATAGTTGGCTCAAGGTGAACTTTATTACCTTTGTTCAGCTGTGCAGCATTTTGGTCAGTGAAGCTGAAATGGTACCAGATTATTTTTTTTCCCAAAGTTTCTTTGAATCTGTTGCCCACTAATATCCGTGCATCCGTTGGAGTATTTTGCTGCTCTAAATTTCCCTTTCCCCAATAATACTGAATGTTCCCCCACCCCGCTATAACATTATCTCACACTCCTCCAGTTTAAATCTAATGGGGCTCTGGCCCTTGTTGTGTGGGATGACAAACTAGATTGTCATAATGATCCCTTTTGCGCTACAGATCTATGAGTCTTGGGACCTTGATTTGTATTGCCTTCATGCCTTACTTCTCCTGGCAGTTTCTCCCGCTTTAATGTCACCTGCAAATTTAATTAATTCCAGATCATTAATGAAGATATTATGTTAAATAAAACCATATTTGGCATCTATCCCTATATCTGACTGTAAACTTTCTTCTGGCTCAGTAAATTCCTTTGTATTACTAGCCTTTCCTGCATTGTTTCAACTGTTTTAAATTCTGCAAGGCAGTGTACTTATCAGTCAGTTTATTTTTCATTTCAAATTCTAGCTTTGAATGAAAAAAACCCCAAAGCACAGGACTGTGTTTGAAGAACACATTGCTTGTCCTTTCAGTTGTGCAAATAAACTTCAGCCCTTGAGCCTATCAAAGCTGGTGGGGCAATGTCTACTATGGAACCATCTCCTTAAAATGTCTGAAGCACATGGTTAGCTCCAGGAGGAACTGATTGCCCAAACTCCCCAGAAGTTGTCCTCTCTAGATGTGCACCTCCATAGAGGTGTTTTCTGTCTGAACCATCTCGTGCCCATCAGAGCTCTTCCCAGATATTGAGGAAATTTGTCAAAAGTAACAAGAGGCGAGTTGTCTGTCCTGAACTTCTGAGAAAAGTACCTGGCATTGAACATCTTTCCCTTCTCTCTGATGTAAGGTGGGAGCACCTCCTGTGGGAGGACAGGCTGAGAGAGTTGGGATTGTGCAGCCTGGAGAAGAGAAGGCTCCAGGGAGACATTAGAGCAGCTTCCAGTACTAAAAGGGGCTCCAGGAAAGCTGTGGAGGAAAGCTTGATCAGGAAGGGCAGGGATAGGATAAGAAGCAATAGTTCGACACTGAAAGAGGGGAGATTTAGGAGAGATCTTAGGGTGAAATGTTTTCCTGTGAGGGGGGTGAGTCCCTGGCACAGGTTCCCCAGAGAAGTTGTGGATGTGCCATCCCTGGAGGTGTTCAAGGCCAGGTTGGATGGGGTTTTGAGCTCCCTGATCCAGTAGGAATTGTCCCTGCCCATGGCAGGAGGCTGGAGCTGGATGGGCTTTGAGGTCCTTTCCAACCCAAACCATTCCATGATTCTATGATCTCTTTTTTGGCTTCCTGAGGTGAATTCCTGAGATTCTAGTGCATGTGCTGTCCTGCTCCTGAGTCCTGCTGCATAAGCAAGAAGTCCCATCTCCTGTTTTCATAGTGGAATTTACTAGCTCTTCACCCCATCCAGTCTGATCTCCAGACTTTGCCTTCTTAATCTTGTAAAGTCTTGCATATCTTCCTCTTTTATTTTAACCCACCTCTTTCTGGATTGTACTGGGAGGTGCATCTTTTTGACCTGATACACACCTTTCAGCTCTCCTCATCCTCTACAGATGTCTCTTTTCTTGCAGTGGTGCATCGCAAGAGGAAAACGAAATGCTTAGAACACCACGTTATTGCATCTGTAAATGGCCATGCATTGGACTGACTGGAGGTTCAAACAACCTGACTCCCGGGTTGTTTTCAATATAAAAAAACTCATTTTATTTAACTTTTTAGATTGTTCGTTATCTCACTAGATTGGTTTGAAGAACAGCTTAATACTGAAGATTTTACAACTATGACATCATTGCAGTCTCAAAGGATTGCTGTTCTCTTTGAATATAATGATGAACACTAATGAAGATGAAAAGTAGGAGTTTTGGGTTTGCTTATACAATGAAGAAAGTGGAAAAATCACACATGTTATTACCTGACAGGTTTTGTGGTGCATTTAGATTATTTTATCTGAAATATTAGGCTGTTTTAAATTCTGTTTTAAATGCAAGTACCATTAAAAAAAAAAAAGGAAGTTGTCTTGCTGTTATTTCATGCTTCTTCCCATTTCTGTGGCACAATCTTATACGGATAAGACTACACAAGTGTATTGTGTTACTGTTAATTTAAATGTTAATTATGGTGAAAAGTGTATGTATGTCTTTTGTGTGGAACAGTAGAGGTTTTATAAGACTTTAAGACCTGGTTTAGTGGATCAACCAGGGGAACTGCAAGTTAATAATATATTAGGCATTGCAAATCCAGGTGGTGTAAAAGGAATCCAAACATACTCTGGTGAAGGGAGCTCTAAAACTGTGGTGCTATATGAAGCAGCTGGAATTTGTGTTTTATCCTAGAACTTTCTTTAATCTAGTGAAGGAAGATGTGTTACATAGCTCTTTCAGTATATTAGTGAAGTATTTTAATATTAATAATAGCATGACTACCAGTGTTTAAATGTTAAAATAATCCTATTTAAGGGCTTTGCTTGAATGTGATATGAAGTAAAAATATGTAAGTAGATTTTGCACATGTATTCATTGAGAAAATTGTGATTCTAACACCATAGAACTAAGCCAAGATTTTAATGCAAAGTGTCAAAACACAGGAGTAAAGTTTCCTTGTAAAAACATGAACAATAAATAGCTTAATTAGCTATTTTTCTGTCTTTTCCATTTTCTAAGGCAAATTAAATGCAATAGTGAATCTCCATATCGTGCAGTATTCAGATCCAAAGTGCATGAGGTTTTTACAAAGCTTGATTAAGCCAAGGCATTTTATTTGCTTGTCAATATATGGATTATATTTTGTCCTGAGGTGGCTCTAGCTGTCTGACAGGAGTATTACACCTTTGTGTTATGCAAGTTAGGAGCCGCTAGTGATCTTTAAAAGAGGAGTTTCTTCAGAGGAAAAGTTTTTGCAAGCTTTTTTGCTTGTTCCTTCATCCTCCTCCTTTCTCTCCCCACCCCTTTCCCAAGAACAGGTGATGAATAATGTTTAGGGTATCATTCCCCACAAGTCTCCACAGAAAGATGTTGTTATTTTAGCAATTTTGGTGTAGTTACCAAGTAGCTGGTGAACCTGTATGCTCCTGCGGTCATGCGTATTGCTCTGTGAACCTCACCGAGTTTTATTCCAGTTTGGAGTGCTTTTGAAGTATTAGTGTTTATGTCAGCTGCTTTGCTTATGAGCCTTAGCATTTTGTGGAATTCCTTTAACATAAAGGACTAAACATAAAGGACTAAAACAGTACAGCATACAAAAAAATGTAATTGCAATATTCTTTGGCAGAATAAATTTCCATCAACAGAGTGATGATAATTGTGATATTAGATTTCCGGTGTTATAGTTCTTGTATACAATAAACCTTTTAATTTTTCCTACATCACCAAGCACCTTACTGAGTAGATTTGGGATTTTTATAAAAAATAAAAAAAGCCAAATCAAAATATCAAAACATCAAAATATCAAAATAATGACACAAAACCCCAGCCACCCCTATGATGGTTCCTACCCTGGTGGGCACAAACTTTCCATGATGTACAGGGTGTTAAAGTACAGAGCTTATATTTTCCCAACCTTAAAGGAAAAAAAAAAACCCTGTTAATTTAACCCTCAGTAATCTCACTCTGCTTCTCCGCTGTTGCTGTCTACAGCCCTGGCAGGTTTTTTTCAAACCAGCTGTTGAAAATAACCTAGTTTAAGGAGCTCACGACCGAACGTGAGGGATTCATCATTATATATTTACTGTCTGAGGCTAATATAGCTGTAAGGTTTTTCAGATGCCATTGATCTACTGCGCATGTTCCCTCCCCGGGTTGCAGGACGTGCTTCTATTTGCATAAGGCCCTGGGCAAGGTTCTTTCTTGCATTGATTGGCCTGTCCAAGGGAGCCTGATGTGCTCCTGCATTGATCATCCTGTCTTTTCTTGGAAGGCAGTGTTACGCAGAGTTCATCTCAAACATTCTAGGGAGAAGGGGAAACTTTACTGCAGATGTCTCAATTTTATTCAATGTTCCTTTGAGTATAGACCTTTCCTTTTGGTTTTTTTCAGGATAAGTTGTTGGTTTTTTTTTTATTAATTTGGATGTGTTTCTGCAGTTATAGCACAGTATTTAAAAGCTATGTTAAATAAAATCACCATTATGTATACTACTCGTTCCATCCTGTGGGGGTTTTCTTTAAAACAATGCCTATAGCTTCCAGCAAAAATCAAAACTACTCTCTCTTCAAAGAATTGGCACTTATAAGTGGAGACTTAATCTAAGAGTCTGTGTGCTGGTGTCTTCACTTAAATTAATATTGTCAGTTTGGAACTTGCATTATTTTTACTAAATTTTCTTCAATCTGAGAAAAATATTTTAAAAGTGGCGTCTTTGGAATAAAACTGCAGTTGGATGTTGGCTTTCTGGAGCTGTACTTCAAGATGAATAGTTCAGGTAAATAGCTGAGTTGAACAATAATTGATCAGCTCTGTATTGGTCAGAGAGGACAAATATTTCTTTACAACATGCTTTTGGTTTCTGAAGTGGTGTCAGGAACTAGCTTTGGAAATCCAGGTTTGGCAGCCAGGTTCTTGGCTCAGCCTTGTAGAGGCTGGAGCTTTTCAACATCTCCTGCAAAATCACCCCGTGCTCAGGAGCTCCAAAAACCACCACTGCAATTTCTGAGAGGCACATATTTGCCTACGTGCTTAATTATGGGAAAGATGCCCATTATTATTGTCCACAAAATGCATTTCTGTGGTCAGAAAATTATTTGACACATGGATTTTACTGTAGGAAGAGGTGAAATGTGGTTATACCCAAAGGGTGGCTCATATCTAGTGATTAAGCTGACGTGTGAACTTCACCCAGTGCATGATAGTACTGTGTGTTGTTGAAAAAATAAACTGTTAAGATGTATTCCTGTCCTACGGAGCACTGAACATCACAGAGCTGCCCCTTCTTAATTTTTAAAAAATACACATTGGATATCTTTGTGGATGCTGTAGAATTTTCTTCAAAGGAAATAATATTCAGAGAAACACAGCTGAGATTGTATTAATGCTATTACATAAATTACACAGGGTTGGTGTTTTTTTATCACTTGGATTATAGTTTCATGTCTTTCACAGAAGCAATAATGTATTGCATTGTACTGCGATCCTTTGGCTTAGGGAACATATTCCTTTGGTCATTCGGTAAAACAAAACTTAGATAAGTATAATTCAGGTAGCGTATATGAAATTTCATCTTCATTATCATGCAAATGCAGTGAGAATGTAACATTTCCCAAGATGTCACTTGACTATTAGGATCTTTAGAAAATGGCCTCTCAAAGCCACAAAGCTAATATTCCAGAAGAAAGCTATATAATACCTAAAAATTGTCTATCCTTATTCTATATGAATAACAAATGTAATAGGACAGGCCATTATTAAAATCGCAAAAGAATGTGTTGACCTATTGGTACAGAGGGTCTTTTCTGATTTTTGCATCGATGATGAATTCTGAGCTCTCTTGTCGCAGAGAGGATGAACATGCAAATACAGATTTCAAAAAATCTGCAGGGGAAAAAAAAGTTGGATAGTAGCTGAAAATCTGTTCTGTTTTGTTTCGGTACATAAATGAAATCAGCGCATATTTATACCAATATTTTGTTATACATAGCAATATCCCATGCGAGTGTTATATATACTCTGTGTCTGTATTGTGCACAGATTGTGCATCTGCAACACTTTTCACTTATTTTAAGCTGTCTTTTGCTGATATTTGAGTCAGTGAACATAGAGGATGGGCACAGGCTAAATATGAGCTAATCTCTTAAGTGGGGAGTGGAACTTGCTTTTAATTCTGAAATAAAAGAAGAGCCTGAGTATCTCGTAGCAGCCCATTATCTGTGTCATTCAGTTGAAGAAAAATGCTGGACTCGCTTATATGCATGAACTATGCAGGGCAACATGACCCGAAAAATTTCTGGTAGCAAAAGAGATCTTTTGCAAACAGCTTCAGTTTTGAAAAAAGAAAGGGTAGGAGATGATTGTTTATAAGCAATTAAAATGAAGAAAAGAAATCTAATCTCTTCCTTCAGGTAGAAATACTGTCTGGGGAAAAAAGTATCGTAGCATGCAGAGCGTTGTGAGGTTAAACAAAGCGGGTGCCTTAGGAAAACGTGATGAAGATGTTTATAGATACTTCCAGACTCTCCGATACCCTCTGTGGATGCTGTGTAGTTTACTTTTACTGGTAAAGAATGAATAAAACAGAGCAGCACAATGTAAAACCCCATATTTTTAAGTTTCTTTGTGAAATTTGTAACTTTCTTGGCAAAAAAAAAAATTATTTTTCAGATGTAGGGCTGATGTTTTCAAAGTAAGTGTATAAAGCATGAAAATCCAGAATCTGTGGGTGTTTTATTTTTAGTTTTTAAATGCCTGGTATTTAGAGACTGGAAAAATTGCAGAGAGTGTCTAAAGTGTCATGTCTCTCCCGTGCCACAGAGACTTTCCATTTTATGAGCATGTTGCTGAAGAACAGAGGTGATTCTGTGTTGTTTTGCTAAGGAGATCTTTTCAAAGTCCGGGTACCACTAATGTGGCAGGTACGATGCAGCAACTAAAAATGTTTTCCACTGCGTCATTCCCAACTAAACATTTTTACTCTCCATGCATCTTACATATATGGTATCTGCCCTTTGCTCAAAAACTTTGATGCTCTGACGGGCAGTCTTCCATCAAACAAGATACTACAGTGAATTTTTTAAAAGGCATTGCAGTTTATTTATGCTTAATTTTTTATTTTTGAGGTAAAATGGGGTGTTTGAGTGACAGAGACTTGGTGGAGAACTCGACACTGGTGCAGCAGCCTGAGCAGGGAATTGATAGAACATCCCTGCCTCACTCCAGAAATGCGGATTTCTCTGTCACGTTCGTATTTTGAGAACAGGCTGCTCTGGGTGCAATAGAGACTGCTCAGCACCAGGTTTAGCGAGGTCACCGTTCCAGCCTGACTTTATCGCTGAAAGGGTAATGGGTGGTGGTGTAGTAAGAATACTGCATAATAAAGACAAAACAATTAGAGTCGTCCTGCTCTGCAGAGTCTCATGTTGCTTCTCACCGTCTTTCTTTCTCCAGGAAAAAAAAAAAAAATTCGTTGTCTTATTTCAGTAGAGGCTAAATCCTTCTTTGGCTGAGCAAAACTGATTTTTATTGCATGGCATGGATAATAATGATGTAAGTTATTATTTGCAATGCTTTGGATTGCTCTTCTTTCACGCACACTTGATATATTTTTATATTTTGCAGCATTCTGTTAAGTACAATCTAAGTGAAGTTTTTTTTTACTCTAATTATGAAGCGAGTGCTATAGAAAAAAAGAAATTTGAAATTTCAATGCCACTATATTTGGTAGATCCACATGAATCTGTGGAAAAGGACAGCAAATCTATGATTTGTAACTGCACGAAATTAAAATTAGTTACATAATGCACATTCCTCGAGATACCTTATTTTGAAAGAAAAAAAAAAATCTTTCTGCCTTCTGCTTCTCTTCCATACAAACCAAAGTAACTTTTCGCAGTTTAAACAAACATTTCTAAATCAGGTAGTTCAGGAGACGCATCCCATAGGAAAAAGCACCCGCTTGTACTCGGTAAGCCAAATGCACCCAGGCATATGCCACAGCGTGCTGTTCTGCGCCTCTCCCTGCCCATGTGCATCTCCACACACAGTTACACATAGCGCATGTTGTTGGTAGGAAATTCTTATTAAGTTTTAGCCGGGTAATTTCTATAGCATCAAAGAGCCATTGATAGTGGTAATGCAGGAGGTGTGTTTCAGTCCTTCCCTGTTTCCCCCTGACCTCTCTCGCACATCGACACACTCCCCTTCAATCATCCCTCTTCCACCCAGCTGTATCCCAAGTGAAACTTCGCAGCCTGTCAGCAGCAAACACTCGCCGCGCACCCTTCCAGTGCAGCACGCATCCCTCTCCTCCCTTTCCCGCTAAGCCAACCGCATGCTCCAAACAGCACAAGTGCCCGGATACCCAAAAAAATCCTCCATTTTGATTTCAACTCTCCTTGCCAGGCAGAGATGATGAGTAATTCTCAGGTCTCTCTTTTCTTTTGAAAAAGTGTGGGGCTGTACCCGGTGCGTGCGTCTCAAAGTGAACAGCGCACATGGCCCTGAATTTGGGGTAAAATAACAACTGCTTTCCTCTGCAAAATCAACTTTTGTTGACCAGCCTAAAGTGTAACCCTGTGTCACATTTCCCACAGTAGGTTGACATCCCTCGGCACAAGGGATCAAGCGATGCTACGGCAAGCGTCCTTGTTTTTTCTTCTTGTCCTTAAAGTAGCCGTTAGCATCCTTCTGCATGAAAGAGGAAAATAATAAAAACTTTCTTACCCTCTGTGATACATAATTGTGCTCCCACCTCCTTCCTCCCAAACCAGTTTTGTGCTGAGCTGAGCCATGCCGTGGTTCGGGATGGGTTCCCTGTGCTGCAGCGTTGTAACTGTCCTAAAAATATATTTATTGATAAAACCCATGGATGCAGCATCTGCTATAAAACGCAGCTGAATTATTTCAGTTGCTGTTGCTAACTTTTTCCAGAATGCTAACTTACTGATAAAATCTAAATCCCAAATCCATTTTTTAGTGGCTACATTCTCAAATTAAGCCCAAATGTGTATTTGCCACATGGAGATCTTAATGAATCTTTGGCAATTAAAGTTTCGTTAGCAATTGTACCTTAATATTTATCATAAGATGTCTAAATACAAATCTACTGTCATCCTGAAAACTGCATTTCCAGCCATTTGTCTCTTAAAGTAATGCATATTTGCCGCCTTCACTTTAAACAGGAATCAATTGGAATGCACATTTGAATCTTGTCGTAAAAGCCTAATGATGTACACTGCTTTTTTTAAAATGCAAGGATGGGAATAAACGCCTATTAATGCTTTACATGGAAAAAATGGAAAACAAATATCTTGTGATCTGAATATATTTTTAAATAGTCACTTGCACTTTTTATAGAAATGAGATTGGGCAGCACCGTCAGGCTTCCTTTTTTTTTCTTTTTTTTTTTTTTACACTATTATAAGAATGGCTTATATATGTCTTTTTTTTAATGTTCGAGGCTTTTTTCCATGCACCTGTAACTGGTGCCATCTTGTATCACTCTCTTATACCTTTTGTCTTTGTTTCCTTATTTTACTGCCTGTACTTCATGGAAGACGTGAATGCTAATGAACATATGACGTATACCATCATTCACAAGATGAACAGATAGCTTTCTCTCTTTGTCAAATGTTTATGCAGTAAAATGAAAAATTAAACAAACCTAGTGTGGCTCCGTGGTAATTTCAGCTTAAACAGAATTCATCCTGAAGTTTTCTAAGATCCTCCTGTCAGAGAGAAAATTTTGAGAGTGCTAAGGGATTTTTTTATATATATATATTCAGAGAGTAAAGTTTGAGGTAATTTGCTAAAAGGCATAGAAGTTATATTACAAAATTGTTGATACTGGACCATAATAAAGTCTAAATAGTGTTAACCTCCAATTAACAAAAAAAGGGGGGAAGATGTCAAAACACTCATTACAGCTTTAATTATAATTTCTGATTGATTCAAAACCTTCTGACTGTGTTCTGGCCGCTCCAATTTAGCCATTCAGCCCATGCTGCCCGTATTGTGCATTCAGCAGTTCCTATTAGACATCTTCACAGTGGGTGATTCTGCTGGGCTCACTGACACCCGCTTTCATGCATGGCCTGCTGCTCTGCACCAAAATGTTTTTCTGAGCTGCCTGCAACATTAAAGACATCTTGGCCCTGTCAGGCATGTATGTGCAGATATATGTGTGCATATACATGGACACAGAATAATAAATGAATGCACACATGCATGCACACACGTGGGTGCTCTATGTAAGGATGTCACACGTGCGGCAGCAATATCCATGCATGTGCAGGTCCAGCCCGTTTCCACACATGCAGCATGAACTGCTAGCCCACTCCCACGTGCATATGTACAGCAGCAGCCCATTCCCATACATGTGTATGCAGATCCAGTCTGCTCCCATGCACACACCACTCCCCATCCACACTTCCACGCACATTTGTGCAGGTCTATCTCACTCCTCTCCAAGCCATCCCGCTCCCACATGTTCATCATGCATTGCCAGCCTGCTCTCACATGTGTGTGCATAGGTCCATCCTGCTCCCATGCATGTGTGCACACCACCAGCCCTTTCTCACACATGCACCCTGCCCCACCAGCGTCTTCCCACATGTGTGTGCACAGCAGCAGACCCCTCCCATGAGTGCTCCAGACAGGTCCATCCAGCTCCCACATGTGTGTGCACACCACCAGCCTCTTCCCACACATGAACTGCATACCACCAGCCTCCTCCCACACATGCACCATGCAGGTCCGTCCCACTCCACGCATGCACCACCAGCCCGCTCCCACGCATGTGTGCAGGTACTCCACATTCCAACACGTGTGCACAGCACCAGCCCACTTCCACACATGCACCCCTCCTTACCATCCCCCAAAGTGTGCACCCCGCACCTCCAGTCACCCCCACCCATGCAAACCACACCACTATCCCCTCCCAAGCATGCACCCTACACCATCACCCCCTCCCATGCGTGCACCTTGCACCTGCAGCCACCACTACACATGCACCCCAAACCTCAGACCCCCACATGCATGCACCCTGCACAACCACCCCCTCCACACCTGCACCCTGCCATCTCCACTCCCTCCCATGTGTGCACCTTGCACCTCCAGCCCTCCACAGCACCACCACCCACATATGCACCTTGCACCTCAGACCCCCACACTTGTGCACGCTGCACCATCATCCTCTCCCAGTCATGCACCCCGCATCTCCACCCCCTCCCACACACTCACCGTTGCATCTCCAGACCCCCTACACATGCACCCCACACGTCAGCATGTGTGCACCCTGCACCGTCACCCTCTCCTACACATGCACCCCACACTGTCCCACTTGTGCACCCCACATCTCCAGCCCCTCTCATGCCTGCACCCTGCACCATTACCTCTTCCCATGCATGCACCTTGCACCTCCAGCCCCACACACAGGCACCCCACACCACCACCCCTCCCACTCATGCAC
Organism: Cuculus canorus; assembly: GCF_017976375.1. NCBI lineage: Eukaryota > Metazoa > Chordata > Aves > Cuculiformes > Cuculidae > Cuculus > Cuculus canorus. Next base: position 57,545,425 of record NC_071441.1, read on the forward strand.
CCCGCATCTCCACTCTCTCCCACGCATACACCTTGCACCTCCAGTCCCCCACACACATGCACCCTACACCACCACCCCGTCCCATGCATGCACCTTGCACCATCACCCCCTCCCACTCACCCTGCACTTCCACACCCTCCCATGCGTGCACCCCACACCTCCAGGCCACCCACATACACATGCACCATGCACCTCCAACCCCCCAACCATGCACCCCACAACACCACCCCCTCCCATCTGTGCACCCTGCACCTCCAGCCCCCCAAATGCATGCACCTTACACCATTAACACCCTCCCACTCGTGCACGCTGCATCTCCACCCCCTCCCATGCATGCACCTTGCACCTCCAGCCCCACACACATGCACCCCACACCACCACCACCCTCTCCCGCGCGTGTTCCCGCTCCCGTCCCGCGGGTCTGCCGGGCGTCAGTGACACTAGAGGGCACTGCTCCTCCTCGGTTGCGGGTTCCTTCTGGGACAGCCGGCAGAGCGCCGCGGGATTCTGTAATCTCACCCTAATTAACAATTGAAGCCTTATTAAGAAATTCTAGGCTGTTTAATTCGTTGTTGTTCTGTTTTGAGCCTGGTGGTGGTAGGATGGGTGGAGCCATCACTGCTCACAAGCAAATACAGGATGGAGCATCCTGTACTGTAACAGGTTTTTTTTTATTAAAAACAACCTCAAAATGTCGTTCCTGGCAAAGCCAGAAGGCTGGGATGGCCCTGTGATGGGGTTTGGATTCCCCCCCCAGCTGTGCCTTCAGCCAGCAAGTGGGATGTGGGGTGTTGGAAACACGTTTAGAGGACTTGGGGTGTTTTCTTTCAGCAAAGGTCAAGAGAAAAATAAGCAGGGGATGAGAATAGGAAGTTTTAAAAGTGCACCTTTGGCACATGCAAAACATGCATTATTTACATTAACCTTGGAAAATTTTTTTGTTAATTGCGGAACATTAAACCACCTGACTTGCTCTTCCAAGTCGAATGTTTCTTCCATGCAGGGGGTCTTGTTTTGCATGGGACTTACAAAAGAGGTTGAATAGTCAGGTTCATCGGATTAAATAAAGCAGGCACCATTTCACAAACATCAGAAAATTTATATCAATATTATACATGATATCAAAACAGTAGTGTCCCGGTTCAATGTGAGGACACCAAGCTGTTAACTCGTCTGTGTTTTCTTCCTCTACCTTTTCTGTCAGAAAGTGCAGCAACAAGTGCAGACCTTTTCCTTTGCTATGAAATTCCAGCACTCAGGTTCAAGGCATTGAGTCCTATGGTTTAAAGTACCAATCATGGCTTAAACTACAATTCAGGATCAAGTCTGGTTCAGTTTTCATTTGCCCCTCTCTGGTGTTTAACCAAAAGATTTCTTTCTGGTTAACTGTAGTTGGCTGCTAATGTATAAATTTCATCACACCGAGTATTTGTGAACATGTGCAGTTAACAGCTGGTTTGCCTGATCCCTAAAAATGACCTCATTTCAATGGGTGTTTGGTGCAGCTAAAGGGTTTTCCACATATAAATCCCAATTTTTCAGCTGTTTGAAACCCATTTTTTTTTCTAATAGGTAATTTCTCTAATAAACTTATATAAATACTGTCCTAGCCTGAACTCATCGACATTAAAAGCCAAACCAATATAACAATGAGTTATACTGAAAGTGTTTTGTTTCAGTCCTGCACAATCGCTTGCAAATGTCAGAGTGATTTTGAGCCATTCTAGTTCCTGGCAATGTATTTTCAAGCAGTGTAATGAGTATGTAAATGTTTGAAAAATTCTCCTGGAAGTTACTACACAACTCCAGAGGACAGTAAAGCATATTTATTATAAATATGTAGGTTTTCTAATGATTTTTGTGTAATCACGCAGTAGACATGGACAGCCTGATCCCCCACCAGATCTTTAGTAATAGATCTGTCATCTATCAACGGCAAGCATCACCTAGTTTTGCTTGATAGGTTCATAAACAAAAAGTGTAAAAAAATATGTTTAATCAATACAGAATAACTCTTTTTGCATTCGCCATTTGGTAATTTGAAATCTTATTTTGTGTGTACTAACAGTCTACAAGCAGTGAGATGCCAGAACTGCTATAATAGGATTTTCCCCCTCCTAGCGGGATGTTGCTTATGGCTATAAAAAGTTAATTTCAGATCCTGATACACGTGCATTAATTTTTTGAGACATTGGCTGAGTCTAGTACAACGAAGAATAACATGAACACCACACCGCTATGGTGTAGCTAATCGTTTATTACCTCCAGCCAAAGGAAGCGTCGTTAATGTGCAGGCCACAATGTCTGGTAAAAAAAAGAGGTGGGAAACTGGCAGAAAAGGTCTCCCAGATCTGTTCCTGAGGGTCTTGAGAAGAGGATTGAGGAGGAAGAGAAGAAACAATAGCTTCATCATCTTCTAAAGGCTGTTTAAACGGGTCTTGGCAAACTTGGGAGGTGCAGTTTGTGCTTTAAAACGATATTTGATGATGAGACTGTAACACTTAACAAACTGTCCTGCTTCTGAATGAGAAAACAGGTCTTCGTGGTTGTTTAGCAGTGTGATTTATGTACAAAAACCGGGAGATTTAGATGCTTATCGTCTGCAGTACACACCATACCTCAGTAATATGTTTATATTCTTTGGAGTATTTGCTGACAAAAGGAGCATGTTGTCTCTTCATTTGCCAGCGAGGGATCTGTTGACTCCACAGCTATGTAAAAACCTCTCATCAGCACCTATTTTAATCAGCAAGAACTTTACTATAAATCATTATCAGAAAAAGCATTGTGCTACACTTTTACACCAGTACATTTATTTTGAAATTAATAGGGGAAAATAATACAGAGCCAGTGCTTGAAATGGGCTAATAAGCGTGCCCATGAGACTTTCCTTTTTAAGCACTAAATGAAAGCTTTTGCATTGCTAACAGGCTACAAAAGTTGCTTAGGTAATAAGACTCTTTTTCTCTTATCAGTAAAAAAAGAAAAGGGGAGGGATGGGATGGCTCAAGGGATTGGTAATCAGATTACAAAGTCTTTCACTTCTAGGTCACTGGTTCAAATCTGCCCCCTGTTTAGTAGTGACCAAAAGCTGTTCCCAGCTGATGGCTTTTCAGTAGCCTTTGTACGATGCATTAGTGATCTATATCCCATGCCTGGTGAAAATCAGCCCTAGCCGCTGCATCAGGAGCCTCAGCTCAGACCCTTTAAGTAGGAATAAACGACTAGCTCTCTCATTGAAGTGCTTGGTGGCTTATTTTCTAGAAAACAATTTTGATAAGTGAGCAGAGCAGTGCAGCCAAATCTGCGCCATCACAGCTGCTCTGGGCTTCCATAGCAGACCCTGCTTCCCAGCACTGCCACTATCACTTCCCTCTGTCATCGGTTTGTGGAAAAATGTTACCGTCTTACTTAAGAATCTGGCTGATATCTCTTAATTTGAGCTCTATGGTATCATTCATATTAGCTTTCGTATTAGGATAGAACAGATAGAATTATTATTGAAAAAAAAACCTTTTAAAAAGAAAATTGCTAAATATGTTCATTTTAAAAGAAATGTCATGCTAATTAGTAAAATTGATTTTGATTTATAAAGTGTGAAAACATTTTTATTGATGATTTTAGTGCTGCAGTAAAACTGTAGAAGCTATGAGACTGCAACTTTGCTAAGGTCTCATGCTATGCAAGACTTTTACCACTACAGTGTGCTCAGGTAAATGTTGGGGAAGTTTTATAAAATGAAATACTGAAAACAAGGGAAAACATTGAAGATTCCCCAGTACCTGCAGAAGGGCTGTTTGGAGCGCACATTTTTTGTTGCTGTCTCTCACTGTTGCTTGCTATCAGATATTAGAATGGTAGGTTTATAGACTTTGCTCATCTTGGCGTTTTGAAGTGCTGTTTTCTTTAAGGTAGGGGAATGCTAAAGGACACTTGCTATAAAAAGAATGTAATTTCTGGTTCATTAGTATATGAAACTGAAACAATGAGTGCCTGCTGTAGATGCCCTGTACCTTTCTATGGGCATTGCATTGACAGTTTTAGAGGTGTGCATTTCTGTCCATAAGGTTGCACACAACCCATTGTAAAACTATCATTTTTCCCTCAAAACTAACCAAAGAAAACTATTTCTTTTGAGACAGCAGGCGTGCCACTGTTGCCCAGAAAAGTCGTGGCTGCCCCCTCCCTTGAGGTGTTCAAGGCCAGGTTGGATGGGACTTTGAGCCCCTGATCCAATGGGAGGCGTCCCTGCCCATGGCAGGGGGTAGAACTGGATGGGCTTTGAGGTCCTTTCCAACTGAAACCATTTCAGGATTCTACGATTCAATGATATGTGTTACAGCAGATATTTTTGTACAGAACAAGGTATTTCATCAATCCTAAACAAAGCCTCAATGGGTCAAATGTATCACATCAGCCAGGTCCCTCTTTACTTGCATAAACTTTTGTTAGCTGTGTGCTGTGATTACCTCAGTCTGGGGAAACACAACACATGCAGAGCGGAGTTGGTGGGAAAGTGGCAGGAGGAATACACATCTGGCTCAGGTCTCCAGAGCCCGTTTCCAGCTCCCAGTGTTATGTCTAGCGTGCTTATGGCTTCACCTTTGAAACTGAGGCTGAAAAGGTGTGCGAATATAACCCATGTACTGCAACACGTGTTCATTATCCACATTATGCAAGAATGGGATTTATAGCCACTGTGTTCACTAGGCCTTCAACGGCCAGGCTGGCTGGCTTGTGGTGCAATGTCATCCCTTCTGGAAACCACACCAAACACAGAATAAAAATCCCAAATGACATATTTATGATCCAAAATACACCTTCCACATCTAATAATGTTTTTTTATCAGATATCTCAGTGGTCCGTGGGACACGGAGCAGCCACCGTGTCCCACCAGAAAGTTCAGGGTGTCCAAGATCCTGCAGGAGCTGTGTCCATCAAGGTGTTTTATGGGCTGCTCATAATGTTTTGCTCAGGCTTACTTGCACCTGTACCTCCAGCCGTGCTATCTTGTGGATCTAAGGTTCACCATACAGGGTTAAGGGTGAAAGTAACTGCCAGCTTTGTGGGGCTGTTTGGACAAGGAGTGCAGGTTTATAAGCCAAAGCCATTCATTTCTGAAGTTCACACAAAGGTTACATGGAGAAAAACAAAATAAACTGAAAATATCAGCGGCACAGCTGTTGTTAAGCTCAGAAAGGTTTCCTTTCTAGTCTGGCCTGATCCTTCACTCCCTTTCCTTGGGGAAAGCTGGTTTTATTCCAGTAGTTATCTCAGGTCCTCTGCTCTGAGACTGCACCAGAGTGCTTTAGCAGTAGGCAAACTCTGGCTGGGCTCAGCAGAGAAAGGTTTGTCCATACTTCAGGGGATTTTATAAGTTTAACTGTTAGTTTAAAAAGGGATTTAGTTGCACTGAGGTAACCTTCAAACGAGGCATATGTCATAGAATCATGAATGGTTTGGGTTAGAAGAGACCTCAAAGACCATCCAGTTCTAGCCCCTGCCATGGGCAGACACACCTCCTACTGGTTCAGGAACTCAAAGCCCCATCCAACCTAGCCCTGAGCACCTCCAGGGATGCAGCAGCCACCGCGAATGTTCTGGGCAACCTGTGCCAGTGCCTCCCCACACACAGGAAAACATTTCTTCCTAAGATCTCAACTCAATCTCCCCTTTTTCACCTTAAACCTATTCCCTCTTGTCCTATCCCTTGATGCATGGTAAAGAGCCCCACCCCAGCTTTCCTGTTTTGCTGGTGTAACTGGTTTTTTGGTGCAGTTTGAAAGGACCCTCCTATGGCTATAAGCGCATGCATGTAGACTGAACCATGCTTTGACACTGTACATGTTTCTCAAAGCATGCAGAAGCCTTCAGACTGTTGTGTCTGGTGAGTAGACTCATCGGCCCAAGTGCTGGAGATGTAAGCAGTGTCTTGTCTTTATGGACAGACACATATATTGAGGCTCCCAAAGACAGGAGCTGTGAATGGTGTTTGGTGTCATGGTCCACTTAGGTGGTAACATTTGACTGGTTGTGTTATAGATCCAGACTCCTCATGGCAGGGTGTTGCTCACCAAGACCCCATTCTGCACTGGGGAAGCTGTGGTGGTGTTGAAATCAAGGCATGGAAACCCTATCCCAGTGTTTTTCACCACTTTGTTTAGTGGAGGAAAAGGAGCAGAAGTAAAGCTCAGGGTTGCTTTTGGTTTTAGTGTTGCTTATGAACCTTGTGAGATCAGAGGGTCATGGGGAATATCTTGTGAGTGATGTGTAATGATTTGGAAATAAACACCAGGGGTGGCTCCAGCTGCCTTTGGTCTAACTAAATGGCTATTATGTATATTCTATTTAACTTATTTTAAAATTAGGCAAAGAGCATACAGGAATGCTCCTCTGAGCGCTAGTTGCTTGAACTTCCAACTGTGTGTTCAAGACCAAACAAAAGGAGAGTGGTTCTCTTTCAAGGAGCTTATCATTTGGTAGATATATAACACAAAGCAGGCATGAAATGCTGTGGAAAAGAGGGACTGACTTCCTGCTTTATCACATGTTTTTAACATTTTGAATTTTTATTGATGAGGGCCAGAATTTGCAGATTTCACGCCGTGTCTTTTGCCTTCCATGATATCTGTGAATTTATTGGGGTTTTTTTGAAGTGGGTCTTCTTAAGCTGAAAATGATGCGCGCTTAGCTTAATAAAATGGGAAAGTAGTTAAATCCACAGCATGCCTTTTTTCAAAGTGCACCAGAAACTTTGGAGACTATGTGCAGAAAGTTTACCACACATCACTTGTGCTGTAGCGCAGTGGTGGCTGATCTTCATGGTCCTGACGAGCTCTATGGAGAGCTCACAGTCACAGGACGAGGTTGCTGTTTCTTCAAATCCTACCAGTGGCCCAGATACATTTGCCATATCAGCTCTGCCAGGCTGGATCCTCCCACAATGAGAGAGTCACAGAATCACAGAATGACCTGAGTTGGAAAGCACCCACAAGGATCATCAAGTCCAACTCCTGTCCTTGCACAGGACACCCCAAAATTCACACTGTGGGTCTGAGGGCATTGGTCAAATGCTTCTTCAATATTGTCAGGCTTGGCACCATGACTGCTTCCCTGGGAGCTGTTCCAGTGCTCCACCACCCTCTCGGGGAAGAATCTTTTCTTAATGTCCAACCTAAACCTCCCCTGGCATCTTCCTGCCATTCCCTCAGGTCCTTTCATTGGTCACCAGAAAGAAGAGATCAGCACCTCCTCCTCTTCCTTCCCTTGTGAGGAAGCAGTAAACTGGTATGAGACACACACACCACCACCCTCCCCCAGACTCCTCTCCATCAGACTGAACACACCCAGTGGCATCAGCTGCTTCTCATATGAGTTCCTCTCTAGACCCTTCACCAACTTTGTGGCCCTCCTCTGGACACTCTCCAGTAGCTCGAGGTCCTTGTTATACTGCAGCACCCAAAACTGCATACAATACTCAGGGAGAGGTTTCCCAGTGCTGTCCATGCAATCCCAGCTTGCCCACTGGCGTAGCCTGCTTTCAGGAGCCAGCCAGTGTGCCTTGGCTGACGGTTATGGGAAAGCTTTGGTCTGGCAACCTGGGTGCAGCCTCCAAAGACAGAGTCCCATCCAAAATTTTCAGGACAATTTCTTCCATTTCCTAACAACCATGACAACAAACCGGCACCTACCTTAACATACTAGAGTCTCTCTTAAGGGTCCGGAATAGGAGTACTTAGGTTATTTTGCTAGAGAAGAACTGCAAGTGATAAATGAGCATCTTTCTACATGTGAAGATGGGGTTTTTCAGCACTTCCATGCAGCATCCATTCTCCTGACACATAGTCGTGACAGAACCTATTATGTTAATAACACTCATTCTTCTCTTGCCATCACTTTCCTCACTAATGTCGTAAGTCTTTGAGCATGATTTGCAGTATTTGTCCCCTTCTACTCAGCAGTGGTGAGACCGCACATCAAATCTTGTGTTCAGTTGTGGGACCCTTGCTACAAGAAAGACATTGAGAGGCTGGAGCATGTCCAGAGAAGGGAAACAGATCTGGGGAAGGGTCTGGTGCACAGGGGTTCTGGGAGCAGGTGAAGGTCCCGGAACTGTTTAGTCTGGAGAAGAGGAGGCTGAGGGAAGACGTCATCACTCTCTACAGCTCCTGAAAGGAGGTCATGATGAGGTGAGTGTTGGTCTCTTCTCCCACATCACAAACAGTACAATGAAAGGAAATGGCCTCAAGTTGTTCCAGGGGAGGTTTGGATTGAATATTAGGAGAAACTTCTTTACTGAAAGAGTGGTGAAGTCATGGCAGAGGCTGCTCAGGGCAGCAGTGGAGTCCACATCCCTTGAGAGGTTCAAAAACTGTGTGGCTGTGGCGCTTAGGAGCAGGGTTTAGTAGGCATAGTGATGATACCTGATGGTTGGCCTACATGAGCTTAGACGTCTTTTCCTATCTTAATGACTCTATGATTGTATGATTTGACTACAGGATTCATGCTGAGAGTGAGGCAGAGCAAGTAGCACACAGGTCTCCTGAGCATTACTCAGCAATAAACACTGTGAGCAAGTTGATGACCAGGTCAGCCCAAGTTCACTGAGCAGGCCAGGAGGGTGAACAAGGCAAGGCTTCATGGCATTGAGACAGCATCCCATTCCCCACATCATTTCCATATCCAGAGATTTTGAGGTGGAAGTTGTGTATTGTGGCAGTGCCATGGCTATCCAGACCTGCTGGAGAGCAGGTCTGTGCCCAGTGTGTCCGGAAGGTGGAGGGTCTGGACTTTCTTTGCCAGTACAGTTGTGCCTGGCTGCTACCAGCACAGAGCAAGGACCAGATGTTTAATTATGAATGTGTACTGTTTATGAGAGCCTCTTCTGTACTCTGAATTGGAAGATCTTTGTCTGAATCATTTGTCATCTCAGATTAGTTATACATCCTTCAGGCTGCTCCACAAAGCTCTTCTGCGTATGAAAGATTTTCTCCTCTGTGGAGCTTTCTTAGCCTTGCTTCTACTCCCCCGTCTCAGAACTGGGTGGAAAACCTTGATTGATATCTGATGGCGTGTCTAATGTCTGATAAAAAGACCTGATAAAAAAATTATCCAATATTTCTCCTTCTGCTTTATTCAGACTTTGAAGGTGTCAGTCATATCAGGGTCTGCTTGGTGTAGTTTGGTTTTCTGCCACAGGTGCACATTTTTGGCAAATGAGCATTGTTTTAGTGGGAAAAAGGGAAGCTGTTGCTCCTTCCTTTTGGTTGCCTGCAATAATATATCACAATTTGCCATTCCCTAACCGCAAGGAGGGTTGTCTCCATAAGTTTGTGTGAACCAAGAAGTTTCAGTTTACATACCCTCTTGCTCAGAGACTGTGGAGAGACTTTTCCTTCCTCAAGTTACTCGGAGGTGGCAGGAGTCGATGCAGAGGCTTCAAAGGACAGGAAGAGTGAGTGTTGTCTTATCCTCTGGCTGGAGTGGAAATCCAGCTGTCTGTGTTTAAATAACAGGGGCGTCAGACTCCATGTCCGCCTGTGAGGTGCTGAGCTTAATACTCAGATTTTCTCATTTTCTTCCTTTTTTTCTGTTTTAAGATTGGCCTTTTAATAAAAATTAATACATAGCTGACATGTTTGTGTGCACATACAATATAATAGGATTTGCATAAAGCTGTAATAAAAGTTTTTGTATACCATTCAGACACAAGCAACGAAGAAGTAATGCCTTTTTACCCAGTTGTAATTGATACTCAACATGTAAAAAGTTATTCACTTGATTGTTTCACATTCATTTCAGTAATATGATTGTTCACTTGTAGACTGAGTTCTGGATTTACACATTTATTAAAACATGAGAAAATTACTTCCATAACTTACTTCAGGCCACATTTTTCATTAGATATGAACCATTACCTTCATGATGGTAAAATATCAAAACAAAATTCCAACCCCTTGTATCATTTCATTTTCAGCCTCGTGTATTAACACTTTTGTTGCTTGCTTTTTTTCAGGAGCAGTTTATTTCAACTAACTTGTTATCACAAGATTTAAGATCACTGTGTTTTATTTAACTTTATCTGAGTAAATGAATTTCCAAGAACCTGCATATTCTGGTTCAAGTTTTTTAGAGGTTTCCACCCCATACGATGCAAAAGAGTGACCCAACAAGACAGGCTGAGGGTAAAGAACTGGTTCTATTGACCTTTTTTGTATGCATACTGGTTGTTTAGATACAGCAGAGCTGGTCCATTGTAATTTAAAAAAATTTCAGCTCAAGCAACTACTTCAGGAAGAACTTTTTTCCCCAGTCTGAGAAGGGTTTTTTCTGTCCATCCTCAAGTGCTAAATGACCTGAAATCACCTAAAGTAACAACCCTAGAGATCTTGACCAGGCTCGAAGCCCCAGGGCTGAAAACGGTGGCTGTGTGGAGCCTGACTAGGGAGCAGATGAGTGTCTCTGCCCTGGAGCAGTCGCATCTCTCAGATGGGTGGGCCAGATGGCCGAGGTTGGTAGCAGCATCAACAACACAGCTTCTTTCTGCTGCCACCCCTTAGTGGAGCCTGTGCAAACTGTGAGCTACCGCAGTGAATCTGACAGGCGGTGAGTGGAGGAGTCGTCGTGACTCAATCATCTGTCTGCACCCTGAGACCCTGCTCCTCCCTAGTCTGGAGCTTCCCACAACTCCCGTCAACAGCAAGAAAACTGGTGGGGTTTGAAAACTTATTAATACTTGCTCAGAGATTTGTCTCAGGCAGCGTTCAGCACCAGACGAGGCACGTCTGGTAAAATGTCAGTCGTGCATCACTGCAAAGGGTCAACTGTGCCCAAACTACTGCTCTTAAATGATGTTAAACTGTTCATAATGGCTGCAAGATCAAGCTGGAAGTGGCACTCGGTGTACATTCAAACAAGGAAATGTGTTCAAACTGGTGGCTTCTGATTTGCAGAAGCTTTGACCCGACAAAGTCTATGAAAGCCTTTGTGAAAAACTGAGTCCAGGATAGCAAGTCTGAGGATTGAGACCCCTCCCAGTTTCAAGCAGAGACGCTTCTGACTCCTAGTCCACAGAGATCTTGACCTTTCTTGGTGTTAAAGCACTTTGAACTTTCAGTCGTGGGTCTAGATGGTTCTGATTAAAGCACCTACAAATTCTTTTGGTTTGTTTATTATTTTGTTTTGTTTTGTTTTATTTTATTTTATTTTATTTTATCTCATTTCAGTTCAGTATTTAATTTCATTTTATTATCTTATTTTATTTTACATTATTATTTCATTTCAAACTAAGCATGGCACTCAGGTATCCAGAAAACTAAGCAAACCAAGGAAAAGCAAATTTATGACCTACAGCATAAGGTTTTACTGGCAAAGATGTATGAGCTAAGAGCCTAAAAAAATCCTTTGCCACTCAAGCCAAGATAACTATGTTAGCAAAACCTCTAATGCAGGTTTTGCATAGTTGTTCTAACAGAGGAATACTCTTGCTGGCTGAGCTTATGTCATTTGGAGAGGTGATGCAGCCTCTGCCAGAAAATCTCCTGCATCTCTGTTAAGTAGATGCTGCTGACACAGGCACACAGTAGAGCTAGAGCAGCAAAGGATCTTCTCCTGTGCCAGAGGTTTAGGCATGATCATGAGCTCGCAACATCTTCTCCTACCCAAGTCCAAATCAACTGTGGATACAAAATGAAATGCAGTTTACGGAACTACATGGATTTTTTAAACACGATTTTTCTGAGGCTCATGTACTGCAGTGGACATCCCCAAGCTACCTTTAAACAACCCGGCTCAAGTACCAGATGCTCTTCATTTGTGCCAAGTACTGCACATGATAATTCAGGCTGCTTCCTAGAAGCATGTATTGGCCCTCAAGGAGCTACATATTCCTAAGACCAGACTATTTTTGAGCTCATATATTAGAGACAAGGCAATGTCTCCTCACTGCAGTCAGCAGTATAGGAACTTAAACACTTAAATTGATCAGCCTTCACTCACTGTTACTGGTTGGGATCGATGGAAGTTGTTGACCCCTCAAAACTTTGTTTTCATGTGAATGAGGCACACAGAGATTTCCCTCAAAATCCCTGGGATTTTGAGATCCCAGATCTCAAATCTCATCTGGGATGGCAGACTGGAGCTGTCAGGAGGGAGAGCTGGCTAGCTGACTCCAGCTGGATCCAATGGCTCCAAGTCTCCTTTCCTGACTGTCTCTCTCGTAGCGGCCCAAAGGCAAATGTCTCAGTAACCTTCATCCCTGAAATATCTTGAAATGCATTAAAAAAGGGGTTGGCTTCTGTTTTGTAGAATGAGAGAATGGTTTTGGTTAGAAGGGATCTCAAGGGTCGTCCAGTTCCAACCCCCTGCCATGGGAATCAGTTGACCTTTTGACCAAGCCCCCATGTCTAACATATATTTTTGATCTGAAAGGAAACTATCTGCAGAAGGCCAACATTTTGTGCTCCAGATCATGGATCATGTCCCTCCCACCAGTTTGTTTTGGTTTGAGCTGTTGTGGGTGAGATCATAGAATCATAGAATCACTTGGTTGTTAAAGACGTTTGAGGTCATCAGGTCCAACCATACCTGTCCACAACTAAATCATATGCCTGAGCACCTCATCTACCCATCTTTTAAACCCCCTCCAGGGATGAGGACTCAACCACAATCTTGGGCAGCCTCTTCAGTGCCCAATAACCCTTTCAGTAAAGAATTTTTTTCTGATGTCCAGTCTGAGCCTGCCCCAGTGCAGCTTGAGGCCATTTCTTCTTGTGCTATTGCCTGTCACCTGGGAGAAGAGACCGGCACCCACCTCGCTACAACCTCCTTTCAGGTAGTTGTAGACAGTGATGAGGTGTCCCATCAGCCTCTTTTTCTCCAGACTAAATAACCCTAGGTCCCTCAGCCACTTCTCATAACCCTTGTTCTCCAGACCCTTCACCAACTCCATTCTCTTCTCTGGACATGCTCCTGCCCTCAATGTTTTTCTTGCAGAAAGAGGCTCAGTAGTGATGTAGAGATGTAGTGGACCCTTTCAAAGTCTTTTACCCATGCGGTACCATCCCAGTTTATGCTGTGTGATGGGCTTTCTATTGAACTGTTAAGCTTTGTTTGTATAGACAAATTGCTGGGAAATTTGTGAGCAAGGTGAGCCAGCATCTCCATCCGTGGTGCTCTCATACTATTAACACAGCTGCATGAGTTTGGGAACTTGGTGTTCACCATGTTATTACAGGTCCTGTAAGCGCTCCATCATAAGACACTAGGGACAAGAGAAGCTGGAGAACTGCATTATTAAGTTTAAAGTTTTCATAAAGCTGAAGCCTGAGGCTTTTATACTAGAAAGCCATGAGTTTTCTTTGCACTGTTCACAAAATATTAGCAGCAGAATTTATGTACAGAGGTTTTCTTGTTGTTTTTTTTTTACTGAGCTATGTATAAGGGATATGACCATTATGCTTTTTAAATCTTGATTTCTTTAGATTTAAACATTTTTTAAATTATGATTGATTTTAAGAACTTGTACATCCAATGTAAGGTACACCTAGAAATTTTCAGTGGAATTTTCAGTTTTCTGTTCTGCAACAGAAATTGGATAACTGCGTGAACTGTGACAAGTCCTAGGTTCTAGATGCTCTAAAAAAATTGTTCTAATATGTTTGTGCATTATTATTACTGTTGCAGTGTGATTTATTGCTGTAGAAAGCTATCACAACTGTAGATGTAATGTCCACTAGAACTTTGAATGAAATATCAGAAAGTACTTGGCTGTGGCCTTTCTATGATTATACCTCTGCAGATGTTTTCTTTGCTATTTAAAAGCTGATGTCTATCAGATGTTTTGTCTACAGTAAGCAGGGATTTTATCACATTTCTGTGAATTCATTTAGGGAAGTTTATTCTTGACGCTAACTGAAAATGAGAACTAGTTTAACTTTGGGTTATTTATTATTTTTGCTATGTGCTGTTCCAGTGTAGTTGTTCAGTAATTCTAATCCCTAACAAATAATATTGCTTGGGCTCTTGAGGATCTAATTCTGTTTTAAGACGTGCAGAAAACTGAGCATCAGAAATTCAGGAATTCTGTCTGTGAAGCAGTGAATGGTCTTGGGAATCCCAAGACTGACAAACTTGCACTGCAGACATAGAATTATATTCTTCGTGGTGAAGAGGAGTTTCTCTTTTTATCAGGAGCAGCTGAGGGAATTGGGGCTGTTTAGTCTGGAGAAGAGGAGGCTGAGGGGAGACCTCATCACACTCTGCAGCTCCCTGAAGGGAGGCTGGAGTGAAGTGGGTGCTGGTCTCTTCTTCTCACTCCACCAGTGGGTGCTGTCCTATCTGAAGTGATAGGACAAGAGGAAATGCCCTCAAGTTGTGCCACAGGATGTTTAGAAAAGGAAAACTTTATTTGCTGACAGAGTGGTGAAGCGCTGGCAGTGGCTGCCCTGTGCAGGGGTGGAGTCCCTGTCACTGGAAGGGTTCAAAAAGCATGTAAACGTGGCACTTAGGGGGCATGGTTTAGTAGGCACGATGGTGTTGGGCTGGTGTTTGGACTGGATGAGTTAAGAGGTCTTTTCCAATCTCAGTGATTCTATGATTTCTCAGTGGAGGAAAGGCTCAAGTGCTACCACTCAGACAGACTAGTTCTCTGTTTATATGACTCAGTGAAAGGAGGGTCAAAGAGGATCTTGAATGACTGTAGACATGTACCAAACTCCAAGGAGAGCATGTGGCTACCAAGAAAGAATCCACACGTCCTTCCAAAAGTGCTAAGTAAAACTTGCCCTCTTGAACACCATTCTTGGCACATGATCACTTCTCTCTTCCCATCTACCACTGCTTTTGGAAATATTTCACAATCCAGCTGATGCCATTTTAATTAACCACAGTTTCTAGTGGAAATTCATTTCACTTCTGGAAATCATTGAGGACATTTGGACAGGGGCTTCAAATTCAGTTTTCTCTGAAGGGAATTCAGTTTACACAAGCCAAAACCTTGTAGAGACCCAAACCAGTATGAGGCAACTGGAGACAATGGAAGACTTGTGTCAAAATCACATTGCTCCAAGCCAAATGTTTATTACAGACATGCCCATTCAAGCCCAGTGCGTACCGTGTAAGCACCACGCCACATCTGAAATTGCAATGGAAGGCAAGGGAAGTAGGTGAAATTTTTTTTCAGAAGTTCAAGAGAAAGTAAGATTTGGGGACATTTTTTTCTTTTTTCAATCCATTTTTCCTCATTCCTAACTACAGGCTACTCGGATGAGTAAGTATGCCGCAAATATAAGGTGATGAGATTGATTTAATTGTCTAACTCCATAAAATAAAAGAGGCCTTTTTTAGCATCCTTTTACCTTTATCAAATGTTTGAATTTTTAACCATTTTTAATTTTTTAGAGTAGTTATAGAGGGTATAGAATCAATGCTGCAAACAGTTATTTCCACAGGCCTTTTACCTGGAGTCTAGCTGGGATATTCGTGGATTTTTGTGTTTCCAGGATCAGACTTTTGAGCCTCTTAGCATACCGGTGGTTTTGTTTGGCAAGAGGCATGTGCTATAAAATATGGGTCTGCTGCTTGATCATCACTTGGATCCATTCTCCTTGGTTATTATTATCAGTTAATGCCCTGTTGTAGCAGAGAACTTAAGCTGTTATAGTAGAAGCTGTGTCCTGTGTGTGACATGCTATGTTGTGACATTTCTGTGTCACTTGAAGATGGACACACTAGACTCCTTGTTTAAGTGAAGGTTTATACCCTTGATCCTTTCTCTACTTGATGCATTGGTTTTGTCTGTTTTCTTTCCAAGTTGGCTCATGAGGGCATGGATGCCTACCAAAACTTATGTCTTCTGGGCTGCATGTAAAGAAATCTGATTAATTGAAGCTCAGTTAATTCCTTCGATCCTTCTTTGCTCCTTCATTCATGAGGCCTTATCCTGACCCCAGCACTCCAGCTGAGTTATCAAAAAATCCTCTCGTTGTCAGCCTCGGTCTCTTTTCTGATCTTAGTGAAGCAAATACTATTCTGTAGGCATCCACAAAGCTAAGCAGAAGCCACCAGCAGCACGTTGGGTATTGTATGTTATTCCCCGTTTCATAGATGATATGAAAAGCAGAGACTGTGTGAATCATATGAAGAAAGAGTAGGAAGAGACAGTGATCAGTGGCTGCCAGTTTTTCAGTGTGCATAGTGAAATCTGAAATAGCAAATCTTAGCTAGGTCTAGAAACAGAAAGGATATGGATTTGTTGGAGCGAGTCCAGAGAAGGCCATGGAGAGGTGGTCCGAGGGTTAAAGCCCTTCCTTTATGAGCGCAGGCTGAGAGAGTTGGGCTTGTTCAGCCTGGAGAAGAGAAGGCTGCAGGGAGACCTTAGAGCAGCTTCCAAAACTGAAAGGGGCTCCAGGAAAGCTGGAGAGGGGCTCTTGATCAGAGAGTACAGGGATAGGATGGAAGGAATGGTTTTAAGCTGAAAGAGGGGAGATTGAGATGAGGTCTTAGGAAGAAATGTTTTCCTCTTAGGGTCGGGAGGCCTTGGCCCAGAGAAGTGGTGGCTGCCCCATCTCTGGAGGTGTTCAAGGCCAGGTTGGATGGGGCTTGGAGCCCCTCATCCAGTGGAAGGTGTCCCTGCCCATGGCAGCGGGGGTGGAACTGGATGGTCTTTGAGGTCCCTTTTAACCCAAACCATTCCATGATTCTATAATTCTATGATCCTATGATTCTATGAAACAGAGAAGGACACTGCAATTCTGTATTTTGTGACTGGAAGAAAAAGGTGATGTTCTTAGATGAACTAGGTGGATGGTATTCAAAACAGAAATGTGGGACACAATAGATTGAGAAAAGGCTTCTTTTTCCAAAGCAGAGCATTCTCTTTCCTCTCACTGGTCATTAGCAGTGCTTCTGAAGACCAGCCCTTCATGGAGGAAGTCATGCTGGAACACAATGACCTGGTGGCAATTTTAAGCTTCCCCCAACGTGTAATAACTCAGAGTAATTGGTAGGTACATGCACTTCAAGGACAACAACATTTTTTTCTCCCTTGCCTGTTTAAATCATAGCATTTTGTGCAAGGCAGTGCAGCCAAATATGTGTTGGAGTGCACAGCACTACTACAGCAACACAGTACAACGGTGTACTTCTAAAGCTTTTACAGCTGATTAATGCAAGTTGGACATGTGTGGCTTACAGGTCTTGTTTTTAGATACCAAATCTTTCAGAGAATTTTTTTTTTCTGGTAGGGTTTCTAAGCCGCTCCTATGGCTCCTCTGTCCTCTAGCCACACTGCATGTGATGATGGGTTTAAAAGAAGCCTGAGAAAAGAAGCTCCTGACAACTACTAGCATGACCTGCAGCCTTTCTGTAGACAGGCTTTCTCCAGATTCTATCTGTTTAAAAGAGGAGGGTGATGCTACCTTACCTGTTATGTAAAGACAAAGCAGTTGGGTCTTTGAGATGGCTGCTAGGAGAAAGGACTAGCCACAGCTCTCCCAAAAGCACCCTGGCTTGTCTGTGCAGTCAAAGCATCATCTCTTTGGTGATAATCTCATATGCATAGCTCTGCCTGATAAAGGGGATGATAAAGCTGCAGTCTAAAAGACAGTCTTTTTGGATGTTCAGCAGATCTGAACCACATTTGGGGCCTGGTTTAGTTACAAACAGCTTAATGGAATAGAGTTGAGTTGAGTAGAGTAGAGTGGAGCAGAGTAAAGTAGAGTACAGTACAGTATTGTAGTGTGAAGGTAAATGGTGAAGAAACTGGTAGGTGTCGAAAGGCTTCACATGAAGAAAGGTTACTCTGAAGAGGTTTTCTGTACTTACTTGCCTAAGCTGCCCAAAGCTCAGCTGAATTCCTGAGTCATCTAGTACTGACATTACCAAAGACACAGTACTCAAGAAGGTGGGCACTTGATTTTATTGTTCATACTTTTCACTTAGAATATTAATTCATTTACAAGGATTTTAAAATCTATATAATCTAAACACAAAAAAAATGGAAAGATGAGATAATTCAGAATATTATACTGCAGTTATGGACAGCTGGAAGTAAGAATATTTGGTCAGAAAGGTGTAGTTGTATCATATTTTGAAGAAATTAGGAGATAGACTCATAGAATTATAGAATCATAGAATCATAGAACAGTTTGAGTTGGAGGGGACCTTAAAGGTCATCTAATTCAAAACCCTCCACCATGGGCCGGGACACCTCCCACTAGATGAGGTTGCCCAAGCCCCATCCAACCTTGCTTTGAATGCTTCCAAGGATAGGATATCTACAACTTCCCTGGGCAACCTGTTCCAATGCCTCTCAACCCTCACTGTAAAGAATTTCCTCCTTATGTCTAGTCTAAATCTTCCTCTCTCCAATTCAAAGCCATGCCCCCTCATCCTACATGCCTTTGTAAAAAGTCATCCCCAGCTTTCCTGAACCCCCTTTCAGCACTGGAGGCTGCTCTAAGGTCTCCCCAGAGCATTCTGTTCCCCAGGCTGAACAACCACAACTCCCTCAGCCTGTCCTCATAGTGCTCCAACCCTCAGATCGTCTCCTCTCCAGAGGAGTAGCCCTCCTCTGGATCCAATAGTTTGCATAAGGTGTGGATAAATGCTACTTGTGCCTCAAAAATCTGAATCAAGGTGTTTATTTTGAAGTTTCTGATGCAAAGTATAATTCACAGCCCTGTTGCAGAAGTCTCTGTTAGATCAGTATTTTTGGCGGTGCAGCCTGTATGCTGATAAGCAGTTACTAGAGCAAGAACAAAGAATGCCTGGTTTTAGAAATGTTGTGTGTGTTGCCATTTATACAAAAGGAAGCTAAAAAAAAATCAACTTTAGTGCAGAATACACGATGACAAAGACACTAGTTGCAAAATGCTGGTTTTATAAGAATAATTCATTATACTTTCTTTGATCCAGTGTTACAAATTAGGGTCACTCGTGTCAGGAGATTAAAACCTTTTTGTCTCTCTTTGATATCAAACTATTCTTTCCCAGTCCCTTTTATCTTGCAGTGCAGTGCTGAATTCCAATGCATCTTTGTCAGTTCACTCATGTTATTTGCAGCAATCATTTAATTGGTTTTAGAATTAATATTATTTGGTTGTACTGTCATTTGCAACAACAGAGGCTGTTTAATATCCTAAAAATGTTGAGAGGCTCCGGCATTAGCTGGATAAGCATATGTGTAAGAGAGACCACAAAGAATTTGGGGACCATGGTGGGAGTGCAGGGTAGCTAAATTGGATAGAAAAAGAGAAAAAAAAAAAAAACCCCGATACAAGTCAAAGTAAGATTGTACATCAGAAAAACTACAGCAATCTACTGAAAATTAGTAGATGATAGTCATGAGTAGCTTACAGCGAACCACAGGTACCAGCTTCCCTGAAGGACAGAAATACGAACTTGGAGAAGCTTGTAAAAGGTGTCCTCAGGGAATCTTCCATTTTTTCACTATGATACCTTTAATCCTAGAATTGTCAAGCCACATGGAAAATAATAGGACTGAATAGTTCAGTCAGTTAAAAGTTAGTATTATTTCTTTTATCAAAAATATTAGGTCTTTCTGTGTTTCTGGAGCTCTTAGGATTTGTATAAACTTTAAAACAAGTGAAGTATTGAACTTGTATTGCTCTTTCTTTTTTTTAATTTATGATCATTATCTGTGACTAAGCAGACTTTATTCAATAGAAAGAAAGAACTTTAAGCCAATATTTTTTAACAGATGATCCAACGAGAGCCAGAAGTAAAGACTAAGGTAACTGCTGTGGCGTTGACAGACTCT
This sequence comes from Cuculus canorus, assembly GCF_017976375.1. NCBI lineage: Eukaryota > Metazoa > Chordata > Aves > Cuculiformes > Cuculidae > Cuculus > Cuculus canorus. The sequence goes on from NC_071441.1 coordinate 57,565,206, forward strand.
GTTCACAATGTGTGGCATCAAGAAGCTGGGAAAACTATTCGAGAGTGGATGCGAGAGGTGAGGCCGGGTTTTTTTAAAGAGCTGGGGTATATACATCTGTATATAGCTCTATAAACACGTCCTTATCTGCTGACCTCTTCTATTTCTTTAGGTTATGAAAGACATCACGTTACAGGACTGTTGAAATTGTGTGCCCACATGAGCCCCTAAAATAACCAAGATTAAAGCCATTTCTGAATTTCAAAGTTAGCAGTGAAAATAGTAAGAACTGAGTCCAGTGTTTCTGCCTGCTGCACAGCAATAAAGAGACATATCCCAAGGCAGCCCACGTGTTGCCTGGTATCTAGAGCAAAGTCGTGGGTGCACCCAGCACTCCTGGCTTGACCTGCCGATGGTGAATGAGCACCTCTAAGCTCTTTGTGCCTCAGTTTGATGATTCTAACAACTGGCAAAAAAATCTTTTCTCTCAGCAGTTCTATGAGATGTAATTACACCTGAAGTGCTCTGAAGTTTTCTGATGAAAAGTACAATTCTACAGCTACCAGCGACTTACTTGTCCAAGGCAATCTGGTGGTGGTTCACAGCCAGCATCACCAAGTTCCACCCTTGGGTGAAGGATGATGCCATACATTCAGTACTCTTGTAATACTTAAGTATGGAGTAGCTCAGATATTAAAAATCATATTTTTTAAAGCAAGACCAACTAAACTTCCATTTATGAGTCTGTTCCTTGTTGGATAAGGCTCATGTCCATGTTTTCTATGTTGCTGTCACAAGAACGCTAAAACAATAGGTGCATGTAGCAAATTTAAAATAATTGCATCCTGCACTTTTTGTTAGATTTGACTTTTCCCTGTGGATTTAGTGCAACTTTCTGTATAGACTGCCTATTCCTGACTTAACCTTACAGTTTTATAGACCATGACTGATGGGAATAGAGAATCACCTGGGATGCAGCCTGACAGCTCTGACTTAAATGTTAAAAATATAAAGAATGGTAACCCCTACAGGCTCTGTCAGAAAAATCCCCATTTTCTTTATGGGAAATCAAAACTTTAAAATATATGTTACGTAGTAAAACTGAAATTTTAAATCCTGTAATTTGAATCTGACAACTCCATTTTTCTTTAAGCATTTAGTCTGAATAAGACAAGTGTGTTACCTTTAATTTCATTTGCAGAAAGTATATCTTAAAGAATAAGTTAAATGATTAATGGCCTAAAAAGTGGATGGAGTGTCATAACTTACATTAGCATTGAAAATCTCCTATAAGAAAGAAGAATTTTACATATGTGAAGTGTGGCTAAGTGGTATTAAGACTAGCATATCACCTGGATATCTCTTACTTTAATCAGGTTTAAGGCTACTGGTAAAATGAATAATAATTAAAATATACACCTAATCGCTGCCTGTCTGTAGGGCTAATTGCTGTCATTGAAAGAATGAATTGTTAAAAAAGTAATTCTTCATTGGAGCTATCTCTCCTGTTATCATTGGTGGCCTATTTTTAGTACCTATAGAAGTCATGATTTTTGAATTTATTAGGAGCTGTGATGAATGATAAAACAAATCATCCATTTACATATCTTGACACTGCTTTCGAGAATACTTATTTCTTACAGGCAAGTGTCACATTGTATATAAAAGCTGGTTAATTGTGTGCTAATCTTCTGTATTATCTCCAGCTCTCTGATGTAGTGTTCTATCAGTAGTTAATATTAATTTTACTTATTTCAAATGAATGTAATACTTCATAAAAATTCTACTTCTTTTATAATTTCTACCATCTTACATTTGCAATTTCACATTCAGCTGTTAATTAAAATTATACATGCAAATTGTAAGATGTATAATGTTTTACTACTTTAAACCTTAAAGCCTTTGTGAAATGCTTCCATTTTCACCACTTTTTACTAAAAATGCTACATTACTGGGTAGAGTGTTTGTTTTCTTTTTTTTTTTTTTCCATCTAGTTCAATAGTTTCATTGATCTACTGTTTCTTACAAAAATCTGCCATGCTTTGTGAACTTCACTTTCTAATCTCATACAGCAACCCCATCCTTTATGTTGTTCCTGCTCTCCCTGGTCCCAGAACAGTAGGGTTGCCTTGACAAATCTATTCAAAAGCCATTCCTCGCCCTTTATTGGTGGGGACTGAAGCCTTTGAAATTCTCCCCTCACTGCAACACAGCTGACATCTTCTTCCAGACAGAATGAATTAAGGAAATACAATAAGACACTTGATCTACCAGTCAAGGATCTTTCCACAGTGAGGACGGACTCCATGGTGCACAACTAGGGCAGCAAGCATCTACAAATACACAATACATGCTTGTTTACCAGAATAGCAATCGTCCATTTTACAATCATGATTGATGGGATGATTTTTTAGAAACCTGTCTGAAAATTCATTGGGTCTTTCCAAAAAGTTCTGTGGGGGTTTTTTTCTTTTTCCTTTCCCCTTAATGAGGTTAATCAGGTTTTCAGAAAGAGAAAACTTAGATTTCTGATAAGGGAAGCCATGTAGATCTCATAGTTCTGCTGGCGATCCTACTGAAAATGTAGTTGCTTTATAATTAAATCTTTGATTCAGTAGATTTGGTTTAGTTGCAGCGTATTTTATTAAAGGCGTGTTATATAGTACTTTAATTCATAGACTTCTTTGAATAGATAGCATTTAGAGCAAAACTTTTAAAACTTCGTGGTAAATTCACCCTACTCAGAGGTTCAGGAATGAAAGGTAAATGTAGATGCTTCCTGAACATAATTCCCCAAAGACCAGTATTTGCCTTTTTAAATGTATATGCCCAGTTCATCTCAGCTATATTCCCAATTATTTGAATATTCATCTGCTATCTTGATGCTTTTCGTTCTGTTATAATCTGTTGTTTTCAACTTCACAACCATTCTTTCCACAGTGCACTCCATCAAAACACCCTAAAAAAATCTGATTTCTTAATGTTGGCAAGTGAGCGGCTCAGTGTTGATGTCAACACCTATTGAACCACAATAGAATGGAAAAGCTTTAAATCTGCAGTGGGTAATTCAGGCACTGGTTGGTCCAAGCACCTACTTTAGTCCACTGGCACTCAAAGAAGCACTTAAAGACATGCTACTTAAGCGCATTGCAAATCTCCTGAATTATAGTCTTGATCTTTTTGCTTATTTAGAGTGAATTGCAATACTTCATCATGACTTAGTGTGAATAAGTTAGTGCAATTTACCTTCCTGTCCCTTTTGGGACTGTTGTGTAAATTAGTTCGAATATTTTGATGTTAACGTTGTCCTTACTTACAAAGTCTATATTTATGTTTGCTCTGAGTTTTTGGCTTACCTACAAATTGCCTGCCTGCTTTTACAGAACTGCTGCAACTGGGTGTCCAGCTCCGAGCCCCTGGACACCTCGGTGGAGTCCATGCTGCCTGACTGCCCCCGCGTCTCTGCAGGTACATCGGTTTGTTTGCAGCAAGCTGCTATACTTGTTTATACCGAAAGCAGCTTGTTTATTTCGAAATGCATTTGGTTTTGAAAGCATTTTAACCCTTCTGCTGCAAGTGCTGGTTGAAAACATATGGCTGCCGATATTTTATACAGCCCACTGTTAATTTTTCCTTCTTTGCTTTGTGTGCATTTAAATTCTCTTGCCTACTTATAACTTATCCTTTTTTTGTCTTCTTTTCTCTTTGGCTTTAAGTAATTGGTGACATTTTAGGCAGAACTCAAGAAAAATAATAACAATGATGAAAAAGGGGAATTTTGCCATTGAATAAATACTTAACTTTATGTAGGCAAGAAGTACTTTGATGAAAGGTACATTAAGTGAAAGAAGACGCTTTCCTGAATCCTGATCAACAAAAGTCTGGTTTATGTAGCAAATTATTTATACTGTCCAAGAATCTTGATTTCGGTTGTTTTGGAGATATTCAGCTATGCTCTTTCATTAATGGATCATGAATTGTAAATCATAAGAAGCACATGAAATAATACACAGAGACTTTTCTTAATGTGTAACAATTCCTGAAAGCAGATGTAGTTGTCAATGTAACAGGAAAATCTCAAATCTGTTTAAGAAAGTTATCTAAAATACATAAAGCTGTTACTGAACTTTCACGTTTGATTATCAGATATCCTAAAAGCCATAGATGGCATATTTCTGTAGAATATAAAATCAGGTTCAAAGGAAGACACAGCCTATACAATATTAATTTAAAAGCTGGAAGAGTGTTTGACCTTGCTCTCTGAGATGCAAGGTTCATCTGACAAGTTAGAGATTCGTATCTGTCTGGATTCGTGAGGTTGTTAATGAGACCTAACCCTGCAGATGAAATTTGGTTTACTGCAGGATACTTAGAGGCTTGCGAAAATTTAGAGGTATTTTGTTTGAGAGCTCACAGTGACCAGAAACCTAAAATCACATTTCTCCTGCAGGTTGGGATCTAAGCACGCAGATGATCAGCTCTGTACAGGCACAGTGCAATAGCATTGATGTTGCTCTTTAGCTACTGAGGGAAATGAAATATGGCTAAAATTTTCATAGGTCCAACATTCATTTACCAACTTTTTGCTCCTTTAGGGAGGAGTGCTGCAGTTTAAAAGAAAAATATTGTTTGACAGCAGAATTCTTTAGAATGGGATTAACTTTTAGTCTCTGACATCTGCATTGCTGTTGTGCAAGAGTACATGTTATAGAGATCATTTCAGTCAGGTAAATAGGGGCTGGAGTGGCAACAGACAGCATTTACACTGTGCTTGCCAGTACTGAAACTGCTCCATTTGAGCTTCTCTTTCTTTGTATTCATCCTATGTAAATAATGTAAAAGATATTCTATAAAAGAAATACTAAGTGTTATATAAAAAAACAGACTGGTACTTTAATAGTAGTCTGTTATTAAAGTAACAGTTTATAACTTATATAGGTGTGAATACATCATAATTTTATGTTTCTGTTGAGGATGGGTCAAAGCAAGTATAGCATTTATACACCCCTTAATGAATTCTCAGCTACGTTGAAGTTTTTGGTAGAAGAATTAATTTAAATGAGGTACAATTTCAGCCAGTGAAAGTTGCAAAAGTTGGCTAATTGTATTTCATATGTACATATAAGCCACCAAATGGAGAGTAGTGATGTTTCAGAAGTTCTCGTCAGAGATTCTGGACAATGACTTAAATGGAAGCTAACTGTTTCCAGCTTGGTTCTTTATAACATAAGGAGAGCTTAAAATAGTGCAGCTTTATGTGACTGCTGCTGGATTATCAATTTGCTCATATGTTTTTGTTTATATTTCTTGTATTCACATCTTATATGGACAACTGTAAGACATTTACAGAGGAACAAGTCAATAATTCCTACAGTGTGTCTTCATGAGCAATGGCGTAAGCCTGCATTAGGGTAATCTGTAATAAATTTATGAAATGCTACTGGATGTAGGAGCATTAGTGTTTAATGTGAGAGATTTTATTTTACTCATTTCCTGAGAATTGCAGTACTGGAACAGCCCACACTCAAATACTGGCAGCATTGTCCTTGGTATTTCAGTGAATGACAGTGAGAGCAATCAGAGCAGGGAGAGTTTTTTTTAAAGTAAGCCTTTTGCAGAAGGAAGATTCACTTCTCTTTTCTGCTGGTTATGTCACGGTCTCTTGTTTGCATTCCCCTTAAAAATCACTAGAGAGAAATAAATGGCCATCAAACTGGAAAAACAACTTGTATTTCCAGATAGAGTCATTCAAGCTTTTGATTAGGGCATTATTAAGTTATTAAAATGTTTGACATAATTCATTCATGTCTTACTCAGTTACAAAAATGGATGAAGACACTTTAATAATTAAATGTTGTGGGTGTGAGAACAACAACAGTGCAGAAAAAGCAAGCCATAATAAATCCATTTTCTGTCATTATGGCAAGTGGTGAGGTATTGTGAAGGCCCCCTCTTTGTGGCCTTTCCTCCATATCTCAAGGATTTGGTTGCATGCTGATGTCATAGTTTATGATTACAAGTTTTCATCACACCGAAGGGATTGTTGTCTGAAATTTCCCATTTAGCATGGTTGTCCTGTGTACTGTACATAATCCTAAAAAGGCTCCCATGCTGTGTTCAGAGGCATATCTCCTAGCTCAAATGTCTTCCATCACACCTGAAGCTCCTGTTCAGGCTATACTGACACTACCCATCTTCTTACCCTCCCAATAGTTTGGGTTGGAAGGGACCTCAAAGCCCATTGTTCCAACTCCCCTACCATGGGCAGGGACATCTCCCACTGGATCAAGTTGCTCCAAGCCCTATCCAACCTGGCCTTGAACACCTCCAGGGATGGGGCAGCCACGACTTCTCTGGGCAACATAGGCCAGTGCCTCACCACCCTCACAGGAAAAAAGTTCTTCCTAATATCCCCCCCCCTTTCAGATTAAAACCACTACCCTACAGCCTTCGGTCTACATTAAAATATCATCTCCTCCTCTCTTCACTTTCATCCCGCATTGAGGACCTCTGTTAGACCTGAGGTCAAGTTCTGCCTCAGTCTTAATCCACCTTCCTAATGGAGTCAAACCAGAAGACCTCTCTTCTGTCTCAGAGGAGATGGATCCGTTTCCTATATAAGACATAAGTAAATGTAAAGTGGAGAAAGATGAAGACCTTAAAATCACCCCATGCATTAAAGATCATCACGTAAAATGGATTTAGGGTGGGAATGTTACTGGTTAGGAGATTGGAGGTCAGCTGGTAGTTTGAAACAGACAATGGAGGTTGAGTTTTAATGGCAGGTTGTATCATGTTACTGCCAACCACATGTGGTTGCAGTTCACTTCATGTCACTGAGACCTTACAATGCTTCTCCTAGTTCTAGAGCAGGGATTTCGCATGCCTTTGAGAAAACATTCTACTGAAGCAACTGCTGGGTAGGAACAGCTGGAAGTGAAGATAGGCAAAAGCATATCCATTGATTTGTGTCTATCACTATTGCTGTTCAGGAATTGCATTCATTTGATTTCAGGATGGTGGCCTGAACATTACCCCAGGGAAGGTACTGTAGTAAATTTTGCCAGGTAAACATGGCCTTTGTTTGCTGAATACAAATATTTTGGAGTGCCTCATGGGAAGCACCTTAGTGTTTGGATAAGATATGTTCCCTAGCTCCTGTGTTTCTGCCAGAGAAATCTTTCTATTTAGGAGAGAAGATGAAACTTCGCAGTATTTTGCCAAAGTGGATACGCATCAACACTCATTTACATAATCAAATAAAAAGTAGTTATTGCAACATTAGTAAAATGAATTGCCTAATCAAATCCTTTTAAAGTCTTTCTAGTTGACCCCCAAAATCACTAGTTATTCTTTTAACGGTTGCAGCCAATGTAGTTAAAACATTGTAAAATAAGGGAATTATAACATCAAAAGACAAACAAGATGACACAATGGAATGAAACACTGACAGTAATCAAGGAAAGCTCTATTCACAGAGGAGCCTAGACTTGAATATATGTCTCTGTAATAAGGAAGAAAGTGCAAGAATTAATTCTTGTAACTGAATAAAGTGATCTCAAGCTGGTGGAAGAAAAACAAGCTCTTAGTTTTGCGGGACAGGTATGACACATACTGGTGCTGCTCTGAACAGTATCCTGACTGGAACCTCAGGTAGTATTTCCTGGTACCAAACATCTAGCCTGGGTCTGTGTGGTATATAAAACATTTCATTTCATTTAGGCAAGCCAAGCACAGCTTCTTTTTTTTTTACACTCTGAATTCAGAAAAGGTCATTAATATGATTTTTAACAGGCTACTGCAGGTGTTTGGTTTTTTTACAGATAAATAAATAGAAGGGGAAAAAGTAGCTTCATAGAACAGTTGAGGTGCGAAGGAACCTCTGGGGATCATCTGGTCCAACTCCAGCTCAAGAACAGCCACCTGGAGCAAGTTGTCCGGGACTTTGTCCAGACACCCATAAGCTCCAATGCAGGTCACTAAAGAAACCATGGTCATGGTAATTAATAATCACATAAGGCTGTGGGTTTTTATTGGTATACTTACCCTAACTTCCAAAAGACTGCCCCCCAGGGTCATGCCATACCCATGTGGACCATGTGGTGTGGGGGATGGTTGTGTAAGGTTTAAGTCCGTGCTTGAGTGACCATGGAGTAGACATAGTGGTTATCCAAATTCGGGTAAGACAGTTGGCTTTGCTTGTCTCAGCACCAAAAGGAGATCCTTCACATTACACAGAGGTTCAGAGTTTCCCTGCTTTGTCTTTTAAAAGGCTTTTGCCCTCCAGAGGGACCGTGGCAGGCTTGAGAGGTGGGCCTGTGCAAACCTCACAAAGTTCGACAACGCCAAGTGCAAGGTCCTGCACTGGGGTTGGGATACTCTCAAGCATGAGTACAGGCTAGGTGGAGAATGGATTGAGAGCAACCCTTAGGAGAAGGACTTGGGGTGCTGACAAATGAGAAGCTCAACAGGAGCCAGCAAAGTGTTCTCACAGCCCAGAAACCAACCACATCCTCGGATGTAAGCAAAGCCATGGGACCAGAAGGGCAAGGGAGGGGATTCTGCCCCTCTGCTCCGCTCTCCTGAGACCCCACCTGGAGCCCTGGTGGGATGGACCACTCCCATATGAGGACAGGCTGAGAGAGTTGGGGTTATTCAGCCTGGAGAAGAGAAGATTCTGGGGAAACCTTAGGGCAGCTTGCAATACTGAAAGGGGCTCCAGAAAAGCTGGAAAGGGGCTCTTGATCAGGGAGTGCAGGGACAGGACAAAGTGCAGTGGTTTAGGAAGAAATGTTTTCCTGTGAGGGTGGTAAGGCCTTGGGCAAGGTTGCTCAGAGAAGTGGTGGCTGCCCCATCACTGGAGGTGTTCAGGGCCAGGTTGGATGGGGCTTTGGGCAACCTGATCCAGTGGGAGGTGCCCGTGCCCCTGCCCATGTCAGGGGGTGGAACTGGATGGGCTTTGAGATCCCTCCCAGCCCAATCCATTTTATGAATCAGGTGCTTTTTACTGGGAGAGAGGAAGTGGGGCTGCTGATTGTTTCTGTCAGAGCTTGTCCCAACAAGGTGCAGGGTTGTCATCCATTGAGCTTCTCCATAAAAACACAGCCAGCAGCATTCCTGGGTGTGTTAAACTCACACTATGACTTTTTTTAGAGGTTTTTCTGTATGCACATAAGAGACTTGCAGTTCAAAACAGATGAAAGATGAGATTCTGCAGAGCTCTCTGAAAAACAGGGAAAAGCTTGTTACCTGCTGGGCTTGAGTCCTTGGCATAGCTTGATTTAATATCAAGACAAGAATATGGTACTAAATAGTCCCCTCAAGACTGCTGCTTTGTGCTAAGTAATAGAATAGCATCAATAATCCTTCCATGGAACTGCAGTAAATTTAAGTAAAGTTATTCTGGACTGTTAGAAAAGCACTGATCCAAGAAAGTGAGCGCTTCACTTGCACAGCGAGCCTTTCCCTGGAAGAGCAGGTGCGCAGCCCGGCCCCAGCATGTGCCTGCACCAACTCGTCAGATAAAGCCCTTGTTGCAAACCTTGTGTTGATACCAGGGAAACTAGGAGTTACCCATTTAGATTACAGAGGTGGTAGTTTATGTTGGCTGTGCCTAACGGGTGACTTCTGCCCACTGTTCTAAGGATTCAGTTGTGTATTTCCGTAGAAAAGCCTCGTCTAGCAGCAGATGCACCCCATGCTGAGCAGATCGTGGGATTCAAACAGGGGGATCTCCAGTGAGGTTAAATGGGCTCCACAGCACTGCAGGGTCTGTGCGCAGAGGTAATTGGATGACTCAGGCTTTTGACAGCCATCGGGAAGGACCAATTCATTTCCCCCTGCCTTTTTTCCCTCAGCTTTGCTTGTACCATGCTACTCTGCCACTCTTACACATTTATGTGTCTTGCTCAAACAAGGCAGAAACAACTGTATCAAGCACTGAGACAATACCTGGCTCATCGCCTTAGTGGTTTTTAGGCCAAATTACTAATGCTGCTTGGTTTTCGTTCTATAATCCATTCAGTAAAGACTGTTCTGGGCTGTTTTCTGACATCAGTATTCCATGACATGGAGTAAGTGTCCAATAACTGCAGTAATATAAGAAATAAGCACAAAATCACACACATTTTACAATGAGGCAGATTAGGCAACTTAGACATTTTTGCTAAAAAATGTTATTTTTGCATTCTTCAGTCATTCATGGAGATTAAGATTACAGTAATCAGTGTTTACTGCAAACTTCTTTGCATTTTATGTCTTCAAGTGCATGTAGTTCTGTCAATAGAAGCTTTTCACTTTGGAGAAAAGATTAAACGCCACAGCATTTTGTCAAGGTGTCAGGCTCCCGTGCTTGACTGCACATTAATTTGTTATAAGGTATTTGCAACGCTAATGGCACAAATGGAGAAATGCAAGAATCTGCATTGTGGCAGTTGCTTCATAGCCCTATGTCAGCATCCTGCAAGTGCTGGTCCTGCACTTTCATTTCTGCCGCTGTCTATTGTCCGTCGGGAAAGTGGAAATCATTATGGAAACTTTGAAGCATCAGCCTGTGTTAGCCGCAGCTCTGGCAACTGCTGCACTAGATCCAACTTTAACTAATGTCTTCTTAGCACAGAAGTAAGTAGCTTTTTCTCTACTCTCAACTCTTCAAAGGCTCTCTGCTTTTAGTGTCCTTCTCAGCCTCAGGTGTTGCAGACAGCCTTTCATATCATGTGTAATACCTAGTTGAGATGAGAGCTCCTATGTTGTGTTTTGAGTAGCTTAACTCTACAGCACTTTGGAAAGGACAAAAGGAGTTTGGAAAGGACAGAAGTTATAAAGACTTGTTGAATGATATTGCAGATTCTGTTCTAGAACACCAGATCCTCAAAAGTAAATATGAAAGTGAGAATTTCTGAGTGTTTATTTAAATTACCAGCTGTGGCTGTGGTCAGAGAGTTTGATTTTATAAGAATTTCATGTTTATAATCCGTTTTTATGGCTTCTTATATGACCAGCTACACGTTCATTATATCACCAGTAGTTATTTTTAGAACTCAATACTCATATTTGTGTACCATTGTACTACATAGTTACATGTATTTGGGACAGTATTGATATTAGAGAAATTATTTAATTAAAAGTTAATCTTGTGCTCAAACATATCTATTTATCATTGCACATTTTTTGAGTGAGGTACTCTTGCCTCAAGGCTGTCTTTGATTGTGCTAATAATGAATAATGTTAATTATTACAGTTAGATATTTCCTACGAAGGGTTTGGCAATGGTTTGACTGCCATGACCACTGCTTCCAATAAAGCAGTGAAAGGAGGTTGTGGAGAGGAGGGAGCTGGCCTCTTCTCCCAAGTGACAGAGGACAGGACAAGGGTGAATGGCCTGAAGCTCCGCCAGGGGAGGTTCAGGCTGGATATCAGAAAAAAGTTCTTCACGGAAAGAGTCATTAGGCACTGGAACAGACTGCCCAGGGAGGTGGTTGAGTTGCCTTCCCTGGAGATGTTTAAGGAATGGGTGGATGAAGTGCTTAGGGACATGGTTTAAGGGAGTGTTAGGAATGGTTGGACTCGATGATTCAGTGGGTCCTTTACAACCTGGTGATTCTATGATTCTATGATTCTATGATCCATATCTGTCCTCACATTGGTTAAGTCTTACTCTAATGTGTGATTGCAAACTCTTGAGTTAAGGGACTTTTTGTTCAGTGCTTGTGCTCCATCTTGACCTGTGCAGATGCCAGCCAGAATAGATGATGTTTAGCTGGTCCTCTTCATGGCTGTGTTGTTGAAATGCTTGTCCTGGGATTCCCTACAGCAGTTGCAGGCACAACATCAAGACAACGAATAATGAATACGGCCATGTTTTGAATTAGATGCAACTTTACTGCAGATACCCAAGTGACAGTTCAGACTGACACTTTTAAGAGACTTTGTTAAATAAAATTAAGTTATTGCTAAAAAAAACAAATCTAATATTAATTCAGTCCACACTAGTTTTGTCTGTTGAAGAAGGAAAAATAGAACAATTGATGCTTAATCTTCTACCCTCGTGAAAATCATTCATAAGGAAGTGGGGACAAAAGATCTGGATCGTGAGTCCTGTGAGAAGTAACTAAGGGACCTGGGGCTGTTTGGTCTGAACAAAAGGAGGTGGAGGGGAGACCTCATCACTCTCTACAACTACCTGGAAAAGGTTATTGTGAGGTGGGTGTTGGTCTCATCTTCCAAGTAACATGTGACAGGACAAGAGGAACTGGCTTCAAGTTGTACCTGAGAAGGTTTAGATTGGATATTAGGAAAAATTTTTCATGTAAGAGGCTGTCAAGAATTGGAACTAGCTGCCCAGGGAGGTGGTAGAGTCACCATCCCTGGAAGGATTTAAAAGATGTGTAGGTGTGGCATGCTTTAGTGGTAGACTTGGCAGTGTTAGGTTTGTGGTTGGACTCAATGACCTTAAAGGTCTTTTCCAACCTAGACAATTCCATGATTCTACACTTCTATGAAGGTGGGACTCAAGTTGACTTTTTCCTCCAGGGCATGTCAGAATACACCCTAGCAGAAACAGGTATTTCTCTACCTCATGGTGCTTTTTGTGATGGCAGAAAAAGCTTCCCTTATACTGTGGCTCATCACCACCTTTTTAAACCCAGCACCTTCCCAGCCTCTCAATGCACGGAGGCAAAGATACATCAGAGGGTACACCTTCTTCTTTATTACTTAACTAGTGGGTTAATGGGTGGGTAAAGCATGTCTTCTACAGGGTGGAATGGAAGACCGTAGTCTTCTCTCATTTCATGCCCTCTGAAATAGCTACAGGCACCAGTCCAGCAACAGTAAAACTGATTATATGAATCTTTATAAGTTTTCAGTAAATACTTTGTGGGATTGAGCTTGAATATTAATATTGTATTTCAAGAGGCATCCACACTACTGTTCGTATTTTTTGAAAGCATTTTCTATGTTACATCCTCAGTAGCTCTGTGAAGCCAGAATATCTATAGAGATGGCATCTGGTACATCAATGTAACCGTAAAAGCCGTATTTCTGCTAGAGCTCAGCACCTCCAAGGAGGTATTCCCTGAGAGATTTTATCCAAAATTCAATAGAAAAATAGTCTGTTTGCCTTGACATAAAATCCAAAAGATCATTTACATTTCAGCTTGCATTTTCTGTTAGAATCAAAATTTGTATTTGGATTTTTTAGGGTTTTTCAAAAAGTTCCCTTTCAGTTGAAAACTTTTGATCTTTTTCACAAATCTGTATAGTTGAGTTTTTAGATTCCTTTATTTTCCACTTATATATATATGCCTTTAACTTTTGACCAGATATTGTTATGCTGAAATTTATAACTTGTATGTGGTTAAAGTGTGTCGTCCAAGAAGTCATTCAGCCTTGGCTGCAAGGATTCAAGAGATGGGAAGACCATTGCTTCCTTCCCTTTGTAATTTCTCAAACTATTAAGAGGAGTGGCTTGTTTCTGGTTCAGCTTTGTCTGGCTTCATGTTCCAGCCATTACTTCTTGCTGTGCCTTTTTCTACAAAGTTAAAGAGCCATTTAGTACATTTGCTTTTTCTCTGTGTGAATTAGGTACTGGATTCAAGTCAACACTCAATTTTCTTTTGAGAAATGGAATAGATTGAGTTCTTTAAGTCTCACTGCAAGTTATTTGCTCCAGGTTTCAAATGCTTTTATGAATTTTTCAGAGGTCTCTGTAGTCTTTCAACATCTTCTTTTTTGAAATGGACCAGTATGCATCTCACTCATGCAATGCACAGACTTCAAACCTTCAGTACCTGATTTCATCAGCCAATGGTCGTGTTTGACCCTTGTATCACTGTACTTTTATCACCATAAGTTTAGGAGGGTCTTGTCCAACATCTACGAGTACCCATTCCAGAGCTGCCGTTCTTCATCTCAGTTCTAAACTATGGTTATGAAACACTGCAGGTAGCATTTTTTAAATAAAACAAACAAACAAGCAGATAAACACACAAACAAAAGTCTGTCATCCTTCTTGCTGATAACCATTCTGCCCATCTTCACATTTACACAAGCCTTACTACCAGCAAATTTATATTTACTTCTTGTGTGGTCAAATAGCCTTAGGACACTCCGTCAGTAACATCTCTATTCAATAGTTGTGAGCTCCATGACAACTGCATTTACAGATTACTTAGTCTGCAAGTTCTTAGAAATATTGAATAACATTGATTTTAACCTGTTTTCACAAGCAAACAAGAATTCTACAGTCGTGCCATTTGTCCCTTTGCGTATTTATGAAACATTGATCAATTTCTGCCTAATTTGAAGGTTTAGTTGTAATTAGGTTTTGTGAAAATAGTTCACAGCATAGAAGAAGAAATGAAGAACTTGTCTTCCTAATAAAGGGAAGATTTTTAATACCTTCTTTAAAGACAAGGAGTAGTATCTCAAGAGCTAGACACAGTGCCTGGAAACCAACAGCTATCAAAGCAGCAGTTGCAGCCAGCCGGCTGTGGCAGGTGAGTGGCTCCAGCGTAATGACAGCATAGAGGGACTTTTTTCTAGAAGTTTTTTGGAAACCTAGAAGGAGCAAAAAATAGTTGCTGGAAAGAAGAGGAAGACAAAAATACCTTCTAAAAATGCATAGGAAAGTTGGCATAGTTTGTCTTGCTGCTTACTACAAGAAAGACATTGAAGTCCTGGAGCATGTCCATAGAAGGGCAACAAAGCTGGGAAAGGGACCGGAGAACAAGCCTTATGGAGAACAGCTGAGGACATTGGGATTGTTTAGCCTGAAGAAGAGGAGGCTGAGGGGAGACCTTATCACTAGCTACAACTACCTGAAGAGTTGTAGAGAGGTGGGTGTTGGTCTCTTCACCTAGTGATAGGTGGTAGGATGAGAGGGAGTGGCCTGAAGCTGCAACAGATTGGAAATTAGGCAAATCTTCTTTACTGAAAGGATTCTCAAGCACTGGCAGAGGCTGCCCAGGGAGGTGATTGAGTTACCATCCCTAGAGGTATTTAAAAGACAGGCAGATGAAGTTCTTAGGGATATGATTTAGTAGTAGACAGGTACAGTTGGATTTGATGATCTCAAAGGTCTTTTCCAACCTAGAGATTCTATGATTCAGAATTTTCTGGATGAATGAATCAAATGCCTGATAAAAAATTGACTATGTTCTGTTTGTATAGAAATCCTTATCAGCTAAACATGCTAATTCATTGAAGACTGAAGCCGAGTCTGTTTATCTGTTCAGGACTTACTCTCCAGTAAGTTACATTGGCTTCAATTAATTTGATTTCTGTACATTCATTCCTCATTAATGAACTGCAGTATCAGAGCACTGTAGGTCTGAAAGGGATTTTTATCATGCACCAGCTTCATCTCCCAGCCCAAGGAATGAGCAAATGTTCTTACATCACTTCCTGACAGGCACTTATTTCATTGGTTCTTTCCTTTATGTTGTGAGATAACACATCCTGACTGGGCAGTCTTTTCCAAACTTCCAGTTTTAATTACCCATATCTTCCTTAGTGCATGCATACAACTTCAGGAACGCTGTGTAAGCCAAGTTACCCCAAAAAATACACCATCCGGTTGGACAGGGTGGTAAGCACTGAGAATGCTTCTAATCCTACGGCAGATGACTTGCAATGAGCATTTGAATGAATTAGGATTGGTTTTCCTAAAGAGGACTGGATTCCCTGAGAAGAAGAGCAACAGAGGAAGATAGACATGTCAAAAAGATCCAGTTAAAAAGTTGAGAACTTGTTCTTCACATCCACAGTACCTAGGGTAGGAATTTATGGACCTATATATCCATTTTTCCGTTATTTTTCCTGAGATTTATGTCAGGTTTACTATGCAAATAGTCTGGCCTGATATTTTGGCTTACAATTTTTTCCCATCTTCTGTAACTTTTCCACTGTTTTAAATGTTATTTAAAATGAACAGCAGTAGCCAGTTAGCTGGTTTATGGCTCTTGAATACAAACTCTGCAAGCCTGTCGATTTAGAAATATTTGTCCCCGAGAAGATATTGATGAGTAGCAAGAAAGAATGTGCTTCATCAAACACTTTGCCATTTTTTTCGAAGCAGAGAACAGAAACGTATATTGAATAATTTTGTACTTTATTCTGCATTGTTATTTACAGTTTCACCATCTCCATCTGAAAATTGACGTATGTTTGCTATGGATTGCATTCATTGCTTGTAGATAAAACAAAGTTCTTCATTGTGCTATGTTTGCCAGCCATAGATTGTTTTTCCTTAGCTAGCTTCAGCTTTCCTTAACATCTTTTTATGCCGATAACA
Source organism: Cuculus canorus (assembly GCF_017976375.1). Taxonomy (NCBI): domain Eukaryota; kingdom Metazoa; phylum Chordata; class Aves; order Cuculiformes; family Cuculidae; genus Cuculus; species Cuculus canorus. Next base: position 57,581,479 of record NC_071441.1, read on the forward strand.
AGCTATTTCCACCTTTTTCTATATTTCTAGACCAATTTCACTGTTTTGCTGAAGCAAGAGGACTAATGATCTGTCATGGGGCTTTTTTCTCATCCAATAAACTTTTAAAAATTACCATTCATTTGTTTATGTTTATATATCTCATTTTGATTAAATTATATATCTTTTTCCTGCCTTGGAGAAAATACCCTTCTTGAAGCCCCAGTATGTATGTTGCTGGCTGATACTTCTCTCTGTTCAGTCCCACCCAATGACATCATCAGGGCTAGCAGGAGCAGGGAAGGGGTCATCTCCCTGTACTCAGCACTGGTGAGGCTGTACCTCGAATCCTGGGTTCAGTTTTGGGGCCCTCAAGGACTTTGAGGGGCTGGAGCTTATCTGGAGAAGAGGAATGGAGAAGGGGAAGGGTCTAGAGCCAAGGGGTTCTGGGAGCAGCTGAGGGACCTTGGGCTGTTTAGTCTGGAGAAGAGGAGGTTGAGGGCAGACCTCATCACTCTTTGCAACTCCTGGAAAGGAGATTGTGGTGAGGTGAGTGTTGGTCTCTTCTTCCAAGTAACAAGTGTTAAGACGAGAGGAAGCGGCCTCAAGTTGCATGAGGGGAGGTTCAGATTTGATGTTAGGAAAAATTTCTACACTGAAAGAGTCGTGAAGACCTGGAAGACACTGCCCAGGGCAGTGGTGGAGAGTTCTTCCCTGAAAGAGTTCAAAAAACTTGTAGAGGTGGCGCTTTGGGACATGGTTTAGTAGACATGGTGGTGTTGGGTTGACAGGTGGACTGAGTGACCTTAGAGGTCTTTTCCAACCTTAATGATTCTGTGATTCTACAATCCTATGATCAGGTTGGGTTCACAGGCCCCAGGCAGCCACCCATTCATGTTTATCCATTACAACATTGCCCAAAGTGATAAAGTCATGGAAAGCATTATACCTTTTTGTGTTAGAAAATAATCATTTGTAGTTTTCAGAAAATTGTAATGTTTATGACCACCAATATCCATCTCCTGAGCTGATACCTTCCAGGCCAATGGAGACCTCCACACATTGCAGAAATGTGCTTAGGGAGAAGCTTACACAATTCTCGTTTGTCTGTCACAAACCTCCCCACCAGAGTCTCCTCCTGAGCATTTTTAGTGTGCTAGCATACGTGCACTGAAGACCCAACCTCAGATTTATCAGCATGGTTGGAATAAGTGACAGTGGTTTTAGAATAGAGCGCCACGTCCTCACCTTTTTTATGCACTTGAATCACTCTAAATAGGTGATAAACAGACATTTTAACACTTCAGGTTACAACATATACAATGGCTGTCAGTGATGCCAATTATATAAAATTCCTGCTCATTGCTGTGGTTGGACAATAAACAAGAATTGGAAAAACTCCTAGCAGTGGCACAGAATTGATTTTAGCATTCCTTTTCTTTTCCTTTGCCACATAAATTAAATTTATTTGCGACACATGGAGGTTAAATTTATATCATATTTGCCTTCTTAGCACCCGGCCCTCAAGTTGCTAATTTAACAGTTTTCTGGCTGCTCCAGCTAGCTCTCAGCTGAGAAGATTAGTTTCCCAACCTGTGAGATAACCAAAAGATGAGAAACATGGAGCTCCATGATGCCATTTTTAGAGGCCTTTTTCACAGTATATTTGCACTATAAACTTTCTCCTATCAAGGAATATGCCTATATTTGGAAGGCACAATTTTCTGTTGAGAGGACTTGTCATTTTCTGCTAACCAGTGTCAGCAACTAATCTCATCATGTTAATGCACAGGGACAGTTAAGTGACTGGTTTTAAATGCATTGTGATTGTTATCTATTTATTAAAAGCAAAAGCAAACAACTTTTTATGTCCGAACGTTGATTGTTTGCAAAAATAGTGTTAAGGGCAAGGCTAATTCGCGCAGACATATTAAATTCTTACATTATGAAATGAAAATCATACTCTGTGATAGTTGTTTATAATATGTATCAGTACTATTAATACTGAAGTATTCCAGTAAATATTTTAATTTATTAAGCCACATTGAATAAGCAATATTTTTAAAACTATATTCAGGTTTTTATGTGAAAGAAGGGAATAGGACATTTCTCTGCACTAATGCTTTTATTTTAGGTACATACCTGCAAAAGCTTAACAGAGAAACAATCCGCATAGTTAATAGAGTAAACCACTCTAGATTATCTTTGTTCTTGCTGGTGTGAATACAGTAGTCAGTTTGAAGGCAAATGTGATGTGCTTTTAAACAAACACTACTAAGTGCCCATCATTACTTTTAAGGATAAGACTTGTCTTTTTTGTGGGTTTAATCTTTTGCAAATGAGACATTGTGTATAAAAGTTCTTATTGCCTTATCTGATATTTGTATATTAAGGTATCATTTTAAATGATGCGTCCTATAAAATACAGTGTGCATACATATGATTTTTATTACATGTAGAATCATAGAATAGTTTGGATTGGAAAGGACCTTAAAGCTCTTCCAATTCCAACATCCTTGCTGTGGGCAGGGACATCTTCCAGGTGCTTTGAACACCTCCAGGGATGGGGCAGCCTCTGGGCAACCTGGGCCAGGGCCTCACCATCCTCATTGGGAAGAATTTCTTCGTAATGTCTAATGTAAATCTTCCCCCTTCCAATTTAAATCCATTGCCCCTCGTCCTATCACTCAGGCCCTTGTAAAATGCTCCTCCCCAGCCTTCCTGTAGCCCTTCAGGTACTGGAAGGTCACTATAAGGTCTTCCCAGAGCCTGCTCTTGTCCAGGCTAAACAACCCCACATCTCTCTCAGACTGAACTTGCATACTGAACTTAGTGATGAACTAGAAGCGCTTCTCCTGTGTATTTGAACACTCATAGTTGTCGTGGAAGGGAGCATTCCAGCCCTGCTAGAAGGTGTGCATACTGTGGCTGCTCCAACTGGAGTTTGCTTACGTAGCTGTGCATTTAAGGAATGTAAACAAAGTCTCAAAATACTTGTGCCTCAGGAGCAGGTGTCAGTTTGCAGTTCTAGAGTAACTGAACTTGAAGGACTCCTCACTGCTGTGAGTAATTACATTAAAATGTTTGTTATTTGGGTAATTTGGGGGCAGAGGTGTAGACACCTGCTTATGCAACTTGGTCTATTCGCTGAGTGTGTCTCCTTTTCAGCATAAAAAAAGTCCCATAAAATCAAATACTTGGAACATGATGGTTGAAGATTTCCAAGAGCAGTGCTCTGCTGGACTCTGATAAATACACATATCAGCACTGCAAGATAGGATTTGTTTTATTTCAGGAGTGCTCTGGACATTGATGATTTTGACTCTTTCTTGCTACTGATTGCAGAACTTAGGCTCATGCATTAGGTACAGCTTGGAAATTCGGCACAGGTTATGAATCTTGCAAATTTCTTTTGGCAACTGGGGACCCTCCACAGCCAACTCTCTGCTGGACACCTCTGCATAGCCAGGTCTCCATGGGGACAACCCCACACGGCAGTGGGGACTGCTGGCTCTCCATGTTCCCAGTTGTCCAGGGTTGAGGGGGATGCTGGGTGGGGTTGCGATGTGCCCATAAGGTCTTTAATTTAAAAAAACAACAACACCCCCCCAGAAAAATAGAACAAAAGTACAACCAGTCACTTAGGACTCTCTTCGTAGAGGTGTCCTGCACGGAACTGGCCACCATGGAGAATTGCCTGCAAAGAGCTGGCCACAGGGAGTTGTCCCTTTCCTGGGATTTGATGGGTCACACATCAGTCCTTTCATCTCTGCAGACCGCTACTTTAAACCAGGTGCTAGATGTGAACTAACAACAATTTTTAAGAGTTGTTTTTTCCCTTCTTTTGATAGCCCTGGGTGAAATCTATTAAACATTGGTGTCATGCTTTGTCTGATACAATTCTTTCCATTATTCTTGAGGCACACATTTCATGTCCGTCAGTAAAGTGTCATCTTCCCATAAAGATCTGCCTGCTTGTGCAGAGGAATAGGTGCAACCTTAGCAGAAGAGGAACTGAAAATTCACAGGGGGGACTCTTAGCTCTTGGCTGGCAATTTGGTTGCCTTCTTTTGAAATGCTGGCTTGAAACCTCTTCCAGTGAAATGGGAACTGAAGTTGGTTGCTGCTTCTCATGTCAGTGGTTTAACCACTCCGCTATCATATAGACAAAGGCTCTCCTATCCTCCTAAAGGCTCTCCTCATCCATCCTAAAAAAGAGTTATTCTTGCTTGTTTTTTTCAAGTGATAGCATTCCTTTCTTTCAGGCTGTGGCGTTGGGACTCAAGGCATTGCTAATGTCCATGACTTTAATCAGACAGCCTATACCAATTAATTTTTATCAATTGTGCTTGCACCTTGTAAATACCATGCATTATTTAAAAGGTAGATCATGGGATGGAGTAGCCTCACAGATGGAGTGGCAAGATGTTCTCTCAAGCTAGCAGTGGAGCTTTTTGTACACTAAGGAGAAGAGCAATCAGTGACAGACTGAAGAAGAACCAAAGGATTTGTTCTCATGTTTGTTGTCTTTGGGCAAGGACGAAGTGAGGAGAACCCACAAGCATCCAGAGGACGTGACAACAGACTGCAGTGGGCTTTTCACCAGCTGAATGCCAGGCATTGTTCTCGCTGAGCCAAGCTGGCAAGACCATGCCTTAAACAGGGAGATTAGATGCAAACTGTGCATAATGCTGGTCTACCCAATCTGTGGGAAACCTGTTTGGACTGGAAAACAGGTGCCAGTGGGGAACCCACTGTGTTGTATGATCTCAGTGGAAGGTGCACACATGAAAGCCTGGTAAAATGAGTTTCCGTACATTCTTGAACAGCTTGGGGCTCAGCAGAGAAGTGAGGACTGTTGTTTTGTGTGTTAATCATAAAGCTTATATTTTATTAAAAATCTAGAAATTCCAGATGAAATAGAAGTATGAGCATTTATATCACGTGGTGTCAGATTGTCTCACTGTGCTTTCTGAGAGCTCTGCTATTCATTGCTGCAGGGAAGTCCTGATTTCTGCTTATTTATGTCTTCACTGGAACTATATTTTTATTTGTGAGGTTTTAGCAATGCATTCACAGCTTGTAGTTTGCACCTACAGATAAATATTATCTTGGTAACAGAGGAAACAGCAGTCACAGGTGGATTGATTTGTCATCATCAAAAGCTTTTATCAACCACATAAAAAATAGTCCTTGTATAAAAAGGAGAGTAGAAATTAGTTTTGAATAGTTATTCTTTCCACACACAGGCTCTTTTGTTGTATATTTTGTTAATTCTGGTATGATTTTTCTGTACTACATCTCTTTTTCTAAACTTTTCCTCCGGTTTAATGCCTGACTTTGTTTGATACTACTAAATGATTTACTGAAGCTTTACAAGTGATATTTCATCCACCAGACAGACTGTGAGCTGAGTGCTGTCCCCAAATATGATACAATATTGTGTTAGCATTAATATGGATATTGATGCAAAATCAATGCAAATAGACTCTACATCTAATCCCACACTCCCTCACTCAAGTTCACTGGCAGCAAGAGCAAGTTACTTCTTTGATTTTAGTGCTGGATATGCAGTATTTATGAGGGGTTGCACTTTACATCCTCACTTTGGTTATCATTATGCCAGCACACACTGAAACAGTTTTCAGAACTGAATTTTTTTCAGCATTGTTGTCAGGCCCACTTAGAAACACCTCAATTTGAGCTTTGGCTTATGTAGCATCTGGTTTACTCCAGTAAAGACTGTGCCAGCTTCTTGAAGGCGCAGAATGTAATTAACATCTTGCAAGCCATACCTGTATAAGATGACACAGGACATTGCTTACTGGGGTGAGTGCTCATGATGTGCAGGGCAGGATTTGACTGCTTTACACATACTACTTCTTTGGATACCTACAGAAGAAGTGTCTGGCTCCAGTGCACTATTAGACTGTAATTAGTGTAACTAACAACTAATATGAAAGAGCAAGATAGAGGTCAGCACAAGACTTCAAAGGTCTTAACAGGTTAAGGTTGGAGGGCAGTCTATCCCCTCACTTAATCTGTTGCCATATCTTCTGAGATTTGTTGAAATCTTCAGTGACCTCTAACCTTGACGTGTTGCTCTCCTGTAATTTACTGCTCACATGCCATTTTCTTTATTTCTGTCCATTTAGATGGGCATGGGTCTTTGTGATCGGCATCTGCCTTTTCTGTTCAGATATAAGTGTGCCTAGGTAAGCAGCTTTTTGATGTGGAATAAAGACAGTGGTTTAAACCACTTCAGTGCTCTTGCTCAGCTTGCTTCAGACTCATCAGAAATGGTCGTTTTGCTCTGCTTTGGCATGTGGTTTGTAGATGACATTTGACATGTAGAGTAGGCTCAGGTTTGAAATCTAGCTATTAAAATAATTTGGGCGTCGTGCAGTGGTTTTCAAAAGATACTATCAGCCTTTTATGAGTTGTTTTCTTAAACATAATTGTCCAAGGACAGTTTTGTTTATGTTTTCAGTAAACATGAAAGCTCTTACTAGTTGTATGCAACTCAATATCAGTAGATATTCCTCCATAATGTTTTGTTATGAGAGACTCTCTTCTTGCTGATGGTTTGAGGTTTTTTTAACTTTTTTCTCTGAGACAAAGTGTTGTGTCTCTCTCATCAATCCTGATGTACGTGGGTGGATTTTGGTAGCAAAGCATTGAAACACGTTGGTTTTTTCCTAGTCATAAGGCGGACACTTCTCCTTGATGGTGCCCTTCTCAAAGCAAAGGGCAGAGCAGAGGGGAGCATTTTCTTATCTTCCCTCTGAGGATGCTTTACCTCGGGAGAGCCGTGCTCATTCCCACGAGGAGAAGCCTGCAGGAATGCCCTCTGGTTTCAACCCTCTGCCTTTTGCTACTCTAGCATCCCACCCTGTGGTCTCTTGCAGTGTCTGGGTACTATGGATCTTGGGAGGACAGTGCTCAAAATTGGTTCAGCAAAGCAAAGTAGCATGCAGCAAACCACTTGCCCACACCAAGAATGGGTTTAATTATCCTTTTAACCAATTAAAACACTTTAAAAGGGCAGTGGGAGTGAGAGCAGCACAATGTTAGATTTTAAGTTCAACAGGGAAAAAAAATCATACAAGGATTTCACAAGCAACGACACTTGGACGGTATTTGGGAAATCTTTTTCTTTCAAGACTATCTTGCGATTAACTATGGGAGTAGCACATCAAAGCTGCACTGACTTCAAAGCTTAGAACCACTTACGGCTTCCAGCTATTACTAAAACCTAGCACTTCACCCTGCCAGCAACTCATCTCAGCTGCCTCTTTAAGTTACACCCATCTACTTCCTGCCTTCTGATTTGGGGGAGGAAAAAAAAACTCACAAAAAAAAAAAAACCTTGTAAATTAAATATAGCTGTTCACACTGAAGGGATGTCAAAGTCGGGGGGGGGGGGGGAAAAGCATATGGAGGCATTAAGACATTAAAGATTTAGTACAAGCTCAATGGTGATTTACATACGCACAGTCTCATTTGCCTGACTCTAACAAAGCTGTGTGCTTTGAGAAAGTTTCCTTACTGTCTTTTACCCCTATGTTAAAGCTCCTGATTGATGTGAGCTTAACATCAATCAGGAGCTGTTAGGATGTTATTTAGGTCCAGATGTTACCTATAGCTTGGCGCAAGCAGGGGTGTTTTAGGACTCCACTAAACCTTCAGGTATGCAGCGCATACCATGAAATCAGTTCCCATACCTGTTCTGTAGTGACAATACACCTCCTCTGATTTGTAAAGGTACCCATTCATGCACCTCAAAATGCTGTGTTAGCACTGATTCATGGTCACTATTTATTGCTGCAGTATTATTGATTCCTTTTCTTTAGCGAGAGGGACTCTGGAAGCAAAGTTTGTGCATTTAATATTTTTAGAGTCCCTACAAATCGTTTGTACTAGCGTAGGGCGGTGCAACACTCTCTGAACGGATATAAGAAGGCAATAATGAACCAAAATCGTAATTTATTGCAGTATTAATATTGTTCAACACTTTAAATTTTTACATTGTTATTTTCTGATTGGGAATTTTATGCCTAGGGTTTTTAAAATGGTACATTAATCTCTGAATAAAATTTGTCTTGCAAATGACATATTAATAGAAAGTTAGGAACAAGTGTGGGTCTTTGAGTGTGTTTTATATAACAGTTTATATGTTCAGTACAGATCGATGACATGCTTTCTAGAGCTAAATGCCATTAATCCATTTACAGCCACTCACTGCAATGAAGAGAAATTACCATTGAAAGAGCCAATCATACGTTAAGCAGAATTTCTCTGCTTCCATGCATTGTCTTTCTTTTATTTTGAAAATACCTTTGCAAGTGTTTAAAGCCTATCTTTTTTCCCTTTTCCTTTATTTTTTTCCTTTACAAGGAAGGAGTTTGTTAGCAGTGGGGTTGCAGCCCACCAGCTGGGATGAGATGATCGTGATGGCCATGGCCACCCCTGCCCCGTGACATGGGGTGTCTCATCCTCCTCACCCCTCCATATAAATGACACATTTCTGCACAAACAAATGGCAGATTCACAGTACATAAATGTGGAGGCAGTTTACACATTGTTTTGCATGGACAGTGGTTGCCACTAGGCATAAATAAATTAATTATAGTCTAGCATGATCAGTTGAGAAAAAAAGAATATTGTCTTTTAAAGAGTGACATATGTAAAAAGCATACAGGAACTTACTGTTAAATCTAAAATACATATGGCTACTCTGTATTCTGTCTGAAGAATGTACCTCTGCTTTAAATATCTACCAGGGAGAGAGGAACTACCTGGCTGGATGATGATGCAATCAAAATGACATATTATTTGACATAAGTTGTTATTATAGTCAGGTATGACTCCACCAAGTCATGTGCATGTGACACTACGTGATAGTTCTTTTTTCTTCTTAAGGAATGCATTTCTCAGAAATAAACTGTTTAAACCAGGAACAGCACAGCCTTTTGAAGATCATTGAAAATATAGGAGGACATTGTGTTTCCCGTCCTTATGTTAAACTTGGCATATTGATTTTTTCACACAGCTTGCAGCACAGAAATGTGATCTACAGCTATGGCAAGGCAGGCTAACCACATATGAATTTGTTAAGTACTGCTGGAGTAGCAGGAGTCATCAGGCTGTGTAAGTAGGGAGACTTCTGTAATTCTTTATTAATGACTTAATCAATTAAAATAACAAGTTTTTATTTTATTGGCTCTAAATAAATAAGCATAAATCATCCATAGAAGCTATTGTTTCACATGCTTCCTCATTTTCACAACATAAAGTCTCTCTAAGTTAGCCACAGTATGTACGCAGGCAGAGCTGGAATTGAAGTTAAGGATCGAATACGTAAAGATCCCATAAATGTAGTTAGCTACTAGTTTTTAGATTAGTGCAGAAAACTCAGAAAGGCATAGTGCGTTCCTTAACTTGCAGGTTTTTATCTAAATTTGCCATTATTCTTCTTTGTATATCCTTTGCCTGTTAAATCTTTTGTTCCCTTTATGTTCAAAGATACCAAGATTATGGAAAGCCACCAGCACTGCAGCCTGCATTTAAATTTAGTTACACTACAGCCATGCGGAAAGAGTTCTTCTGATGTGGGTCTGGTTTGCTCTTCTCTCTACATTATTAAACCTCCTTAAACACCTCCGTTTTACTGTTCACCTTGCTTGACTTCAAAGAGTCGCACGGCTGCATAGAGAGGGTGAGCCACAACTCTGCCGGGGCGGTTACCCGTCGTTTCTTAGAAATGCTAATGCATTATCCGCCGTGTTTGTGAAGTTATCTGTTTGCTGTTGGATTGGAGAGACCATTCTACAGCTCCACAATCAAAACGATAAAATTTCAAAGACAAATACAGCAGCTAGAGATATTTTGGGACTTGAAGTCACTGCTGTTCACCTTTTGAAACCTTTCCCACTCCCCCCCCCCACAAAAAAAAAGAGAAAAAAAATTAAATCAAGAGGTTATTTCAGGGGAAAGTGAAGTTAGTGCTATTCCTGAGGAACCTCTTGAGTGCAGTCTCACTGAGGCGCTCATAAAAATTATGTGGATGAATGCCTGGCTTATCACTCAAAGTTTATTGGGAACTAATCTGTTCAAAATGTTTGGAATAAGCTAAAACCTGGCTTACTCATCTAATGAAAAAGGTCAAAACAGAGAAGAAAGTGCCACTGGTTTGTGTTAGGTGACACTATGCCCTGCTTGTCTAATTTGATTACACAGAGCCACTGAAGCCCCAGGCAAAGCTGATTTTAGCTATAATCAGCTTCTTAACCTTTTGAGAACTAACGTAAACACTACCTACCAGTGGTTAATTATGTTGCTCTGTTACATACAACAAAGTGCAAAGGTAAAAGTGTAGAACTGCAGTAGCACATGTTGTGACAAGATCACTCCAGGGGATTACAGTCCACCACATTTTATCTGCATTCATTGATTTCTTTCTTAAAAATTAAAAATGGGCTATGAGCAGGGAGCATTGTTTTATCAGTTTCAAGCAGTGTTGCCCTGTTGTTCCACTGCCTCATCTTGAATTCCTCTTATGTGAGGGTTGGGCTGCTGTGATCGTGGATCTGTTATGTTTTAATTATACCAGATTAACTTTGTTCTGCTTGTTATTTCTAGTGAAGTATGGGTGTTCTCCTCCTCTATAACGAGCATATTTGAGAATGTTTTGTAAGCTGTTTGGCAGGTGTACCACATCCATACGAGACGCCTGTCTCTGGGTCGGATAAATGGGAATAATTTTATTTTTGGGTACTGTGTATACGTATTTGGCAGGAACCAGAAAAATGGGGCATAAAAACTGGCTTTCTTCAGGACCCTTGTATCCTAGTTTCTGATCTTTTGGTTCTTACATCCACTCTAGTTCGCCAGGAAATTTGCTGCAGAACTTTTAGGCAACTTCTAAGCCAATGGTCTTTTGGTATATTTAAAATTTTCCTGACGCATGCTAATCCATGTTGTTTATGTAAGAAAGCCTTGATCTACTCATCTTATATACTTGCACTACTTGCACAAGAACAACAATAAATAATTGCACAACACTTGCACACAAAAAAAATGTCGCTCACATGTGACTGATTTCAGTTATGTACAAGGTCAAAGTTGGTTTCCTTTGTTTGCAGGCAATAGCTGTAAGGTTTACTGTACACTTACATGTCCGTGGCAAGGTTATAGTGTGTTGGGGGAAACTGGGCAGACTGCTAGCTTTTGAACATCAGAGAGTTAGCAGACTCGCTTACCTGACTCTGAGCATGGTAATGAGTGGATCCGCAAGGTCTGGGCAGAAATAAGAAATAGCTCATGAGCTTCTGAACGTGTTAGTCATTTGGTCTTTGTCTCAGGCTCCATGGTGTTCTCCAGGAATCGGGTATGCCTAAAGATGCTGAGGGTGCCTGTGACCTCTGTGGGTTTCTTGCAAACAGCCTCTCACTGTACAGGTCATCTTATGTCCTGGTGGCTCTTCGCGGCCTACCAGCTGCGCTGCCATGCGCAGGTTGGTGACTTCTGGCTGTACCTTGCATTTCCCTTGGGAAATGTGCAAGGGAGAGTGTAGGCACAAAGATGGCTTCATCTGTTGATGGCAAATAATGTTTTCTGAGGTTTCACATGGTCTGCATATTGCCTACATAGCCAGCATGTAACACTTTTTCCAACTCTATACCTATCTCTTTGCTTGGATTCATAGAAGGTGGAAAAAAACCCTAATTTCAAGTATTTGTTGCGTATGTCTCCATGATGTCAGATGCGTTTCCTGAAGAGATAGTAAGCTTTGTCTCTAGCAAAACTGGACATCAATATTCTGAACTGAAGGGCTATTTTTCTACAGCTTTTCCTCCACGAAAAAAAAGGAGTGGGATCAGACTCTCCCTTCTGGTCCAGCTTTCAGAGCTGATTGGAAAAGACTGCTTGAGGCAGATCTGCAAAACCCATCAGTCTCTATATTTAGGACTAGATGTTCTCATCCTCCTTATTTCCTCAAAGTGTTCGGGTTACAAGGAGGTTTTGTGCAAAGTTTCTTCCATGGGAGTATCTGCTTTGCTCCAGAATTATTATCTGGGTGATACAATATGTGGGATATTTTGACACTTCACAAAGTGGAATATTTGGATTTAAGCTTAAAGTACAGTTAAGTTTCATCTAAGCAGATGTGGTTGAAAGTTAGACAGAATGTCCTGCCGATAGCATGTGTTCTTTAAAACGATGTTTTCCAGACATTATTTGTTCCTTGAAGATGGTAATACCTTGTGTCCATTATGATCTGTGCTAAACAGATGTCTCTTCTTCTGTAATCACCTCTGCTCGCAGTCTTTCCTGTCTTAAAGCCACGGTCAAGCAGAGAGCTGGAGTCAGTTCCAAATTAGCAAGAGTTTTGACTGTTGCAAAGTTCCATAACATTAAAATTAGACCTTCTAAAGTAATAGAATATGCATAAGATTTCTGGGAAAATTTATACATATGCATGTAAGTGGGAAATATATTCTGTAACTAGCCTTTGTCTCATTGCACATGATTGCTGGAGATCACTTCCACATGTTGCTGAGGCCTGATAAAACATGCTTGCTTTCTAAAACTCCAAAATGAGTCTTAGAGGGTTTTATTTTCTGTATCATAGGGACTGTTTGGGTTGGGCTCATTGCTTGGGATAGTACGAAGCCATGAACAGCAATAACACTACAGAATTAGAGCTGTGTCTTTGCTCTCCAGATGAAGACTTTTGGGCCCTCCTGCTTAATTGTTAACTTGGTTTCTGGAACGCATGGCACAGGCACCAGAGCCTGTCTGTGTCTTAACAAATTATGCAACTCTGTGGTTACTCACAAAAGAAGTTAAAGACTTTTTCCTGTTCCTCGGTATGCTCAGATTCAAGGGAAGGCAGTGCTGCACCAGTACTGCTCATGCCTTGACACCAGCAGCAGCTGCCCTCCAGTCCCTCTTTGAGGGGCAGCCTTTCTTCCCATCAGCTGCTACGAGACATGAAAGCACTGCTGCTCCCGACTGCTGAAAGGTACCGTGTGCTGCGCAGTACTGGGATCACAGCAACGGCAGATTTTGATCCAGATCTAGCAGAAGCGGGACCCCAAAGAAGAGGAATGTGGCTTGTGCAGGGGTGAATTTATCAGACGCTGCACAGAGTGGATCACAGGAGCTGGAGTCAAGTGATAGTTGCTTTTCCGCTCTGGAGAATAAGTTGCAACCTTTTGTGGCAGCAGATAGAGGATAAATCAACAATGGTGTATTGCTGAAGAAAAGACAAACCTTTTACTGGAATATCTAAATAAGCATGTAAAACTAGTGGTGAGGCTTCAGCTAGGAGACTTATGTGTGCTGTTGGGCAGAACAGCTCATGAAAGAAGAGATGGAACTGGAGAACCAGATGAGGGCTGGCGCACCTCTGCTATGAGGCCAGGCTGAGAGAGTTGGGGTTGTTCAGCCTGCAAAGGAAAAGGCTCCTGGGGGATCTTAGAGCAGCTTCCAGTACCTGAAGGGGCTCAGGAAAGCTGGGGAGGGACTTTCTACAAGGGTCTGTAAAGAGAGGATGAGGGTGAATGCCTTTAAATTGGAAGGGGGAAGATTTAGATTAAACATTGGGAAGAAATTCTTCCTGATGAGGGTGGTGAGGCCCTAGCCCAGGTTGCTGAAAGCAGTGGTGGCTGCCCCTTCATGGAGGTGTCCAAGGCCAGTTTGGATGGAGCTTAGAGCCCCTGATGCAGTGGGAGGTGCCCCTGCCCATGGTTAGGGGTTAGAACTGGATGGGCTTTTAAGGTCTCTTCCAACCCAAACCTTTCTGTGATTCTATGATTCTATGAATCTGCAAAGGAAAGCAATGAAAGTGATGAGAAGCCTGGAAAATGTGGCCTTTGGAAGAAGGGTGAAAACACTGACAAGGCTTAACCTAAAAAAAAAAAGGGTTGAAAGAAAGAACATGGTGGAACTCATCGGGTGTGTGAAAGTCTGTTGCGAAGAAGAAAGGAACCGTCTGTTCTCCTCCTGCCTGGTGAATACTACAAAAAGGGATACAATTAAATCACAGCATGAAAGTTTTGGTTAGATACTAAGGGGAGCTTTCTAATGGTGTGACTAGAGGGCACTGCCTGCAGAGACTGGAGGAGGCGGCTAAGGACAGGTTAGGCAGGAGGTGCATCTGGTCTTGTTGTGGGCCAGGACATGGACCCTAAGATATCTCTATCACATGTCTTTGTGGCTTTACGAAAAAAAGAGAAAAAGTAAAAGCTAAGGGGATGAAAACCCAGATAATGAAACAATTTTTAGGTTCATCATTTTTAAGCTGTTTTCACAATTTTGAAGACATGCTTTCTTTCTTTTTTAAAAATATGATAAACACTGTACAATACAGGAAGGCAAAGCAGCTTAAAGCAATGTAGAATAGAAATATGTTGGGTTTTTTTGATATTTGCAAAGATAATACATGGATGAAAGTTTGAATTTTGATTTCTGGCATATGTTGGGTGATTTTATCTTTTGGTTTTGGCAGGATACAGTGGACTGAGAGTAATTGATCATAGGAAAATAGAATCATAGAATGGTTTAGGTTGGAAGGGACCTTTACAGGTCAGCCAGTCCAACCCCTCTGCAGGAGCAGGGACATCTTTGACCAGATCAGGTTGCTCAGAGCTGCATCCAACCTGACCTTGATAACAGTGTTCTCCCCAGTCTGATGTACAGTAGCACAAGAAGGTCTGTTCGGAGGTGTTAAGGAGGAAGACTCAATCCCTTGTCATTGGTTTTGATGTCCACAATGTTCCTAGTCAAGGAGTAAAACAAGTATATCATGTTGCTGAGGTTGTCAGTCGCACAGAGGGAATAAGAAATAGGCCTTAGTAAAGTGTTTATGAATCTGCTTGTGAATTCATTGAATGCATGCATACAGCAAACAGATTGAAATATGAATTACTTTGTGAATTTGCCAACCAGAAAAAAAAAAAAGGACGAATCTAGATAATGCCATTTATAATCAGTAAATGAACCTTCTGTGCAGCACAATAAAACATGGAAGAGTAAAAAGTGAAATCTGCCTTTTATTCATACTAGTTCCAGAACATCTTCAGGCCGCTGATTTGCAGTAAGTGAAATTAATAAAATAAATTGTGCTGATCAATTTGTTCCTGATCTTACAGCTTGTAAATAATTCTTTGCTGAGAACACTGCTACCTTTAACAGCAACTGTGTGGGCCGTGGCCAGCTTCGTTTCCACTCTGTTCCCAGGAAAGAAAGCAGCAAAGTGCTCTTGCATTTGCTACATTTTCTGGAGTGCCAGTGAATGGATTGGAATAATGATATGGCTGGGGGAAAAAATGTGCAGTCCAGATCAAAACAGTACCCCAGGAGCCTTTTATTCTACTTTTTTTTTCCTTCCATGAAGTCAGATTCCCAAACTCCTGGGAGTTTGGACAGTGGGGATGCTTTAGTAAATGTGCAGTGAGAAAACTGCCAGATTGAAGGTTTCTTAAGTGCTACTGTCCAAAATCACCAGCCATGCTTGAAACTAGTAATTCTTGACAGAACATGCACTCTCAGTATGTGACTTTTAGCTGCAGGGGGCAGAGCATATGCTTGAGTGCCAAAAAGTTGTTTGGGGTCTTTTTATATTGTGTTTGTGTCATAACCTCTTTTATGTTATGTTTTTGTGTTTTAAGTTCTTTTCCTATTTCAGTCTCTGAGGCCTGCCATGAAAGCCCAACGCAAATAACTGCAAAAAAAATCCCAAAAGACTGCAAATCATTTAAGAATTTCTGAATCTGTAATTGATACTTTGCGTTATAGACTGGTTCAACACTCAGTACACACAGTCACATTTTAATTCACTTGGGAAGGGGGTACTTTTCTTCTTTTTTTTTTTAGGATTCAGTAAGAAAAAGTAAGAAAAGGCATTTTTGACTCCACAGGATTTCTGTATAATTGCTTTTTTGTTCCAAAATATGCATCCTTCAGTCAGCCGCGTATGATTTAATGAATTATTCCAGGAACTTCTGAGTACCTGGAGTTTCTATCACTTTAGATATCACTGGGACATGAAGATCCTGAGCACTTTTTTAGAAGGAGCCCAGCATCTTGTGAGGTTGGATCATTAAATCCCTAGCTGTGCTGAGGCTCACCCAGGCAGCCCTCTCTACACCTTTCCTGAAGCTTCATTGAAATCAGTCAAGGAGATCTTCAGAATGTCTCTCTCTGCTTTTTTGGGATGTCCTGAGGGATTTGCCTTGGTAGCAGTGTAGAAACTTCAGACCCGACAATTCCATCAGTTTTGGTTGCTTTGAGTTTTGTTTGTGCCCAAAGGCAGACCTCAGTCTCTTAGATTAAAAGTAGACAGTTAAAGGCACTTTAGTGAACCTGGGGCAATAAAACAGACCCATTTAAAGGGTTTAATACCCTGATTGGAAGGCTGATTGCTTGCAGGCTGGCTTGCTGCAGAAGGCCTGTGCACACTTCATGCTCTGCTATGGAGCAGCAGAATATTTTATGTTGAGTTAAAGACCTTTACAGTACTCCTATTTAGATGATCTTTTTGTGCTTTTTTCAGTGGGGAAAGGGTTAAAACCCATTTGGCACAGCCAGTGGAAGAGTCAGCTTTATAGGATCTGATGGGCAGAGGAATTGGCCCACCAAAGATGTCTCAAATTTATTAGAAGTGGCATTTGCCATGGCTTGGAAGAGCCATTGTCCAAATCTGTGCTTGCAAATTCCAGTTACATTACCTTTTCTATATGTTATACCTCATTGTCTCTTGATCTAATTCAGTTTCAGGATCTTGGTTATGGTATTAGTCTTGATAGCAGCATCTATTGTTTGCATATAAAGATGGTAGAGTCATCTGAGGACGTCAGCAAATTGTCACACCAGTGGTGAAGAAGTGCTTTTCACTATGTACAGAGTTGTAAATATCAGATGCTAGCAACTATTTCCTTCTCATTTATGGTTTTATAGTGAGTTGGTGGTGGTCTGTATTTTATTTGCAGATACTACAGTGCAGTTATCAGTTGCTGTCTTGCAATTCTTCATATGAATTTCTTGCCCATCTTGCTGTGTGGGAAAAAAAGCAAAGCTCGGAAGTAAGGACCCTTTCATTATGTTTTTAACCTCATGATTTTTAAGTCAGCCTCATTGTGAACTTTTAGGACCTGTCGCAGGCGGAAACGCATTAGACAAAGCTGGATACAGAGGTTGAGCTCGGACTGCTCAGTCTGGGCACACTGCACAAGAAAGGCTCAGAGTGCAGATCCTCTCACCCAGGTCTGCCATCAGTATCCGGAACTTGGCTGAGCAGTGAGGAGGAGGGCACACCATGCATGTCCGCGTTAAGAAATGAGGGCAGTCTGCTTTGCTGGATAATACTGTATAATGGACTGTTTCATGAAAGTAGTAACTCACTAGCAGTTACATTATGCAGCTAAGCACTGAAGACAAATCTTACAAAGCCCATTCTAAATTTGTCTCTTTGTTGTTATAGACAAAATGAATATGCAAATAAATGAACGGTGTGAATATATACTCTATCCTAGGCAATACTTGGAATTAAGAAACCGTGTCAGTGGCTCATGAGATGCAGAGCAGTTCACTTCTTTCTCCAGCGGTCAGCCTACGGCAGAGCCAGGGCTACTTATGTTTGCTGTTAGAGAAATTACATACAAAATATGAAATTGCTGTGTTTCAGCAGGCAAGTGCCTGACTTCACAGCTCGTAGGCTTGGCCATGAGTGATGCGAAGATAGACCAATGACTATTTAACTGCCCCAGCCTCTGCCTCATCCCTTTGCCAACCACCTCGTCTTCACCAAAGGCTGCAGGGGTGCACATGTTCCTGCAAGATGACAACCTTAAACTGCAAAAAAAATGGCATTTGTGCTAACATGCTGGGTACATTCATTTCTGCTAATTCTACCTTCGGGGCTGTCGTTCCAGCAGAGGGGCAGGAGAAGCAGCAGAGAGCAGCAGCGTTTCAAACCCCTGCAGCTGAGTCTGCGGGAAGCTTATGTGCTGGAGCCCTGAAATATGCTCCCCGGCCTGGGGCAGTTTTCTGTGCATGTGTAGACATATTGTCAGGGGTACATAAAAAAGCTTGTGCTGAGACTGCCTGTTCTGCCAGTGTTCGGAAAACAAGGTATTTCAGTTTCTAGGATTATAAATTGATGCTTAGTTGTTTAGAAATGCAGATGGAGAAGAATATCATTTACAATATTACCAATCACATTGATAGTCACCAGTTTAATTTCTTTTTGTCATTACATTCGTAACTGTCTACTGTTCTTGTTTATTTGTCTTTGTGTATTTTTTTTTAACCAAAAGGTAGTTGAAAACTCAAAGTTGGACAGTCTCTGGTCATGGTCAGTGCTGAACCTCTCCACCCTCCAGCTCCTTCTCTACACAAGGAGTCTCTGCCTGGCTTGTGAAATTGTCTACGCTTGGTTCAAAACATTCTTTATTTAGAGGCAGTTTGTTTCCTGGTCACTCCAAAGATCTCATTGTACACCAGCAGACAATAGCACTGCCTGCTGTAGGTATTTGATGACAAACATGGATCACTTCCCTTAAAGTTCTAGAGTGTGAGAAGATATCCTTTGGTTAGATCAGGTCCCAGCTGAGGTTATATCTTCTTTTACCATATGCAGTTTCTTGATAGAGCTAGTCTGCTTGCTCTGTTTACAAGGTTTGACATATATAAAAAAAAATAGACTATGCCTGTAACCCCTTTTATTTAACAAATTAAGAAAATCAACTACAGTCATCATCACAACAGTTCCCTTCTGAGCTGACACAGCTTCTCACAATGCTGCCAACACACAAAGCAGTTCTGCATGTTGTTTTCTGAAAGACTGTTGAGGAACTCCATTGTTTGTGCTTTCACATCTTCTACCAACAGAAAATGGGCTCCTTTGAGCACCAACTTGATCTGTGCGAAGAGGGAGCCAGGTCTGGTTAGCAGGGTGGGTGCCCAAGCACAGGGATGTTATGAGCTAAAAACAGCTTCACAGACAGAGCACTGCCGGCTGGTACAGTGTCTTGGTGTTCACTCACTGTTCACTCTTGCACACTGACATTTTCCAAACAAGGGAAGGAAAACATCTATATTTGAACACACATCCACTACTACTGAGTGAAAGAATACAGCTGAGCCTTGTCTCCCTGTGACAGGTTAGAACATGTTCTATAACATCTCTTTGTCTCTCCCCTCCTACTCTTGGTTCCAGAGCTGCAGGGTTAGTCTCAGGTTTTTTATGTCAGACCTCATAAATATGTCAAAGTGGGTGATCCATAGTAGCACATGTCAGCTTGACCAAACCATAGAGCCTCGGCAGGACAGCAGAACCAGAGACATGGAGTTAGCGCTCAGCTGGGTGCATCTGGGTCTGCGCAGGGATCCAGGTCTGTGGGTCTGGTCTCCAGGGCTTTTCCAGAAGGATATGGGGTTGTTGGTAGCACAGGGCTTTTGAGTGTCACGCTCCACTGGGAAGCTTCAGTCCATGAGGTGCATGGAGTTGATAGTAACACAGTTCCATGCACATAATGACCTTGTAAGAGGATTTTGGTCCTGGAGCTGTGCTTTGGTGGTGGATGTTGTATTAAATAGTGCACACGTACCACATCTGTTGCTTAATTGCATAGTCCAGGCATCCCAGAATGCCACATCCCTTGATTATTCCTGCTCCAGGTAATTTTTCCCCACTGACCACATGGGCCATGTTGGTCTGTGGAACTGGCAAGTTGGACATCAGTAGGAAGGTGATTGTGATTTGAAAAGAAAACAAAAAAAGCAGAACCATTCAAGTGGTTCATTTGTGTGGAGGGTTATTTTTTTTCTCCTAAAGCTGTTCACTCACTACCATCGTCTCAGGTGGTTCCTAGCCTTAATGTAAAAAACACAAAGAAAACAAACCTTCTTGAACAAGAAAGGTCAGGAGGAAATCCAGTCTGACCAAGGGGATGTATCTTAAGCTGTTATAATATTGAATTGCGGAAGTGCAAGCCTAGGAGGTCCCTCAAGTGGCATAGCCCTCTGCCAGGCACCAGAATGATAAAGCTATAGCTCGGCTGTCAGGTGTTTGTTTATACATAGGTCTATATGTTGGCTCTGTGGTGCAATGGAGAGCCCTGTGTGGTGCAGCAGGTTCCAGATGCTGATACAGTCTTCTGAGGACCATGGTCTTCATGGACCTATCTCTGCTGTCTCCTCAAAGTAGTCTATTTCATTTATATTTTCTGACTAGTCATGTGTAGTTTCCCTTGCCTTTCTGTACCCCAAAGGCTAAGAGGTCTCACTTGAGCCAAAAGCTCACCAGAGCCAACAAGAAACATGCCACTGGCAACATCCAACTGTTTGGACAACCTACACTCAGCCATTGGAACTGGTACCTCCTGATGACAAACTTTCTCTTCCTTTGGAGGTACCGCATCATAGCCTTTGAGATCTAGGTAGAAGCTAGGATGTCTGAAAGAACCTCCTATTTTCTCCATGCTTTGCTTCCCTATCCCTAAAGCATGGATTCCACTACACTACTGTGGCAGCACATGTGATCATAGAATCACAGAACGGTTGGGGTCAAAAGGGACCTTAAAGATCATCCAGTTCCAGCCCCCTGCCAGGGCCAGGGACACCTCCCACTGGATCCAGTTGCTCAAAGCCCCATCCAGCCTGGCTTTGAACACCTCCAGGGATGGGGCAGCCACCACTGCTCTGGGCAGCCTGTGCCAAGGCCTCCCCACCCTCACAGGAAAACATCTCTGCCTAAGGTCTCAATCTCCCCTCTTCCAGCTTCGAACCATTTCCCCTCATCCTGTGCACTCCCTGATCAAGACATCCTCCCCATCTTTCCTGTAGACAGGATCCAGGTGGTGGGACGTTCAGACTGTATGGCAATAAAGGCAGAAAGTCACAGAGTATATATCTCTTTACTGTAGCTGAGATATTTATTTTGGAAGGAGGAACCACATTAGGAAGATGGCTTTAGCAAAATCTTGGCCAGCTGCTATTGAAAACATCAGCTGAAGTTTATTGGATAGTGAATAAAAATCAAGATCAAATTCCTGTCGCTGCTGGTAGCAGGAATGCACAAGATTCAAGGATTCATAAGGGAAAATGCTGCAAAAAGTATGCCTGGCTCTGCCTGTGCTGGTGTTCTACATTTGGTGTAGTGGAACTGAAACATCAAAAGTCATTGAAAGTGTATTTGAAGATGTGTAACCTGTGGCAGACCTTAATATTTACAAATGAGAAACTGAATAAGTATTTACTACTATGATCATTTACGGCAAACAAGTAAACTGTGTGATACCCTTTGAAACAGTAAAATAGAAAAAATTTAAAAATCTATAATTTTAATCAAAAGTTTGTTTCAGTGATTGAAATTCTGTTATTGCTGCTTACAAACATTAAAGTCAATCAAAACATCAGTAGCCTGCAAGATCAATATTTTTAATATGTTTGCATTGCAGTGCTGCAGATTTTTGGCTAATGGATCTCACCCATATTGATTTCCATGGGAAATGTTAGTCTGATACTGAAATAATTAAAAAAAAAAAAGGCAGGGATTATTGGTTTGGAATTTTGAAGGAGGTAGAAGTATAAAAATTGGTTATTGACTGAATTGCTTGGGGTGAATGAACCTTGGGCACTTGCAATAAACTTGTAGAACAGAGTCATTACCGAATACTACCTTAGTCCCTTAAACCTAAAATCAGTCAATAACCTATTATAACAATGCAAATTGCGGTGAAATAACATAGCGGGTCGTTTTCAAAGCAGCAGGATATTCATAAACATCTACATACACACATGGATGGATGTATTAAACCATTTCTATGATATGCACAACGGCTGATTTTCAAGTTTATTTTAATATGTTGAATTTATGTTGATATTAATGCAAAATGGTTGATTTAAAGTAATTGTTTTAAATAAGTTTAATGGCTCTGTGACTACTAAAATGCATAAAAATACAGTAAAATATTATATACAAGTGCATAAACAAGTATATTCAATATTGTCCCAGTTCTGGATTTTTTTTTCCATTTATACTCTGGTTCTGGGGGGAAGGGGAAACCTGCAAGCCGTGAGTACGCTGATCCTGCAGAGGTGTCCTGGACCCCGACAGTCCTCACACATGTCCCACCACTGTCCTGCCTGGTTTTGCACTCCTTATTCATCCCCTTATTCTATATGCACTATGGCTTTGCTAATCTAGAAGAATTCTCCTCTTTTTAAGAGGAAATTCTACTTGAATCTGAGAATTACACCTCTCTATGGTGGCTGGTGGAGTAAATCAGTTCTCTGTTGCAGAATATACTCTCCACTCCCAGACAGGGATGAGTTTACCACAGGTAGGGCGAAGTGTTACTGGCCAGAATACTAATTTTTATTCACACTTAAATGAAACACCTGAGCAAATAGTTGCCTTTTGGTTCCAGCTTTAGAAACACTGAGCCTCTTTTTCACTCTGCGCTGGGGACCGGTAGCTCAAGTGTTTCTGCTAAAAGTGGGTACTGCAGTATGCAAGCTGTCGAGTGAAATATATTTTCATCTGAGCTGTATAAATATTTAACAAGTATATACTAACAAGTCAATGATAACTCAGTGCCTGTGATAGCATGGGAAAGAGAGGTTGTGTTTATGTTTTATTATTACAAAGTCATCTGTGGACATTTTCAGATTTTTTTCCCCCTAATTTGTTTACTTTCCTCATACCTGATAGAGAACAAAGTGGACTACTAAGTTGCAGTGCTCTGCTTGTGTCAAAATATAAGAAAATACACCATATGCCGAGCTCAGCAGAAATCTGGTAGAGCTAGGATCGGTAATTGGTGCCTCACTTTAACTACAGATGTCTGACAACACGCAGGTTGCTGTATCCCACCAGAGTCTCAATGGATTGGCACCTTTTGGGAATAACTACTAATGAAGTCTAAAATTTCTCAGTAAACTTGTTAATAGGAGTCTCGTCGTTGGCAAAGTACCTCTGTAGTTACTCGTCAAGTCACGTAGTCTCTGCATAATTAACATCCTCCAAATTGCTGGAGCTGCTTATTTAGGCCAGAGGGATGCGAGTGCTGTCAGTGGCAGGGCTGCAGTGGGCAGAAGTCCCTGCTACGGTGTGGTATTCCACACTGCTGTGGGGATCAGGATTGGGCTGGGTTTGCACCTTCTTCCTCCTTACTTTGTCTTGAATGAAAAGAATTTTGCTTTTCAGGTCTTGTTCACCAATTTCATTGTTTTTTAAGTCGATGCAAAGCAATGTTTCAGAATAAAGCATGCCTTATTTTCCATTGCTACATGTGAGAGTTTGGCTACTTGTGTTTTTGCAAAATAGAAGTTTTAGCATTAAGATGGAGAGCCTCACTAAACTGAACTTATAACCCTCTTGCAAAATAAAATCGCATAAACTGCTTTTTGCTAAGAAATGGCTGAAGAAGTAGTTTGTAGAAGAAAAAATAGATAAGAAATATTATCTGGTACCCTTCTGGTACAGTACAAGATATGCTTAAGGATGTAAGGACTTCAGAACGACAGACTGGGTAATAAATTTAATGTTTAAAAAATTAGCCTTGTAACAGCTTTGGGATAGGCTGTAAACTTTGGGAGAGGGTGGTCTTGCTTTGAGGTGAACAGTATAAAGAGTGTGGCATTTTTGACAGAGGTTGATCACTTCTCATTAGAAGGAGGCACTCCTGCGATTTTAATCACAAATTAATAAATAATTAATGCTGCTTTACAAGATGCATGCCTCAGTTTACCTACGTGACTCGTGAATGTTTCTCACATACACACCAGAAGTGCTGGTGTGTGTCTTTACACTGTCATTTGTGAGAGATCCAGTGCAAAGATGGGGAATATTTCCTAAAAACAAAGAAACATAGAATCATAGAAAACTTTGATCTAGTTAAACCTTTAAACCTCAAAGCCCATCCAGTTTCCAGCCCCTGCCATAGGCAAGGACACCTCCCACTGGATCAGTGTAGTCAAAGCCCCATCCAGCCTGGCCTTGTACTCCTCCGGGAAGGGGGCAGGCATGAGTTCTCTGTCAGAAGTAAGGGAAGATAAAATACTCATTTGTAAAAATCACTCTTCCTCATGGGTTGAAACTTTATGAAGTTAAAGTACCATAATATGAAATAATAACTTACCTTTCCTACCCATAAGAAGCAGAGACTAAAAACGTGCAGGCAGGGGTAGTGAAAAAGGGACACAAGAATTCCTCCACTCCTAGTGTTTTAAATTTCATCTTTTCTTTATGAGGAAAAGAAAAATGTTTTAAAAGGAAGTGAAAATAGTAGTGAGTCCCCACCCGCTTGTTTTTGCCGATTTTCTAGCCCTTTTCGTTTCAAAACAGAGGGAGTTGAAGCTTGAGTTTCGGGACATTTCCTGAAGAAAGTAAATAAATCCAATAATGGTGCGTGTTTTTCCAAAATATTTAAAAAACCCATTTTTTATAAATTGTAAATAAAAATTATGAGATCATAGGAAAAGCGTAAAAGAGCCAGAACAAAGGAGAATAAAATATTCTTTCTGAATTCTGTAATCATGTGCAGAAATGGTCATAATAGAGGAGATTATTTTGATAACCTCATGGTTCAGTTACAGAGATAATACAGGCTTCAATGACTTCAGAAACACAAAGTAAAAAAAAATAAAAAAAAAAACAGATTGCACTCCTAAAATGTGGGGTTTTTTCACAGGCAAGCAAAACTGAGCTTTTTTTTTCCCAGAGGAGAAGCATGTTCCTTAGCATGGTTTGAAATAAGCATCTTAAATCTATAATCTGATTGTATGTACTACAGAAAACTGCTACTCAAGTGCACTGTGTGCATATCTACATGCACACGAATGTTGAGGGGGAGCTGGCATGTCACACCATCGGACACTTTTTGCCTTGTGTTTGCAATGTCCTTATCATTGATCATTTGTTGCATAGGTTATTCTTTAAGAGTGACCTCACCTGATACAGAAAAATGGTGTTGGGGAGCTTGTTAATGCATTATACAGCCCTGCAGCAACCTATTTTGTGTTCTTAAGTAATGGGGTTTGGAAACATAAAATGTTCACCATGGCCCCAGTTGAGAAAAGTACTTGAAGCATGATGCCACAGGACACTGGACACCATTGTAAGATTGAATTTAGTGCAAATCAGGGATGTACAGCATCCTGCAGGACTGATGCCTTGGTCATATTCACTGAATTTAATGTGTGCTGAAATCTTGCAGGGAATCTAAGCAAAATGTTCAGATCTGTAGGCTTCAATTATGTTTATAATTCCATATGTGGAAAATGCTTAATTCTGAATATAACTGCTAATTTCCTGCTTTGTGATATGCTGTTACATCTGAAATCAAGTCTTCCAGAAAGGTAATTTATGTGCACCTGAATAAGATTTAAAATAAGGAATATGTGTCGGTTCAGTGGATATTATGATTTCTAGTGTAGTGAAATACAGGAAAAGCAACAGATCTATGACAGCCGAGCAGATTTATCATCCAACCCAACAGTGGGTATTCTTCTTTAAGCCAAAAGTCTTGTATACAAGAGTATAGGTTATTTTAGTCAATAGAGTACAATTTTTTTTAACTTTTTAAGTTTTGGAAGGTTAGCAGCTCCCTTTAAAAAGGAAATCAGAAGTATCATGCAGTGAGTGTACAGCAGCTTAGCATTGCAAAAATACCTCCAGAGGCATGGGTGCTAGAAATGCATCACCCTCTCATACTTCTTTTACTCCCCCTAATTCCTGCTTTCTGTTGTAATGGGGGAGAAATTGATTCTAAATGTGTTTTCTTGACCCCCTACTCCATACATGTTAGCACCTAACCTTAAGCGATGTTTCTACAGTCTCGCCTGTATTTACAGTAATTATATGCATAATGTAGCATATTATTGTCAGAACTTCCTGTTTAATCAGTACAGAGCTTCTTACAAGTGCAGCTGAAAAGGGCAAACAAAATTAAAGCTTTA
This sequence comes from Cuculus canorus, assembly GCF_017976375.1. NCBI lineage: Eukaryota > Metazoa > Chordata > Aves > Cuculiformes > Cuculidae > Cuculus > Cuculus canorus. The sequence goes on from NC_071441.1 coordinate 57,607,429, forward strand.
TATACCAAAACAAGTTTGATTTGCTAAGCTCCCAGCATTCCAAAGTACACAGATTTGTTCCACCAAGTTTTGCGATGGCTTGCAGATGGGCAATGATTAATCAGAAAGCTAACTGTGAAGTAGTTTGCAATTAAACTGGAAAGCTCTGAAGCATGCTAATTGAATCAGAAAATTAGAGACACTGAACAGTAATTGGCTATTTCTCATGCAGCAGGTGCCAGGCCACTCATCTGTGGAACAAGGTATTTAAGGCGCATTAGCACTAGTAAAAATACTTCTTGATACGGAACAGTTAGATTTTCTGCTCATTTTCACCATGGATGTCAAAACATACAGCTGTGATGTCTGGTGCCCACAGCTCGTGTCACAAGAGTTTGAGTGGGGTTGTCATGAGCCTTACATATGCAGTGTCGCAGACCAGGTTGAAGTTGGGGTATCTGAGTAACTTCCTCATGGATGAGCAAATCATCCATCTTTTTTTTTAAAGAAAAAGGTAAACATAGCATGATGTTTTTAATGGTAGCAGTTTGAGTTGCATGGTTGATCATCGTATGGCAATTAACACTTCCAGGCTGTGGAGAGATCAAAGCTGAACCTTGGGGTCCTCCTCTATAAACCAAGGTCATGCCTGCAAGAGTTTTAGCAGGGTCATCATGAACCAACATACATGCAGTGTCACAGACCAGGTTGAAATCGGAGTGCCTGAGTCACTTACTAGTCTTTGTGGATGAGCAAATCTCTCCTTTTCTTGAAAGAAAAAAAGTAAACACATCATGATGTTTTTAATGGTAGCAGTCTGAGTTGCGTGGTCGATCCTCATGTGCTCATAGCAGTTCCAGGGTTTGCAACTTGGGGTCCTCCTCCATAAACTGGGGTGATGCTTGCCCTTCTGCTGCCATGCCCTTTGGAAGAGTGATGTATGGACACTCGGTAATACCAGTGTGTGTTTTCACTCCACCATTCTGCTTCTCGGTCTTTGCTGAAAAGAAAAAAAAAAAGACTTTTTTCTGTGCACTGCTTATGAATGTGGAGATCAGTGGAGTGTGGATTACTGAGGTTCTGCGAATTGCATTAATGAGGCACCATCACTTTTGTTTCGTTTTTCTACATATTTAAAAAAAATCGTAAGTTTCTAGTTGAATATTAGTTGAGGGCATCGACAGTATAAATCTAATACTGCTGTGAGCTTAGTAGATGCATAAAGCCAATTCATATCATGTCTCAGCATGAGTTTATATCTTCTAATTAGTACCACCATTTTATAGAGAGCACATGCAATGAAAGTTTGTTTGCCATGCCAACAGGGACTGGAGCACATACAGTAGTTTTGCTATAGTAGAGTGATGGTGCTGTATGAGCACAAACGACTTGTAGCCTGAGCAGTAGGTAACCAGAAAAAGAGTGGGATTTAATAAGTGGAATGGTGGAGAGTTTTTACGGAGATATAACCATTTTCAAATTAGACTGGGTGGGGCGCATGATTTCTTTCTTCGCAACTAATTAGAGCTTGGTATGCCTATTGGGGGGGGGAAAGTATTAAAGTACAAATGCAGTGCATCATATTACTCTGAGTATCGAGAAGCAGAATATTACAATATTCAAATGCTAATCATATCACTTAGCAGATGACTGCTGAAAGTAGTGTATTTGAACTGAGACATAAATTATAAATTGTAAACAGTGCATAGGGGATATGTTATAACTGTGTCTCATTTAAATTAAGGCAGGGAGTTTTCTCTGAAGCAGATTATGTGCCTTCATTAAGTTTTAAAGTCCCCTCTATAATGTTTTATTAAGATCACTTGGCACAGCGTTTCCCAAACTGGATGTTAGCAATATGTACTGGTGGAAACGGCCGCAGTGGTGGAGGTGGTTCAGGTGCATTGCTGCACTCTGCGGCTTTAAATGCTGTTTGCATACTTTCCAACCAAGCGCTAGCACATGAACGCTGGTGACTTTTCCATCTAATACCCCTCCCCAAAAATCCCAATGCCTTTACTTTCTTTACTTGAAAGCAGCTCCAAAACATTTACATGATCAATGTTTGTTGCTGGAGGGATAAAGTTTGCTCTTCCATGGACAAGTGAGAACATATTGATCATTTTATTCTATTTGCTATTTCTAAATTCAATATACCTCTGGAGTCGATAAGCGAGATCGAGAGCATATTCTTTTTTGTGTGCCTGCTTGTAGCTTGTTCTCAAGATCCAAGATACATTTTTGATTAATCACAAATGCTCTGGGGTCATGGAGAGCAAATGTGTTTGTGGAGTGTCAGCTGATGCTGTCAGATAAATGTCTTAAGCTTAGCCAGGGTTCATGCCCCAGCTTTAGGCTGTGCCAAATGTCTCCCCTTGTTGAGGCAGATAACAGCTACACTGGAGGCGACTGAGCTGTTTGTTCACGGAAAGGGCTGACCTTGCCATATGGGGCTACGGTCAGGTGAAAAAAACACCAGCTATGTTTTAATTGAAACTTTAAAAATCTTAACTTTTTGCATTTTCCCCATCTTCAATGCAAATGGGGTTTGCATTCCAGCACCAACATTCATCCTTTTGGCTTCTCCAATGGCTACTTGGCCACTGTGGTCTCCTTTGTATGTCCTTCTGGACGCAGCTGCGAGCCTCCTCTGATAACCTTCATGTCTTCTGAGAAACTTCTGACAAGGTATTTTTACACGGGGCCCAAAGAGGGGAGAAGCCTTGCCAGCAAAAATAAACATTTTTAGGAGCAGTTCATATATTGGTTCCTGGAGTATCCTTAATCTCAAGCTGGTGGCCCAGTGAGGGAGGCACGTGAGAAGGATGCTCAGTGGTGCCTCCCCTCGTCTGTGGCAGCCTTTTAGAGTCACCTTTGGCTCATCCATGGCAGTTGGTCCTCTGTAATGAGTCATCAGGCATAGATAAGGATCAGCGATATGATTGCTAAGCCAACGCCTGGAGAGAGCTCATTGCACCAAGGCTGGTTTGTATCGCTGAAGGCAAAAAGATGGATCATATGGCGGTGCATAAATAAGTGAAAACTCCCAGGGCTACTTGTGGGCATTTGTTATAAACCACCTCGAGTCAGTGTTTTCGCTACCTCCCAACTCCCCAAAAACATGTTTGTTCTTTGCTCCGAAGATTACGCTCCGCTTTTTCTTTCCTCTCAAGAAGTTCATACTGTCATGGGTAAATCATCAGGGCTAATTAGACGCAATAATACTGCAAAAAATTTCAAAAAAAGATATAACACATCTGTCATGAACTCCCACCAGATCTCTTGGAAATGAGACATTTTTAATATTTTATGCTGAACACAAAATATCTTGAGGAAATGGTTTTATATTCTGTGTACCAAAACAAAACCTTCAGTGTCAAACGAGTAATACTGCCTAAGCAGCCCCTTAAATGCTGTTATTCCAAATCTCTCCGCTCCTAAAATATAAATTTCATTTTCATAAAATGTACTCAGTGTGAAAAAAAAAGAAAAGTTGCAGGGAATAATGAAGAAAGTGCAATGTATGTCTGAAATTTTATTTGAAGCCTGGAGTGCACCCTGATACAGGAACAGACAATAACATTTTTACAGAAAGCCTTACAAACAGAGAATTATTTTTTTAATGAGATGTTTTGAGCTAACATCTAAATCAAATTAAATGCAAATATTTTGTGCTTTAAACTAATTTTAACTAAACCTCTAGCTGCTTTTGTCCTAAAAATAACTTTGTCTTCCTTAAAACAATATTTAACCTAGAGGTTTAAATCATGTTCTCCCACTGTATGTTATTAACAGTTTAATGTTTTTGTTTTGCATAATTTCTCTGCTGTGTGTACAGGGGAGGAGAGGTGGTGCGTGTGTGAGAGATACATTTCAACAATTTCAATGGGTAAAAGTTGAGCAAATCCCTGTTCCATGTTTATTCTTGGTGACAGGCTGCAGATTAATAAAAATACATACCTGAATGACAGCAAAATGCACTTAATCAACTTTCATGAATCCCAGTAAAGTTCCAAATCATTCATGTAAATACCTAGCCTGAGACATGCTCTTTAAATAGCTTGGTAATCCTTATTAAAAAGCAAAATATATCCAGCTTGGCACATCTGCGAGTTTTTTTACATGATGACCGTGTTATTCCTGATGTGCAAAAGTACATCTCTTCTCTAACACAGTATTTGCATACATCATTTCTGCAGCTTTTTTTCCCCAAGACGGCCACCACCTGCAGCTGGTCCTCTTGTATGTTTTCAGCTCCACTACATCTTGTAAATAGAAGGAGCCTTGTTGAGGAAAGGGAGGCTCAGCACTTTGGTTCGGGAGATGAAGGGACAGTCTGAGCAGAAGTGACCCAGAGCAGGTTGGGATGACTATCAGTTTGTGGCAGTCCTTCATGTCAGCTGGGGTGGGAGGAATATATGTATTATATTTATGCATTTTATAAATATTTTTTCTGTCTATATATTATTTATATATTAATATATTTTTTAAATAAATTATTTTTATATATATATATGACTGCCCTCAGGCTCAGCTCAGCCAGAGAGACAGGGTGGGAAAGGTGAATGAATAAATAAAATTATTGATGGAATTAAATCAAAGAGACAAAAGAAGTCTTTATCAGCAGATTTATCAGTGTAGTTGTGCTAAAGGTCTCCTGCAAACACTTTATTGACCCAGGTCCCACCTCACGTTATTCCTTACAGAGGACATAACATTATTGAGATATTAAATATTTAGATTAACCCACCCAAATTATGAATTATGTTCTTCTTTATTGTTTCTGCCTGGTCCCACCATTTTTCCTTCTGGTTTGCAAATTGTCCAACTAAGCATGAATTCCTTCAACGGCTGCTGAATCAGACCATAGCCAGCTAAGAGCAGGAGAGATGACGTTAAAATTTAATTGGCTTAGGCAGTCTTCTACCACAAGTGAATTTCTAAAAGATATGACTGGGTTGGTTCAGTGCCAGAAGTCAGCTCAGAATTTATTTGTCCAAGGAGTGGTTGCATTAGCAGGGTTGGTCCATGGGTTGAGTTTTTCCTGTAGGATCTGCTGCACAACCCTGGCTTGAGAGCATTGGGCAGGGTGGTGGTGAGCTCCTCTGGCTTCTCCCAAACCTGTTCAGAAGTCAGGTTATGTGTATGTATTAATTTTTACATCTAGTAGTCTTTTTATTTTGGGACTGGGGAGAGAAGTTGCTGGGTTTCGCAGGGAACTTTGACCTGACCTATTTTTTAATGATGTTGATTCAGGTACCATCTCATTGCCCTTGTATCTTGAAGTTCGTGGTCTGGTTCCCTTGCAAACAGAGTCAATTCTGTCCACTGATGGCTTTTAATTAAGCATAAAGAGAAGAAGAGACTACATTGCTTGTTGCCAGAGTATGACTTTAGTGTAACTTACATGGGAATGAGTATCTTTGTTGTATTAGCATCGCTATAGAGGCAAGGGATACTTACTTTGCTACAACTAGACTCTGAGAAAGACTGGCCGTCTTTTAGCTACAGAAGAAACTTAAAGCTAAAGAGGAAAACGTAAAGCAAGCTAAGACATTGCTGTGCTCAGAAGTCCCAGATAAGCATCAGTCAAATCAGGTTTGCAGAGGAGGTGTCTGATTTGTTCAACAGAAATGTGAGGGACTTCTGTCTTCTTGACAGAAACCTGGACTCTCTGGGGCAGACTGCTTTCCTATGGAAAGAGAAGAGGGAAGGTACAAGCTTCCCTTCAACTAATCAAGGCAAGTGATGGCAAAGCAAGTACATATATTCAAATGGTGGAAGGGTAAACTCGCATGGATGTGTGTCAGGAGAGAGGTCCCTGATACCCTTGACCTCTTGGACCTACATGCCAGGAGGGACAGTCAGGATTTATTCTTTCTTGGCTATGAATGCAAAATGCCAACCTCCTTTTTGTTTCAATTGTCTAACTTTGCTGGGGACAAATTCAGAGATTCTGCAGGTGCCTGCAAAAGGCATTTCTTGACAGGAACATCAAAGGGTGTAAGCCACAAAACAGGTTTCCACCATCAACAGCAAGGTGTTTTTTAGTGGAAACTTAGCAACAGTGTTTTTCCAGCAGTTTTCAGTTGGCCCTGTTAAGAGAAAACACTGGATGCTAGGCAGAGCTTCATGATACCTCATCCGCCTTGGCAGTGGCACATGCTGTGGGTCTGCCCTTCCCTTGGTGTGGTCTTCTTAACACATTTGACAGAAGAGATACCTGCCTGCAAACAGTTTCAGTATGTGTCCTATGCATCTGCTTTTTTCCAGCTTGAAACAGCTCACTGTGCTGAGATGTGACCTCTCTTCATCATCTAGATGCTAATTCTGCATGACATGACAGTCAGCCCTGCTTTCACAGCCCAGGATCAGTTTCTCCATGGAGAGATCTTCCTGGACATGTTGAAATCACAGAGATGACTCACCTGAACTATGGCAAGAGCAGAGCCAGCTGGATACATGTTCTGTCTCAAGACAGCTTGGCAAGCAGAATTACAGGCAGGTTATGGTAGGCACTGTGCAAAGTCCTGTCTCTGGAGGTGTTCGAGACCAGGTTGGATGGGGCTTTGAGCAACTTGGTCCAGTGGGAGGTATCCCTGCCCATGGCAGGGGGTGGAACTGGATGGGTTTTAAGGTCTCTCCCGACCCAAACCTTTCCATGATTCATTTTGAAGTCTAAAAAGAAGTGATGAGCAGATACAGTCAAAATCCTGTTGTATGGTGTGACAGTGGTTGTGAAAAGGACGAGCAGCCTAATTACTCTCAATCTTTGCAGGCATTTCAGCAAAGGAGAGCTTTATTGAAGAACCTGAAGGAAATTAATCAAGTAGGTCTGCAGAAGTTTGTGAAAAAGATGGCACAAGTCCTTGGAGGGGTGTGTGAGAAGATGACCAGAGCCAGGAGTGAGTCTGAAATTACACAGGCCATTTAGGCACCAGGCAGGGTGGTCATGTAAGTCTGTGTTAGTAAAATAAAGTACCTGAGAATAGTCCTGAGTGTTGGGTTGCAGCTGCATGTGATTTCATGCTCCTTACACAGTTGCTGGTGCAGCTTCGTTCACGCCAAGTGATTGTCTCCAGGCACAGTTGTGGAGGAAGGGTTTCCCTGGGGCTGTTCCGCAGTGGCAGCTGGATGCCATCATGCTGTTTTGGGGTCATGGGGGAGTTCAGGGAGGACAGACACAGGCCATTTGGTGCCAGCTGGATGTGGTGCCCAACAATGTTCCTGGTTATGTTTAATTTATCATCATAGGCAGAGCCCGTGGGCTCTGCAAGTTGAAAGAAAACTTCTTTGTGTTAGATGTAATTAAGAAAGCAGAGCGAGGGAAGGATGTGAAGAGAAGAGTGCATGGTCAAAGCTGCACCATATGAAAAAAGATCTTTACGGTGATATTGAGGAGTATCTGCGGGGCAGGGGTTCATTGGCAGGACTGGAGGAAAAGGCAGTGTGAAAGGGGTCAAATCAGTGAGACTGGGCAGCAGCATTGGCTTTAGTGAATTGCGTGAGAATGGCCAATCTTGTCCTGGGCTGCATCAAAAGAAGCAAGACCAGCAGGGCAAGGGAGGGGATTCTGCCCCTCTACTGCTCTCTCATGAGACCCCACCTAGAGTCCTGTGTCTGGTTCTGGAATTCCCAACATAAGAAGGAAATGGAACTGTGGGAACGGGTCCAGAGGAGGGCTACAAAGATGATCCGAGGGCTGGAGCACCTCCTATATGAAGACAGGCTGAGAGAGTTGAGATTGTTCAGCCTGGAGAAGAGAAGGCTCCAAGGAGACTTATAGCAGCTTCCAGTGCTGAAAGTGACGACAGGAAAGCTGGGGAGGGACTTTCTGCAAGGGCCCGGAATGATGGGATGAGGGGGAATGGCTTAAAATTGGAAGGGGGGAGACTTAGATTAAACATTAGGAAGAAATTCTTCCTGATGAGGGTGGTGAGGCACTGGCCTAGGTTGCCCAGAGAAGTGGTGTCTGCTCCATCCCTGAAGGTGTTCAAGGCCAGATTGGATGAGGCTTTGAGCACCCTGATCCAATGGGAGGTGTCCTTGGCTGTGGCTGGGGATTGGAACTGGATGGGCTTTGAGGTCCCTTCTAACCAAAACCATTCCATGATTCTATGATTAACACAACCATAGCAGCCAACATGAGCAAATGTCAGCCCCAGAAAACACAGAGCGAGTGTGAGACTTGATGTCAGTGAGAAAAAACTGTTTCATGTTGGATTTTTATCTTTGTTTTCAGTGTCCATTAAAGGCATGCATTTAGCAACAAAAATGCAACTCTTTCAAAGCTGAATTTCTTATTATGATTATGTAAATGTTGCAAGTTGATTAAGTCTTTGTAGTTATGTTTTGGCTCATAGCAACATTTTTATCAGCAGCATAATTCATACTGTAGCAGTTAGTATGACACTAGAGAGAAGTATCAGTTTATTTCTTAGAGCTAATTGGCTTCACTACATAGTTCAAAAATCATTGGCATCTAGTCAAACCCTGCTCATGAAAATGTGCCATGCTAATAAACTCAGATCTGATACTAGCTGTATTGCTATTAAATTTAAACGAATGCGTATCCCACCTATATCATTATTTTAAAGCTGTGTATCCCAACGTTAATGCTAAACAAGTCAGTTTCAGAAGGTTTGTTTTGTCTATCAGATGCATGGTTGTCACTCACACGGAATCCTTTTGGAAATGCAAAATGAATTTCTTTAATCATATTTTTCCTGTTGTGTATTTTAAGAAGGAAAGACATGTAAGGTGAAGCATTCTTACTAACGAATATGGTTTTGGAAGGGTTAAATGAAAGATGGGCTGGATATAACTTAAATAAAAAGGTGCAGTTGTAAAGAATAGCGAATTAGTATAAAGAAGGAAAACATCCATTCTTACTTTACATTTCAGTTTCAAATTTAGCAGAGACATAGGCATGGCATTAGACGCATTAGACTTTTTTATTTTTATTTTTGTTCTTTTTTTATTTTTAGTTTAAAATAGTTGCACCTTAGTATGTGTTTGTTAGTATGTGTTTGTTTAGTGCTTACAGTTATTAAGAGCTGCCCAGAAAAGAGACAGAGATGCCAGCTTCACCCCCACCTTCCTAATCCGTACTTGCCTTTCTGAGCAAATGTTAGCACGAGTGGCAGAAGAAGGGACAAGAGGGTGACGGAAGGGACTTAGGGAATCAGGATCAGTGATGAGGTGGGAAAAGGCCCAGGAAAGGAAAATGTGTCTCTCAGAAATATTTTACTAGCTGCAAGTGAGAGCCCTGGCCTCCAAAAAGCCTTGTTCAGGCTTCCGCAAGGAGGACAGCAGTGAAGGGGCCTTATCTGCTAATGCTGAGAGAGAAGCATGTGCAATGCTGTATGACCCGGCTTCTGACATTTAAATCAGATTTCTTACTGATGCCAGTCTGCTTCGCTCTTCCCATTTTAAGATTGCAGAGAAAATGTTCAGCAGCAGCAGGGTAGATTTTGCAATGCATGAAAACTTTCATTTCCAAGAATAAACACTTAAAAAATGCTAAATCTAGGAATGAAACATCAATATCTGCTTTTGTTTTATAGCAGTACAATGCTTGCAATGGCTTAAGCTACTAAAACACCTCTGACCTCTTGGCTGCTGAGCAGAGCAGAGCTATACCCTCCTTCACCCCTGTTAACCATGAGGAAGAGAGCAGAGATGGTGCCAGTGGACTGATGAAAGTTTCTCTTAGTAACGAGACGCAGGCTAAAAGCAAGCACAGTTTTATCTTTATGGCTGACTTTCAACATTGTGACATCTTAGGCAAATTTTCATCATGAATAAAGTTCATGGATTATTTTATCAGCGCTGGCTAATGCAAACTTGTGCCCAGTCTCTCCGAAGCCCAAGACGGTCAGCATACCTTTTCAAAAGGCAGCTGCAGGTAAGTGGAAATGAGACCTGAGGCACTGCAAGATTCACACCTTATTAAGATGTAGGCTGCATTCCTTACAGATGCCCACTCAGGTATCTTGTATAATCTTCTATCGGGATTGTATCTCTGCTTCGGTTTGTATGACATTACCTGTTTTGAATAGGACAAAGGCTCGCTGCTGCTGTCAGTCCTGTTTCAAGCTCAATATTCACCTGCTCCTTTGTGGATGCCATTTTTTATCAGGCATCCAGAAGAGCATCTCTCTGCCGATGCGTCGCTTCCCGACGCATCACTCTTTGGCTTATGCAATTTCTGGAGAGACAAGCTCAGACCTGGCTGCTTTTCCTCTCTGTGGCAGAGAAAAGGGATGTCTCTGGTGCCTGCTCTGCTGAAAAAGTTGATTCATGTGTAAATTACCGGTTGCCCTTTATTTGCTCGGTCCATGGAGAGTACACATGCAGATAAAAGGCTCGGTGGGTCAGGGCTGAGTATGTGCCAGTTTCCCCCGTGGCCACGATGACAGGGTTAGGTTTGTTGTCAAAGATTATCAGACAGGCTCTGATGTCTTATCATTATTTACTTGTGGTGTAGCACACAAAAATAAATTTCAGGACGCAGGAGGCTTTTGCAGGGTTTCAGCCGAGCATGCACCGCAACTGCATGGTGTCGTCACTATCAGCCTTCGGTGTCAGCAGTTCTGCACATCTGTCTTTGCACTGAATTGCTTTGTTTTAAATACCTGTTATACCTGGAGTAAAAGCATGCTCCAGACTTCTCCAGCAATCTGCAGAAAAGACAAAAAAAAAAAAAAAAAGAAAAAAAAAAGTTGTTATCTAAGCAAAATCACTCCTAAGATCTCACAGTACAAAGTTGCAGAGGGGGGATTGCGCTTGTTTTGTACTGAAACAGTTTCAGAGTTTGGTTTTGCATGCTTGTAATTCCCAGTCGCAACATTGAACAGCTCTCAAATTCCTCCAGCATCCCATGTTGTGTCTCATTTAATAATGTAGTTATAATATATTTGTCTACTTTACAACTGTATTTGTATTGGCATATAAAGCGTGCAGCAGCTGGGAGCTGTGTGGGGGTGGCAGAAAGTTATTTGATCTACAAAATCAGTTACCTGTCACTCAGTTGCCTTTCACTGAAACATAATAAAGAATCATTATGGGCCTATTAGCAGTGCTGATGTAAATGCATTTTATGTGCCATTTTCAGATCAACAGTTACCCACACAAAAGTAAAGTTGTTAAGTACAGCCTTCTTTCTTTAAGAAGGCAAATCATAAATCAGGCAGGATATTAAGCTTATGAAATGTAAATTCAAGACCCTGAGGGTCTGATCTATCGGGTCAGCTTCAGCTTAGGCATCGCGGTCTCTCCTTCCCTTTAATAACCAGTAGACAAAGTCGTCTGCGCTAACATATTGCTTTCTACTTTGGTGTCAGTGTTATGAATGCTTCTTAAAAGGCTTTTGTGGGGGGAAGAAAAAAAGAAAGCCTTTTAATATATTTAAAAAACATGAAATTAAATGGCTCAGACTGGATTAGGAGAGTGAGGGTATAACTTGTTGCACATGGGTTTTATATCTCCTGTGAGAATTCTTTTCTTTTTCATTGTTATTAATGATATCACGTTTTTTGTGTATAATATTGATGCTATTGAAATCACTTAACGGTTTTATTTGTCAGAGGGAACCTGTCTAAAAAAAAAAGAAGTTGTTAGTGCTAATATTTTGAAATTCACCTCACATCCCTTGTTACTCTTTCAGTTATTTAAATTCCATTTCAAAAATTCCCACAGTTTCAGAATCCCAGTTTCCTCTTGATCTTACCGGTGCAGTTTGAAGCAAGTGTCTTCAAAGCCACCCGTAAGTGCACTTTTTGTCTCTTTTTATGGATTAGCAAGGCCCACACTGGGGATAAGAAGAAAATTCAGAATATAGTAAAAAGCCAGTTCTTCGCACTTTTGCAGTTTTGTGCTACCTTCTCCTGCACGCTTCTTCAATTCGTTTTCTCAGTCTGTCTCAGAACCTCTAGTCACTGCAGCAGGGTTTGGTGGTGAAACACAATGCCAGGTGTCCTAGCTCGTGTTCAGCATCTGGGAAAGAAAAGGTTTGGTCACTTGGTCCAAAAATTAAGTTGGTAATACCCAAAATGAGCCACCATAGGGAAGTGGCAGGTTATGTCCAGGTAGAAATTCAGGTAGAGTTTTTGGCACCATGAGATAGTAGTTAATGGCAGCAGTGAAGGCTACAGCTTGAATGAGTCTTGATTTAATTGGATTGATAAAAGCTGTGTTCTTAGCTGCAAGCCTGACTAGCTGTATAGTATCCTTAGCTCTAGTGTGATGTAGCCTTATCAGTATAAAACACATTTTCTGAAAGGTATGTTGGTAACCCAGTCTCAAAAACACTTACGAGAGTTAATGGGGGGAATGTGTTTTTTTCAGTAATATCAACCTGTTTGTATAATAACAGAAGTGAAATATTTGGCAGTTCTATATGTATACAAATATGCTTCCTGTATGTAAGTATGGAGCATAGTACACAAATATACCATTTACTTAATATAAGCAACAACATTCTGTGGCAATTTTCCTAAGAATGTATTTTATACATCTGTGAGGATATATAGATATGATATAATTATATGACAAATAAAAATATTTGAGGATAGCGAACAGATTTGTTTATACGCATAGTCATTTACTTACCAGGGTAGCTGATCTCAAATGCAGAATTCTTATTTATGTTGTGCCATAAACATGCATTTATATATGTACAGAACTATAAATAACAACAAGGACCAAATATCAGTGCTAAAACCAAATCTTTACTTCAAAGAAGTCTATGGCATAGGTGAGTGCTCTGTGTTAAATTATAGTACAGATTGAATTAAAATGAGCCAGTAGTGACCTGGGTGGCCAAGAAGGCCAACAGCATCCTGGCTTGGATCAGCCATGGTGTGGCCAGCAGGAGCAGGGAAGGGATCATGCCCCTATTTTTGGTGCTGGTGAGGCTGCACCTCAAATTCTGTGCTCAGTTTTGGGTCCCTCGCTGCAAGATTGAGCTGCTGGACCGTGCCCAGAGGAGAGCAATGAGGCTGGTGAGGACTGGAGCACAAGTCTTATGAGGAGCAGCTGAGGGACCTGGGACAAAAGGGAGTTGGGGGGAGACATTATTGCTCTCTACAATAGCATGTTAGTGTCTTGTCACAAGTAACAAGTGATTGAACGAGAGGAAATGGCCTCAAGTTGCGTCAGGGGACGTTCAGATTGGATATTAGGAAAAAATTCTTTACTGAAAGAGTGGTAAAGCACTGGCAGAGGCTCCCCAGGGTGGTGATGGAGACTCCATCTCTGCAGGGGTTAAAAAAATGTGTAGATGTGGCACTTGGTGACATGTAGGCAGCGTTGTCTTGATGGTTGGACTTGATAATCTCAGAGATCTTTTCCAACCTTAAAGTTTCTATGAAAATTGCAGCACGATTAACTGTGTTTGCAACTTCGTTGAAAGGGATCCTACCTTATCTTTATATTAAAAACCAAGGAAAGTTGTGTCTCATGTAAAGTTAAAAACGGGCAGATTTTTGGATGGGCAGAGCTTTACATTTGTGCATGAGAAATGTATACACAGTTGAGCACCTGGTTTGTGTTCTCAGGCATTGTGATTTATGAGCCCAAATAAGTAAATATGCTGCAAATTATGTATGCACTTAAACTGCATGACATTTAAAAATTTGCATGCTATTTGCATCACATTTAAAAGCTGATCCCATTGGAGCAGTGGAGAGAAACAAGCAAGGGAGGTCACAGTGCTAAAATGACTTTTGGGAACTTTCCCCATTAAGTACAGGACCATTGCAGACTGGAAAAACAGCTGCGTGTGGTTTTGTGCTTTCTGTTACGTATCATTATTTAATAGCAAAATAGTCTTGTGCAGGTTTGGATCAGAGTTGAATTATTACTTCTCAGAAGCCACATTTCACATTCGTTCAACTTAATGGCACAAAGAAAGTTTTGTTGTTTACTATTATTTAGTGAAGGCACAAAAGCAACCACAAAACTAATGTAATGTCAAAAAGTCAGCGTAACAGTAATTCTTATTGCTGTGCATCTCACTGTTTTCTGGATTACTTTGCAAATAATAAATCAAATTCCTCCTCAAGGTGACATGTCAGTAATTTCAAATTTGATTAGCTTTATATGAAGGATGTTGATACATTTCTACACGAACTAAGCCTTGATAGGTCAGTAGACTGACAACCTTAGTACTTATAATGCCCCTTTGTGACAGTGTGGCACATTGAAATAATGTTAAACTACTTAAATCTATAAAACCATGGGGATTCTGGTTGGGGTATGGCTCACCAAAATTTACTTTGGCCTGTTCCTCCTAAAGGGATCTGGGAGATAGAATAACTGTTCAAGAATTTTGCTGGGTTTATTTTTAATGTCATAAATTAAAACAGATGGAACTGATGGGAAATATTTACATCATCCAGTACCATGCCCCATAATTTCAAGCTTTGAGGTGACGGAGATAAATCCCAAGGGATCCATAGGACATTTGATCTCCATGACTGTAGAGCTGTGAACCATGCCACATATGAAGGAAGGCAAAAAGCAGTGGTTTTAAGCACTGCCACCCGATGTGGAGTATTTCTCTGTTGTGGGAGCCAGTTTTTCGTCAACTCATAGTTAAAACTTGTTACAGATTCGCGGCTCAAACATTCCTCAGTGTAAAAGTGCTAGAGAAGAACAGATTTATGTTGCCAGGTGTGTAATGATTTATCTATATTTACTTTGAAGAGGCTACAGGGGGGCTCTATGCATCACAAAGTTGGCCATTTTCTTAAAGTAAACAATTTTTCAGTATTTATTTTTAAAGAGCGATAAGCCAAATGCTTTTGGTCTTGTTTTTAGTCTTACTTAAGATTTTTCACACTCTTATACACACACCTCATCCATATTAAGTAAAAATTAGTCTTATGTCATGTAGGTATCATGAATCCTTTAAAGAAAACTCACCATTGCCTATCTGTTACCTGAGAACCCTTCCATGTAGTCTGTTATGCTTAAAGACGTTAGTTCAAATTTGGGAGAAGATATTTTGAGGGGGAAGTACATATAAATCCCCAAAACATTGGTAAACCCTAATGACTGTTTCTCAACAAACGAATTTGTGTCTTGTGCACGTTTGGCTTCCTATAATGGGTTAGCTGCTTGGTTTCTAGATTTTTAAAGGGTTAAAAGCCTTCCAGTACTGCAAGGGCTCCAGGAAAAGCTGGAGGGGGAGGGGGGGTTATCAGGGAGTGCAGGGATAGGACAGGGGGTAACAGTTTTAAGCTGAAAGAGGGGAAATTGAAATGAGATCTTAGGAAGAAATGTTGTCCTGTGACTGGGGGAAGGCCCTGGCACGGATTGCCTGAAGAAGTCATGGCTGCCCCATCCCTGGAGGTGTTCAAGGCCAGGCTGGATGGGGCCTTGATCAGTCTGGTCCAGTGGGAGGTGTCCAGTGGGGTTGAAATTTGATCTTTAAGGTCCCTTCCAATTGAAGCCATTCTGTGATTCTGTGATTCTTTGTAATTGTCATAAATATGCTACCAAATAGGAATGTTTGTACAGGTGATAGCTGCTTTGGGTAGATTAATGTCTTTGTAATTTTCCTGGCTTGCTACATATTTTGTGTGAGTATTAGGTACCTGCTTTTAAAACCAAGCCTTTTATGACTTGACCAGACTCAGCAGATTTTCTGTATTTGAAATTGATCAACTAAATTGTTGTTTGGGGGTAATTGATTCTATTTGCTGCGGAGTGGCCTGTGGCGATGTCACTGTTCCTTTTTATCTCATTCAAAGAATACTATCACGTTCACACAGAAATGTCTGTGCTAACAGCTGAAGCCAGGAAAAGAAACAGCGCATGGTTGATGTTCCAAAATAAGTAACTCACTATACGTCATGACATCATATGAAGTAAAAATGTAGATGCAATATTCTTTCCTATAAGTTTATCATTAGAACTGCAGTTCTTATATATATGTTTTGTATGATCCCTCACACTGCTCTTATTTCATTTAGTCATTCTTTTTTTTCACTCTTCTGTTAGCCCAACCTCAAATCATAAGTGTTGTTAATAACTAAATCCATGGCAGCAAACTTAGAGATGAGTCTACAGATGCATGGGATGTGCTTACAGAATAATATTGCTTTTAGTGACCAGCTATTCTTATCGCCAACAATCATAGAATCACCATCTTGGAAAAGACCTCAGAGATCATCAGCTCCAACCGTACCTATCTACTACTAAATCATGTCCCCAAGCACCTTTTAAAAACCTCCAGGAATGGTGATTCAACCGCCTCCCTGGGCAGCCTCTGCCAGTGCCCGAGAACCCTTTCAGTGAAGAAATTTTTCCTAATGTCCAATCTAACGTAATCATAGAATCATAGAATGGTTTGGGTTGAAAGAAAGCCCACCCAGTTCCACCCCCTGCCGTGGGCAGGGACGCCTCCCACTGGATGAGGGTCTCAAAGCCCCATGCAGCCTGGCTTGAACACCTCTACAGGGATGGGGCAGCCACCACTGCTCTGGGCAACCTGGGCCAGTGCCTCCTCACCCTCACAGGAAAATATTTCTTCCTAAGATCTCATCTCAGTCTCCTTTCTTTCAGCTTCAATTGTTTTCCCTTTTCCTGTACCTGCACTCCCTGATCAAGAGCCCCTCCCCAGCCTTGCTGTTGCCCCTTTCAGTCCTGGAGGCTGCTCTAAGGTCTCCCTGGAGCCTTCTATTTTCCAAGCTGAACAACTCGAACTCTCCTAACCTGTCCTTATTGGAGAAGTGCTCCAGCCCTCGAATCATCTTCATTGCCCTCCAATACATAAAGTGTTCAAAGTTTTAATTTATTAGGGTTACTTGCTGCTCTACACTGTGGCAGACCGGTTGAAGCTAGTGCTACAGCAAGCATGACAGAGTGCAAACATTTTGTATTTTATATATTTGTCCTTCTACATACATTGTTCAGGGACAATTTGTCCTCTGCAGTGAGTGCATCTCTGTGGCTTCTTTCTTGCATCGCTAGATTTGCAGAACCATGGTTGGTACATCCCCAGACTGAGCTGACTTTCGATGTCCATCAAATTGACACATTCAGCCCATGACAGGCATTACTCAGCTTCTCTGCTAGTTTAGATGCTAATGCTTCAGGAATTTTTGGTGGACCACCTTAGGAAAATGTTGCAGGAAACCAATAATTTTGGCTTGACAGGAGGTTTATTTTGAACAGATAGTGGACAAGAATAACAGACTGGTATGAAACTAATGTCACTTTGCTTATATGTCTGTCTACAGACATGTAGGGGATCCCATTGGTGTACATAATATAATTAAGGGATCCCTGATCTCTTCAAATTACTGCAAGTCATCATCTCTTGAGGGAAAGAAAGAATAGAAACACAAAGTTTTCAGTTGCCTTGTTCTGTACCTCATTAATCCATTTTTCCATAACAAATTATCATTTCTGTATCATTTTTCATTATTTAGAATCACAACAATCTTTGCAACCACAACAGTATAATGCAGTTCCAGGAGTCAGTCCCCATACAAATGTGTCACGCTCTGAGGTTGAAATAACAGTTAGCCTCAGGTAGATTAAGATAAAAATATGACTTGTAGGTTAGTAAATATGACTGACCATTTGAGGTAGCTTTGCTATTCTTCAGCTGCTGGGTAGTTAGGTGGCCTGAAATCTCTAGACTTAAGAAGCCATGTGAGCAATGCCTTTCCACTGGCAAAGATCAGAGCCAGCTCTGCAAGTGATGCAGAGGTAAAAGATCATTGCTTGTGGTGAGATCCTGCCTGCAGATGCTCCAAAGAAACCTCCTTCAAGTTTGGAAAATCCAATCATGTTTTCACCCCTAATGAGATTAATTCCTCATTGATGTTCTTTGGAACAGCCATTAGTTTTTGCTTTAAATACCTGGATCTTTTTTATCCTGACCCTTAATTTCATTCACTGCCTATGTAATGGCCAGTATATGCTTCATAGCATTGTACTACATGAGTTTCCCGTATCCAAGCTGTATTATATTCTCCTTCATTTACTCATCACACTGCATTATGAATGAAATAATTTCACCTTCTTATGCAAAAGCCCAGTTTCTTCGGACCACCTCTCTCCACTCCCAGCTAATAGCTGCACACCTGTGGAGGAGCCTAGGAAAAGGCACAGGTGATCCTCAAGGGCAACACAAAACTGCAAGCAATACAGACAAAAGCTGTAGCAAAGCAGTGTCAATAAGCACTGTCCCCCCAGTTTTGCCCCTGAGCCATGCTGACATCTGCTAAATGGAGTGTCCTTAACTTGTCCCTTCATTGTGTGTTCTTCAAATAGTCTCCTAATGTATTTTTTCTGTCTGTAATTTGTTTTCTTTAACCACAGTAAGACAAAGAAGGGAAATTTTTTTCATGCGATGCTCTGTTGCTGCAGGCCAGTCACAGAAATGGACATTTCAGATCCAGAGTTTGGGCTCAGACACATGGGCTGGTGTAGTGACATAAAGGAGCAGTAGATCATCACCTTCTTGATGAACCACAGCCAAGGGAGAGTGAAGCACTGACCCAGACGGTCCCTTTTGTCTTTGCTTGGAGAGGATGAGTCTTCCAGACAGCTGCTCCCAGATGGTTTACAAAGTTGTGCCCCCCTCATCTCTGCATCCGAGGCATTCTTTGCAGCAAGATTCCTGCATTTGCAGGTTTGATGGTCTTTCCATCACCTACAAAGCCACATCTTTGCTGTCCCGATACGTCTTCTCTCTGGTCTTTTTGCACAGACAATCGCCTCTTGGTCCATTCCTCCTACTGCTCCTCAGGACCAGTTCTCCTCTCTCTTTATTTCCATTAGGTTGCTTTTTTTCCCATTCTCCCGTTGTTTCACCCACATTTGGAACCCAGGACAGAGTGCTACCCATGTTTAGTTCCTGTGCCTGATACCACAATTGCCTGCAGCATCTGTGAGCAGCAGCTCCAAAAAAAAAGTCTGGCTCAGCCCCATCAGCTTTGGGCTGGAGTTTGCCCGTTACAAACAGCATCTTCAGAGAGGTCTTTGGCCAGTTTGGCTGCCAATTTCTGGGGACCCTGTGCTGAGCATATGCGAATGGAACTTTTCAAAGGCTTGTGACTGGGCAAAAGCTGGGTGGTTTTTCATGGGAACTGCAAAAGGACAACAGGGACTCTACCTTCCAAATTTCAGACTATTGCTGTGAAGAACAAAGGCGCAGGAGCTGCTCAGTGAAAATCCTGTAAGGCTTTCTTTTTCTTTTCTTTTCTTGTTTTTTCTTTTTTCCCTCAACAGGGGCAAAACATGTTTTTCCTCAATCTTATTTCCTGAAGTGACTAAATCCTTTTAGTTGAAACATAAAAAAATAATAATAAGCAGCCTGAGGCAGAGACAAAGCATGGGAATTTTCATCCCAAATACTTAGCTTGGCAAAATTTATAAGCAACTGAAAACAAGCTCTTATAAAGGGAACTATTGAGATCCCTGACTACAGAGGACCTACTTGCATTATTCACAAAAGTCCGATATGAATATCTCCATGACCCATTTGGGATAGTAAAACCAATTAAAAAGTATCTGCTTTTCATATTTCAGAAATCCACGTTAAGCAACGTGTGTCCTAAAGAAGCATTTGGTTTTAGCACTTCTCAGGCCGTATCAAAGCTATTGCATCTATTTGATTTGCTAAGCATTCCTGTCACGGATTTATTTTATTAGTTTTGTTGGGATTTTTTTTCTGGACCTCTTTTGTTTTGAAACTTAATTTAAATAGTTGCACGCATATTAGAAGTCCAGCCCAGTCAGCACTGTGCAAGTTCAGCGGGACAAGGTGCATCCTTGGTATCTCTTGGCCAGAAAATATGAAAAATGATCACAGATGAGGTGGTTCTTCATTCAGGCCAATGGCAAAAAGATTTCCCACCAGCACCCCTGCACTCAGGCTTATGAGACAAATGCTTCCACCTATTGCCTAATCATGGTAGTGGATGAGATGCACATCTGCCACAGGAGCTGTGGGTTTGCATTCCTCACTTTTCTTCTTGTGAAAGAGTAGGAGCATCTGCTCCCCTTGCAGCGTGGGTCAGGGTCCTCCACGTGAGGGCTCTGTGTGGGTTTCTGAAGCTGTAGAAGACACAACCTGGTGACCAGGGTTCACTGCTCTTCTCCCAGATGCAGCTGCAGTAGCAGTACTGCTTCGCTGAAGGCTTTTTGGCATGGAAGCAAGTCCCATGGAAATGTGATACAGCTGTATTTTTGCTTTGGTGTGTAAGCTGTCTGTAGGGAGAAGAGGCAAATCTTCTGTCCTGGACCTTTCCTCCCTGTCCTTCCATTGCAGAAGCCCAGATGCACCGATCTCAACATGGGGCAATGGTCCCTGAGCTGCCTGGCTGTTGGCTTCCCCAGAGGAGAGACCACACAGGAGCAAACCCTGTATTTACAATGTTCTGTCCACTTGTTTTTTTACTCTTTCCTTACTCAGAAGCAGTCCCGTAGGCTTTCAGTATACCTGAATGCAGGTATGGAAGAGCAATCATGGAATCATTTGAGTCGGAGGGGATCTCAAAGCCCATTCAGTTCCAGCCCCCTGCCAGGGGCTGGGACACCTCGCACTGGATCCAATTGCTCAAAGCCCCATCCAGCCTGGCCTTTGAACACCTCCAGGGATGGGGCAGCCACCACTTCTCTGGGCAGCCTGGGCCAGTGCCTCACCACCCTCACAAGAAAACATTTCTTCCTAAGATCTCGTCTCAGTCTCCTTTCTTTCAGCTTAAAACACATGAAATTTTGGAATATTTGTGCTGTAAGACTCCATAGGGTTCCTGTGGAAAGTTAACAATTGTGGCTGCAGAGATACCAATGCAAAGCATTTGTGTCGTTCTGGTGCTGGAGCTGAAAAACGTGTCAAAACAGATGGGGATG
Source organism: Cuculus canorus (assembly GCF_017976375.1). NCBI lineage: Eukaryota > Metazoa > Chordata > Aves > Cuculiformes > Cuculidae > Cuculus > Cuculus canorus. Next base: position 57,628,285 of record NC_071441.1, read on the forward strand.
TTATTGACTGTGAATTCTTTGCTTTTTAGTCAGTCATAGATTTTTCTCTTTTCACAACAGACAGGGAAAAAAAGTGTTTTCTTTTTTTTAATTTAATACTGCAATATATTGTGATTGTAACATTTCATTTATCCCCAGACTAACAGGGAATGTGCTATATATGTTCCAGCTACAGTGCAAGTTTTCCTCAAGTGCTTATATATGAGCTCCCCTCTAACTTCCCTCTACAGGAGACTGAGTTTTCATATTAACTCGTTGCAGGATCCTTTATGAGTAGTGACTGTCAAACTGTGCTTGTCTGTGCATTTGTGCATGCTGATATTGCTCTCATTTAGAATAACTTCAGCTCCCACCTCAATCTTGTTTTTCCCCATGCTGATTTTTTTACCTAATATATCAACAGTTTGTTTTAAACTTGTTTTGAAAACACAACCTACGGTGGTAGAGACAAACCAAGCCAAATTGGAGCAATAAGTATTGAAAGATATGCACAGGGCACAAACAAAAGAATTCCCCAAATGTATTTAAGTGATTTTCATCCTGTTTTTTTAATATAGTATTTGTGGGCCAACTGTGACAATAACTGATAATTTTAATGCAAGATGACATAATTCCAGTTCAGTGATTCTTCAGAGAGAAATTACCCAAACAACTTCTTTTCATTTTGTTCTAATTTTGTGAGGGGAAAAAAAAAAAAAAACCCTGCAAACCTTTAGATTCTCAATGTAAGGAAAAGAAAATAATTTGAATCATGAAGTTTGGAAACTCATTTAAATATTTCATCTCTCTTACACTTCCAAATATACTTTCCTAGCAGATCCCTGCATTTCCATCTCCAGCTCCCAAAATTTACTGCCTTCCTAGCTGGGAGAGACTAAAGTTTTCTTCATAACTCACTCAATGCTTGGCAAAAGATCTCTGTCATGACACAAGTGATCTTGCTTGCTTCTGCTGTGAGCTCCACAGTTTGACTTAGCAGCACTGGTTCTGCTGGAAGACTCCACATGGAAAGATCAGGAAGGTATTTTGAAGTGAAAATTGTGTTTAGAAGTGGACCAAGGTGATTAAGCTTCATTATTTTCTGTCTTTGGGTGTTTGTGGGAGAGTTCTTTCTGGCTGTTAGGGAAATCATAAATTGTTTCTTGCAATTGTTTCTTGAGGTGATTGTCAGGTTGAAGATACAGCTTTGGAGCTTTGGTTTAAGCTGAAAGAGGGAGGATTTAGGTGAGATCTTAGGAAGAAATATTTTCCTGTGGGGGTGGTGAGACACTGGCACAGGTTGCCCAAAGAAGTCGTGGCTGCCCCATCCCTGGAGGTGTTCAAGGCCAGGCTGGATGAGGCTTTGAGCCCCTCGTGCGGTGGGAGGTGTCCCTGCCCGTGGCAAGGGGTGGAACTGGATGAGCTTTAAGGTCCCTTCTGACCCAAACCGTTCTGTGATTCTGTGATTCATGTTACTTATTTTATTTAATTTTTTGAGGGTAATAGTGAATCAGTCCCTATTTGAAATAAATATGGTCTCCTAAATGGAGCTTGTTAAGTATTTTTGATGTTTAAATGAAATGGTTAAAAATTTTTGTTGTTCTGCAGTTGGATAAGTAGAGCTAGATTAGCAGAAAAACCCTGATTTTGGACCTGATTTCTGTCCAGTTGTGCTTGTCCTATGGATACAAGGCAGAATATGATCTGCAGCTGCTCCAGGAGACACCCCTATCTGTCCCTCATCCCAATGATTGCTAGGTCCCACTGAGCCTTCTCCAGCTGCAGCTCAGCAATGAAGCCCCATCAGTCACACGTGCAAGCCTATAGTCAGTGTCCTCTGTTCTTAGGGGTTTGTTTGATTGGAGAGGGTTTTTTACCTTATCATTAACTTAATATTTGCCTTCACATTCATCCCAGACTTTTGAGTTCTCCTTCCTGATGGTGGCAGACCCACCTCCCACATTCATGCTCATGTGTCTGACTCCCATAGACAGGGACGTCAGGCAGGGCGTTGTTGGAGGTCAACACATCCCAATGCACAACATGTCTTCTCGACTTCTCTGCCTTACGGCTGCTTTCACTTTTCCTGTACCCTGCTTTGCTGCTGCGATGCCAGTCTTCACCGCCTCCCCCACTTGATGCCTGTCTCGAACTCGTCTCCACATGACTGACTTGCCACCCTGGCACTCTAAACTTCACGCATGGCTCATTTTTGTTCAGTAGGAAGCAAAGGAAAGGTGTTGAGCTCTTCCAGACAAAGTTGCCGTTTGCTGCAGCAAGGAGGAGGGTTAGGCAGCAAGTGAAATGTAACTTCATGGTCATTAATCTCAAATGCTCCCTCTAATGACATCTCTGAGGTTAAGTCAGGGCAAGTGTGATATTATTCAATTTAGTTAAATCTGGTGTGATTCACAACTGCAAACCCTTTGCAGATTAGTGTTTAGTCTTAAATTTCTGGTTTCTGTGATATGAGAGCTTCAGAGTATCTTGCATAAAGTCTTGATGTGTTATGAATTAGGGTGCAAAAGCCTGAAATCCATGCGATGCACAAAAAAACCTCAAGTTCCTGAGTAGTTCTGAGGCAAATATGCAATTAATTTAGCTTGCAACACTAAGCAGCTGGGATGGCACCCTCACAAATAATTATTTCCCCCTTTATTTGCTCTCCCAGTGTAGATGCTGGGAAGAGCTGCTGGAGAAGGGCTCTTTTGCAAAGCCATGTTTATGAGCAGCGGCATTTGCCCAGCATGGCTGATCCTTACCTCTTCACACACTTCACCTCATTGGGCCGTAATAGGTGCAGACCTGTATTGATTACCATGAGTTGCAGGAGAGAAAAATCTTTGCACTTCAGATTGGATATAAATTATAAATAGCATCTCCAAAGGCTGCGAGTTACAGAAATGGCATTCTTCTGAGACAGCCACATGTAAAGCTGTTGTGGTAGAGGTTATTAACTTTATGATTGCAGCACAGGTGTACTTGACCCACAACAAAGATCATTGTCCATAAAATCCCGCCATCTGGGTTCAATCACCCGCCTTCTTCAAGAATGTTCATTAGCAACGACCAGCAAAGCTCACGCTAATAAAAGAAGGTTTAACACTCACTATATCAGTGTAAATTCACTGGTGAAACAGCACTGTCTTCTTGCCGTCTTTCTCACTAGAACAGCTGCACAGACTCCTGTAAGTGGGTCATGTGGATCTTAGATGCACAGGGGGTTCTTGTGTGTGTAAATACATATTTGTGTGCGTTACATACACAGCAGCTGATGAAATGCAAGTGAAAAGAATCTATCTGGTATGAGTTTGCCATATATGACTTATTGCAAGCGTGTGAGAGTTATTCACACCTCAAACTCACAATTTGTTTCCCACTTCTTCCTCAACAAATTTTTTACACTTACTTGACAGAATTAAAATTCCATCAAAATTAACAGTCTGTCAGTGAATCCCAAAACTTGAAGTTTTGACTGCATTTGTTACATGGTATTTGTATTCTGGTGGCTCAGCTCCATCTTCCATGGCATCTTACAAACTCAGACGTGTTTCTTTTCCATGAAGTCACTACAAAATTTATTGAATTTCCTATGAAATCACCATTCGCACATAGAATTTTGGCTGCTCGTTTCTGTTACCACTCAGGGTAGGGCTGCAGCATCTTCATGGATGTGTCCTCTTTGTATGCCTTCACCAACACACCTGGGTGATAGGTTCAGCCTGTGTCCAGGATTTTTAAGTACCTGCCAAAGCTGTACCTGGAACTTCCTTTTCTTTTTTAAGACAAAAAGAAAATGCAGAGAGGAAATATGTGTTTGGTGGGCTACTGCCAGCAACAGGAAGATGAAGATGTTGGCAAGGAGAGACTGGATGGACACAGTAGCGGTGAGATGGAAGAGGACTTGGTGAAACAGGGTCAAAGAAATGTCAGGAAAAGGGAGAAATTGGTGGATTTTTTGCCACTCCTTTCTCCATGCCATGATGACAGGAGAGCTGGGGTTGTTGGGTGGATGAGATGCAATAGGATAAGGGCCAAGTGGTGGGCAAGGGTTCGACAGGGGCTGCAAAATGAGCAAGTTATGCAGGAGCAATTCAGAAGTGGATGCCCTGGAGAAGTAGGTATACTAAAGAAATAGGTGTCCTGGAGAGATAGATATCCCAGGTGGAATAAAAACAGGCAAAGAGTGGGAAGAGATTTGGGGTAAATGAAGCCCTAGGAAGGAGTGAAGAGGGCATTCCTTCCCCTGAGGCCTGCACACCTACTCAGCCTTACAGGGTCAGTGGCCTCTCTATCTGCCCGAGACCTGTGAAAGTATTTGCTCTGTCAAGCCCGAGGTGTTTCTGAGTGTGTGCAGAGGCAACACTGTAATAAGGCCTAAGCTGTAAGATCAGGAGGTGAGGTGTCAGTGGAGCTCAGACACCTCGGGGTGTGGTGAGCAGCTGAATCAGGATTTTCAGGATCACTTGGGGTTAGGCTGTTAAGTTTCACCTCTCTTGATGTAGGAAGGTGAGTCCTTTTTGGCAGCTGGTGGCACCTGGAGCAGCTGTCCAGTAGAAGCAGGAAAGCAGGTGGACAGCCCTGTCTCAGCCTGGACTTCGCTCACCCTGTTCACACCATACTGCAGTGGCAGCTGTCAGGGTGGGAGGATGAGGTGAGTTTTGCTCAGGTTCCCCCAGGAGCAAAGTTGGCATTGCAGAGGCAGTGCATGGCTTCTTGGGGTTTTTTTCCTTAGCCACCACAAATGTAACCTCTGAAGGAAAATCAGGGGGAACTGTGATTCCTCCAGGGATGTTGTGTACCAGAGGACCGGGCAGAAGATGATAGATGGTGCCAATGGCATGTTGGAGGTGTTAGGTTGTTTTGGGTTAGATTGAGGTCAGTTTAAGGCAACAGTTGTAAGGTGAAGCAGACAGGTTAGTGAATACAAAACTGTACTACGAAAATACTCTGGGCTTTTGCTGATTGTAGTCCTTTGCCTGCACACATCACAGTATCGCTTAAGTTGGAAACACCATCGAGTCCAACTATAAACCCAACACTTCCAACTCCAGCACGAAACCATATTGTAAGCATGACATCCACGTGGGTTTTAAATCCCTCAAGGAGTGGTGACTCCACCACTTACCCGGGCAGACCTCTCCAATGCTTGACAACCCTTTCAGTGAAGTAATATTTCCTAATATCCAGTCTAAACCTCCTCTGGTAAAACTTGAGGCCATTTCTTCTGGTCATATCACTTGTCACTTGGGAGAAGAGATCAACACCCACCTCACCACAGTCTTCTTTCAGATAGTTGTAAAGAGCAATAAGGTCTCCCCTCATACCAAAGGACACTATAATACAAGCAGAAGTTTCCAAGGCTGGGGGGAGGGGGAGAAATCCGTGTGAAAGGTTTCTTATGCAGATTATAAACATTTTTCACTGCAGGGAGAATTAATTTATTCACTAAAGGCTTACAATGTATGGATTCAGGTTGTTGCTGAAATCATAAAAACACTGGGCGTTTGCTGCAGTTCTTCATGCCCCATGAGCCAAGTATTCCCACTGCAGTTTGTTCCTTAGACACAGGCTCATTCCTGTCCCTGGAAAGAGCATTAGTACCACGACTGCCAATGTCAGCATCCACACTGGTCTCCAGGCTCTGCGCCTGTTCTGAAAGGGGAGAAAATTATATTCAGCTGCTTAAAATTGCTTTATTGCAATTGCAAATCTGTTTCTATCCTGCTAGTGATTAAGGACTTTTTCCATCTTTATTAGACGAAGTGTCTTTACTGTCCTAGCTGCTCTGGCTGCAGGCACTGCCATTTGCACAGTGTTGCCTTGGCTGCTGTGTTTTGGGAAGCTCCAAAGCTGGGTCGGTTTGTGCTCACGCTGCTGGGTACAGCTGTTCCTCTGGTGATTTACATAATTTCATTTGCTTGGTGGGATTGTACAAATCTGTGGTATTCTTCACTGAAGTAAGCTGACATCAGCATTTTCTGAATTATTTTCCAATAATTAATTCTCCATCCGGATGTTTGGTGGCATAATGACTGTTGAGGAACAAATAATCATAAAAAACACCACAGAGAGTAGCTATTTTCTATACGCCTAGTCCTTTCACTTGTCTAGTCCTGCCATCATCAATGAAACTACTTGTGTAAGTTAGCACTCTCCCAAGTTGGCAGAGCTTGCCCACGAGGCTAAACTTCAGGTCTGCACTGAAAAGCTGTGGGATTTTTGAATAAATTCCTATTTAAAAATCAACCCTGCAGTATTTTGGATTCAATTAACTCACAGGTATTGTTGTGGTATTTTTTCAACGTGTTTAAATATATTTTATGAATACTGTGTGCTTGTTAACACCTGCAGTGATGCTTAATGAGCAGAGCTCCAGCCCTGAGCTCTGCAGAGCTCAGCTCCATTCCTAGGGTTGAGCCTCCCAGTCTGCAAAAGCAGGCTAATGGTGAATTTTTCCTTAGAAAACGCCTCTAGATGTGCCCTTGCAATGCAGAGGGGTGAAAGAAACGTAACTGACTGCTTGTAAGACTCTGCAACATGTTTCAATCTGTCACATAAATGTGTGTTTTCAGGTTTGTAACCTGTGAAATCTTTGAAGATTAAATACTTGGTTTTCAGTGGTCTTGCCCATCCACATGCATGTGTGTTCTCTCAGGAAGTGTCAGGTTTTTAGTAGGTCAAAACTTCTTTCCTTTTCCTTTTTTCCTTTTTTCCTTTTTTCCTTTTTTCCTTTTTTCCTTTCCTTTTCCCTTTCCTTTTCCCTTTCCTTTTCCCTTTCCTTTTCCCTTTCCTTTTCCCTTTCCTTTCCTTTCCTTTCCTTTCCTTTCCTTTCCTTTCCTTTCCTTTCCTTTCCTTTCCTTTCCTTTCCTTTCCTTTCCTTTCCTTTCCTTTCCTTTCCTTTCCTTTCCTTTCCTTTCCTTTCCTTTCCTTTCCTTTCCTTTCCTTTCCTTTCCTTTCCTCTCCTCTCCTCTCCTCTCCTCTCCTCTCCTCTCCTCTCCTCTCCTCTCCTCTCCTCTCCTCTCCTCTCCTCTCCTCTCCTCTCCTCTCCTCTCCTCTCTTCTTCTCTTCTCTCAAAAGGAAAATTATGGTTTTCAAATACTAAATACTTTTTTTGTGCTCTTGATGCAATATTATAAAACTTCTTTGTTCTGATTCATGAAAGGAAAAATACATTTACATTTAAAAAATATAGTTAGATCACTGAAGTATATTACTTGGACGCTTCAAATCCACTGTGATATACCCTGTGAATGCAATCAACTTTACTTGTTGCCCAAGCAAACCAAATATAGTCACAGACTGCTGAAAGACAGGGCTACATGGAAAGAAACTCAATGATTTATCTAATTTGTCCACATTCCCCAAGACAAGGTGAGCTGTACCCTTAATATTCCCAAGAGATGGTTGTTTAACCTGTTGTTAATTTTCATTGGTGAGATCCTGTGCCTTTAGTGGGTATGTTCTTACCCAAAAAAACTTCATAAGGTGTAAGCTAAATATCCCGTCTCACATTTGACAGGTAAAGAATTCTTATATTTGTCTTGAAATACAGGTAAAGATGTAGTTATGGATATGAGTAGGTAGGTAGGTAGACAGACAGACAGACAGATAGAGTAGATAGAGGTAAGATAGATATGGATAAGATAGATATGAAGATATACATATGGATATTGATATAAAGAGAGAGAGAGAAACAGATGAAGAGATATACAGAAATATAGATGTATAGATATAAAGATTATACAGAGATAGGGATAGGCTTAGGGATAAAGATAGGGAAGCAGACATGGACACGGATAGAGGTGGAGATGGAGATAGAAATAATAGAGAAGGAGACAAAGAGATATACAGAAATATAGATATAAGTATAGAGATATAAAGATTATATAAGGCTATGGATAAAGATGTTAGAGAAAGGGATGGAGATATAAACAAAAATATAGATGCAAATATAATTTCAACCCCTGCCTACTTCTCTCTGTATGCTGCACTATTTTAACATGAGTTTTAAAGTCCATAGTTGTAGAACATCGAGCACATCTGTACTGGACCCCTTCTTCAAGGAAATGGTTTGCTCTCCTGCAAGCATTCCCTGTGTTTGAAATTGCTGCCTGCGAGAGTATTGTTCAGTAACACAATGCAGGTCTGGTCCAGCCAGCAACAGGTGGGACCGTGTAATGCTAGAAGAGAAGATGGTCCTCTGAGCATAGTGTGTCGTTTCACCAGGCGCATGCATTCAGCAGTTTTCCTTATAGCTCAATCCCAAAGCTGACATCCACTTCCTTCAAACTGGATCCCTGGGAAGCCTGACATGGGCTGATCTGGTGTCCCACCAGGGCACTGTTTTCCTTGCTGCCTCTCATTATGTGGTGCAGTGCTGCAGATGTTTGGCAAGTAGAATAATTGGAGAGAGGAAGATTTAGACTAGGCATAAGGAGGAAATTCTTCACAATGAGGGCTGTGAGGAACTGGAACAGGTTGACCAGGGAAGCTGTGGCTGCCCCATCCCTAGAATTTTTCAAGGCAAGGTTGGATGTGTCCTCAAGCAGGCTGATCTAGTACGAGGTGTCCCTGCCCATGGCAGGGGGTTGGAATTAGATGACATTTAAGGTTCTTTCTAACTCAAACCATTCTATGATTCTGTGATTCTATATCCACACACAAGACTGTCATGGAGGTGACTTTCCAAGCTCGATGCAAATTTTGGGGAATTTGTTGTTTTTTGTAGTGGCTTTCCTCTTCCTAGCAGTCCTCAAATGATGTTGGAACAAAGACAGCTTTTGCACATCTTCATGCCCTCTGTTGCCTGGAAACAGCCGGGGTCCCTGTGGAAATTTGGGCTGGTTTAGCCTCCTCTGGCTGGTGGCATCTCTCCTGCCTGCCACCAGTCTTGCCCCTTGGCCAAGTCTTTGCTTTTCCCCTTCCAGAAGTGGGGCCAGGAAGGACAGCACCTCAGAGAGGTGTTCATGCAAACAATGCCGCTCAAGAACACCTCAGTCTTCCTGCTCTTCACGGAGGGCTTGTGCCTGCACCAGGCAGTCTCACAGTGTCTATGACTAGGGCAAGAGGGCTGGAGTGCCTCTGCTATGAGGACAGGCTGAGAGCATTGGGGTTGTTCAGCCTGGAGAAGAAAAGGCTCTGAGGTGACCTTATAGCAGCTTCCAGTACTGAAAGGGGCTACAGGAAATCTGGGGAGAGGCTTTTTACGAAGGTGTGTAGTAATAGGACAAGGGGAAACGACTTTAAATTGGAGGGCTGGGGAAACTTAGACTAGACATTAGGAAGAAATTCTTCACAATGAGAGTGGTGAAGCACTGGCCCAGGTTGCCTAGGGAAGTTGTGGGTGCCCACTCCCTGGAAGTGTACAAGGCCAGGTTGGATGGGGCTTTGAGCCCCTGATCCAGTGGGAGGTGTCCCTGCCCATGGCAGGGGGTTGGAACTGGATAACCTTTAAGGTCCCTTCCCACACAAACCATTCTATAATTCTATGACACAGATGAGAGTAGATCTGTGGGGATTTGCTCATTTACCAGCACTCCTGCCCATTTGTGCAAGACTTTTTGTGACATTTTGGACCCAAGGAGTCATGTTTTTCAGGACTGGTCACACCAGACCGGCCGTTCAGACCAGCCTGAGATCCTGTAATTCTTCTGTCTCTAGAAATGTTGTTTAATCAGCCTGTCTTTTTAGGTCTTCATTATTCTTTCCTTTTCTTCATGCAGTTGAGTGCAATTTTTATTACTATCACTGTTCGCATTGGTATTAGCAGGAGCACTGGATGCAGGGCACTACCTATAGCTGATTGATATCTATTTGTTTTCCTTTTTTTTAAATATATACTCAAAAGAAAATTATTTCACTTTTGGTGACCCAAACAAATGACCTTACTTAGGAGGGAACAACCTTGCAACTTGCAGTTATTTGGCCAGTTAGCATGCAAAGCTGCAAACAAATGACCCTTACTCATGGGACTACCCTCAATATTTAATGAAGAACAGTGAAAAATGACAGCTATGTTAGCCTTTTATCTCTTTCCTGCTTTGCAGACCTTGCTTGCACTTAAGCTTTTGCATGAATCTTTGCATTTGTTGTTTGCAGGGCAAGAGGAATTTATTAAATATTTTGTTACCTTTCTTGCTTCTTATGAGTAGTTTGTGTGTCATAAACAAGGGGTATAAAAAAGCTGGTTACAAGTATGGGAGTTGAGAGATGATCTTTGTTCTGGGTTGGCAATATGCTTCTATTTCCATCATCCTGCTAAAGATACTAGAGATAATAGATGTCCAACAAAAATAAACATTGGTCTGTGTCACAAGAGATAATAATCAAGTATGAAATGTCTATAGTACATGTAGGCTATTCCCTAGCAATGCTACAAAGGTTCCCACAACTTTCTTTGGATGAATATTGCATCTAAACCAGCCTACTGTGTGTCTAAGCCCTTTTTATGAGCTATATTTAATTTCTTCAGATTTTTCTGTTTCCTCCCTCTTGGCTCCTCTGAAGAATTCATTTCTCTACGCAGTTGCTTTTAGATTATTATCATGCCCATGACTCCACAAACTATTACTTCTTAGCCAAAATAAACACACAAAGATTTGGAGTTTGTTTAGGGGTTTTTTTCAGTGTCCCCTTAGAAATCACTTACTCCATTTTGTTAATTTGTGTATGGCTCATCTCTTAATTTTGCCTAAGCTTTCAACCTTTCTTTACCACTGGGGTGTCTAGAAGTGCATATGCAGAAGCTCCTCAGGTCATTGGTTTTCAATGCTCTTGAGCTAATGGACTCCTTCCAAACTTTTCATGAAGCCCTCATCTTCTTCAGAAGTAACTAGTGTTTTTAAGCAAAGTATATATTTTTTTCATCTCATTTTTCCTTACCTTTACTGATGAAGTTCTGAGAGCTTCTTCTGTTTTGGTGTTTGGGTCCTAAAGATTTACATCAGCAGAGCAAAATAGTCACAACAGACACAATAATTTCTTCCTGATCAAATCCACAGGATTCAGGGCTCATAAATGGAGAAACCTTATGAATTAAGAATAGTTCTTTCATTCTTGATAACATCTGATGTACACATAGGTGAAAAAAAAATAAGTTAAATTCCTGTTTAGAAATAAATATGTGATACAGAAATCATTTAATAGGATCCAGAAAGATGGAGGCAGGACAGACAAGAAGTATCTTTCTCTCAAACATATGTAGGGATTTGAACAGTATGTTTATGTCACTACAGAATTACAGAATTACTAATTAAAAGTTAAAAGCTTATATGAAGATTTTAATTTGTGTGAATGTGTGTGTGTGTGTGTGTGTGTGTGTGTAGATAATGCAAGAAAGGAAGAAATTTCCATTGATTCATAACTTTCAGGAGGAAAAATCCTTTCTGAAAGGCGTATCGCACTCACGTTCCCAGGTCAGATGGGGTTGACTTGTTTATTCATTTATTTGTAAAGGAAGAATGAATTGTGTTCCTTCTCATGGTTATGGAAATAAGGATAAAACACATTTAGTAAGTTTTAAAGTGCTTCTGTTTGTCTGAATGGCCCTTAAAGTCTCCATTTCACCCTTTGAAGCATTCAAATCAAGTTTTGGTAAGGCTTAGGGCGTTTTATGTTGGTGTGGCTAATATCGTAAATGTTAAACCAAGTGTTTGGAGACAAGATTGCAAGTTTATGTCGTGCCCAAAACTGGTGTCAATGTTTTGCAGCGTGGCAGGGGCTTGGTGTGGACCATAACCACGGGAACAGAGTTTGTTCCCACTATCAGTTGCAAACTCTTTGCTCAGCAAGACGGTTGGTGAAAGGCAGCAGCACTCTCCATCCCAATTGGAACTAAACCCTGAGGCATGGAGTGTCCTTAATTCATTTTGAAGCCTGCACTATTAGAGATGAGCCACCACTTAGAAGAGCAGATCCAAGGTCAGCCTGCGGCTAGTATTTGTGGAGAAACTTTTCAACCTGGAAAATTTTCCCTGCAGAAATATTCCAGTGCAGAAGCGCGTATGGAGATCTCTCTCAGCTCCTGTGCAGCATGGGAAACCTTTGTCCCACACATCTTGTAAACGCAGCAGGGGGCCACCATTCTTCCGTGCATCTTCTGAGCACTGCAGGAGGAGGCTTTTGTCCAACGCAGTGGGCAGGCACCGTAGGAGGGCACCTTTGTCCCACACAAACGGTAATCACTCTACAAGAGTGAGTTATGGGGATTGCAGAGTTCCTTCCCTCCACAGGCACTGTGCTTCCTAGGTGGAAGAGCTCATCAGCCTCATTGGGTGAAGAGCTGCATTTCCTGAGTAAGAGTGGAGAAGGGAACTGGCAAAACCACATTTACATGCACGTGTGCAAATGCTGTGGGGATGGTTCATACTGTTGCCTTGCAAGGCCACCACTGCAGGTACCAATCCCAGTTTCAGTTTTTGCTTTTCCCCTTCCTTATTTTTCCTTCCCATTTAGGCTGCCCTGTTTTTATGTTTATTTTTCTGTCCCTTCTTATGTTTACTTTGTCTCCTATTTAATACATCATTTGTTAATTAATCTAATTCACTAATAAGCACTCTCATTCTTTCAAATCATTAGTAAAGATGTTTAAAAGACTTGAGCCCTGATACCAGTCCCTCTGAGACTTCATAGGTAAATTTTCAACCCAATGTCATTAATTATTATTTATCTTCTCAAATACTTGAGCCACTTCCCAAGAATCACACCAGTTCCTATTTCCAGTCTGAGATAGGCAGTCTGAGATACTGTAGGTTGTCTCATAGGTATGGAGTTGTGCCTTTCTTCAACCAAAATGCAGTGAACTTGATGAACTGTGCTGCTGTTCCAGACTTGCAGTAGTAATTGCAGAGAGCAGAGTCCCAAACTGTGACCCAGTGAGGAACAGTGATTACATGACTTGACAAAGTGTTAAGGGTAGGGAGGCTCTGCAGAGGGAACTGAACAGGCTGACCCGTGGGCTGAGGCTAACAGGATGAGGTTGAACAAGGCCAAATGCCAGGTCTTGCACTTGGGACAAAAAAAAACCTGTGCAGCACTACAGGCTTGGGGAAGAGTTGCTGGAATGCTGCCTGCTGGAGAAGGCAGCCCCCTGCTTGGGGCTGTTGGGCGACAGTGGCTCAACGTAAGCCAGTGGTGGCTCAGGTGGCCAAGAAGGCCAACAACATCTTGGTTTGGATCAGAAACAGCATGGCCAGCAGGTCCAGGGAAGTGATTCTGCCCCTGGACTTGGCATTGGTGAGGCCGCACCGCGAATCCAGGGTTTGGTTTTGGGCTCCTCACTACAAGAAATACATTGAGGGGCTAGAGGGCCGAGGGAACTGGGGGAGTTTAGCCTAGAGAAGAGGAGGCTGAAGGAAGACCTTATCATTGTCTACAACTACCTGAAAAGAGGTTGCAGCAAGGTGGGTGCTGGTCTCTTCACCCAAGTGATGGGTGATAGAATGAGAGAGAATGACCTCAAGCTGCCCTAGGGGAGGTTCAAAGTGGACACGAGGAAAAACTTCTTCACAGAAAGGGTTCTCAAGCACTAGAACAGGCTGCCCAGGGAGGTGATTGAGTCACCATCCCTGCAGGTATTTAAAAGACAGGAAGATGGAGTGCTTAGGGATATCATTTGTTAATAGACAGGTGCGGCTGGACTTGACGATCTTGAAGGTCTTTTCCAACCTAGGAATTCTATGATTCTATGAAAAGCGATGCTGAGTCTGGACCCAGCCTGCAGAGATGCCTTGTGCGCTGTGAGTGCTTGTGGATGTGTGGCTCACAGCTAGAGCCAGTACGGGTGCAGTACCACGTAGTTGGGAGCTGCATTACCATAACTCTCAAGTGCTGTGAGTTCTCCTGAGCTGAAGTAAAGCAAGTCATTTGCAAACAAGAGGTAAGGGTGACTGCAGTCCTTAGAGCTTTTAGAGCAGTGAAGGTCATAATCCATTGTAAGTGATTCCCCAGGTTCCCACCACCCCCAAGTTGTCAGACTGACCTATGCAAAAAGACATGGCGATGGATAAATCTCTTGCCTGCTGATTTTTGTGACTCAGTAAAGTGGTCAAGTTTGGTCTTTGTCTGTTCTTGTCAAATCTGAGCCTCTTCTGTTTTAAGGCTCCTATTGTCCTAAAGGCACTTGTGATTTTTTTAAAGGTGATCAGTTAGTTTACCGATATTCAGGGGTAGGTATTTTGTGCTGTAGTTTCAATTAATCCTCCTTTTCTCGAATTAGCATTGTTTTTCTTCCCACCCTAGTCCTCTGGCACCTACCTGATTGCGCATGAATTCTGAGAAATAGTTGCCAGTAGTTCAGCAAGTTCATTAACCAATTCCCTGAGGACACTCTGATGAGTGTCATCCAGACATCGTGATTTTTGCAAGTTATTCCCTCGCCTGATCTTTTTTTTTTCCTATCAACAACTCCATTGGCAAGTCTCCATTATTTCTAATTGTCAATATCTGCTTGTGATGGTGGGTAAATTGATCCTGAAACTTGTTCTCTCTTTCACAGCCATTACTCTTTTTACCTCACACATTATTGGATGCATTTTCTCTTTGGAACTACTTTCCAAAGTCTGTGTTGAAATATACATCCAGTTCTCCCTACCTCCTTCCATCTGCGAGGCTGCTCTGCTTTTCATAGAATCATAGAATCTCTAGGTTGGAAAAGACTTGGAGATCATCAAGTCCAACTGTACCTGTCTAGTACTAAGTCATATCCCTTAGCACTTTGTCTACCCATCTTTTAAATGCCTCCAGGGACGGTGACTTAAACATCTCCCTGGGCAGCCTCTGCCAGTGCTTGAGAACGCCTCCAGTGAAGAATTTTTTCCTAATGTCCACTCGGAACCTCCCCAGCACAGCTTGAGGCCATTCTCTCTTATCCTATCACCCATCAATTGGGTGAAGAGACCAACACTCATCTCTCTACAACTTCCTTTCAGGCAGTTATACACAATGGTAAGGTCTCCCCTCAGCCTTCTCTTCTCCAGACTAAACAACCCCAGTTCCCTCAGCTGCTCCTCATAAGACTTGTTCTCCAGCCCCTCCCTCAGCTTTGTTGCCCTTCTCTGGACCCACTCCAGGACCTCAATTTCTTTCTTGTGGGAAGGGGCCCAAAACTGAACACAGTATCTGAGGTGCGGCCTTGCCAGTGCTGAGTACGAGGGCAGAATCACTTCCCTGGACCTGCTGGCCACACAGTTTCTGGTCCAAGCCAAGATGTTGTTGGCCTTCTTGGCCACCTGGGCCACTGCAGGCTCATGTTCAATTCCTGTTGACTAACATCCCCAGGTCCTTCTCTGCCAGGCAGCTTTCCAGCCACTCTTCCCCAAGCCTGGTGCACTGCATGGAGTGGTTATGTCCCAAGTGCAGGACCCGGCATTTGGCCTTGTTGAACCTCATCCCGTTGGTCTCAGCCCATCGACCCAGCCTGTTCAGTTCCCTTTGAAGAGCCCCCTAACCTCAAGCAGGTCAACGCTTCCTCTTAGATTAATGTCATCCACGAACTTACTAAGGCTACATTCAATCCCCTCATGCAAGTCATTTATAAAGATACGGTATTTCTTTCATTTCTCTTGGTGGGGCTGAGGGCACGCTGGGATTGATTGTTTTTTTACTCCTGCAACTGTAGTTGTAGCATATTTTAGGATGATCTAGCTGTCTCCTACATGTCTTTTCATTGCAACATGCTCCTAAGATTTCTTAAAGAATTAATGTCTGAAATCACTATACATGGTGCGACAACACATCACTTGATGCAGTACATTGAATCATGCAATTTATCATCACGGCTGTTGAAATTAGTGAGCGCTAACGGTATCTGTACTTTAGAGGACATTGGCTTTAGTACAACTGCTTCTTATTATCCAACTCTTCACAAATGATTCTTTCTATCAAAAAATAGATGGCTGCTCATGCATTTAATTTAGATTCGTCTGCTGCTAAATACACAATGGATATTGCAGTTGTCAATGATATTTTTCGTATGGTGAAAACCTCATGGCCAAATCAGTCATCACTCTTAGGACATAACTCCTCTTGCTTCTGTCTAATATTCCGAGCCTCTGGTATATAAATCATAAATGCACAGTCTGTGCAGTGTTAAATTTCTAGGGCTTTCCCTTTAGTAGTAGTTGAATGTGAATACGTAAGGACAAAATATGACCTTTAAATGACTATAAAGGGGCAAGGCAGATACTTGGCAAGCTTTTCTTATTGCCATATTAATCAAGCAAAGAATCATCATAATCCTGGAAACTAAATAGCCATTGTAGTGATTTTATCACCAGGGAAATTGTTCATCTGTCAGTAAGATTGTTACTAGGAAAGGGAAAATAGGGAGTGTTAAAATTGCTTTAGACCGCTGAATCATTGAGTCCCTCTAGACTCAAAGCTTGAATTGTTTTTTGAGAGGGGTGGGTTGAGAGAGGTTGCTACAGGAAAGCTGTAGGTTAATCAGTTTCAGCAACACCAGTGAATGTAAGCCTGATCTCTCTTGGGGACATGAAGAGAGTGCATGGGAGAAGGCAGGATGAAGAAAAGGATGTGGAGGCTTCAGAAACTTATTGTTTTCTTATTTTTTTATTTCTTTCACAGAGGAGGCAAGTTGTTGATAAAAAGAAAAAGAAAACAGCATAAAAAGGGGAGGAACAGCATAAAATTCACTGCCTGTATTTTCATCTAATTTAATCCACTGGATATTAATGAGGATGAATATGATTGAGACAGAAGGAGACTGATGCAGGCAAATGGGAGTGACAGAGACATGTTTATGTGGGAAGTGTCCTTGTAGGGCCCAGAAAGCCGCAAGGGAAGTTGTTTTGCCTCTTGGTGTTCAATGTGATGTTGCCACATGCTGGGACACAGATGTGTGAGTAGATCTACCAGTGCAGGAGTTTTCTTGTGGTGTGCTAGAACAACCTGTCCCTCCTTAAAACCAGCTTTCATAGCTGACATCTGTGCTTGTGCCATTGTGTGGGGCAGTGGGCAACTGCAGCGTACAAACCATGCCGTAACCTGAGGGACAGGTCTGATAGGCTGCCAGTTGTGCTGGGAGGCAAGCTTCATCCTTCTGCTATGGTGCAACAACCCTATGCGTGGAATGATCCCAAGGTTGGAAACAAGCGTTAATGAATTTAGCTATGGATGGTGGCTCTTGTAGGAGGTGGGATAGATGGTCTGCATTGAAAGCCACCTGCAAGATATGATGGACTGTCTCCCAGTAAAGAGTGTTCACCCAAAGATGCATGGAGTGCAACGAGTGCTCACCCAAAGATGGGTGAACTTGGAGGTGGAAAGTATTTGTTTAAAGGTGCCTCTAGGAAATTTGTGTAAGAAGTCATAATTATCTCCATACCATGAAGGCAAAGAGGGGGGATAGAAATCTGTGCATGCACATAACGTGGATCCTCTTTGTACAAAAATGCCTCTCTGTGTGGGAAGTGGTGTCTTTCCATAGAGGGCTTTTTTGGAGGAACTTGTCTGATGGCAGCCTGTGAGGGAGCAGGGGTGGGTGATGTAATGGGTAGCGCCTCACTCAAAGACATTCTGGAGGGGATGGCATACGTGCAGCCACCAAGGATCCACCAAGGATGGGTACACGGGGGTGAAGGTCCCAGTGGGGGTGTGAAAGTGGGTAAGTGGGTAGTGCTATGCCAGAGCATTCCTCCAAGTCAACCTCCCTGCATCCCCAGGGACTGCTGGCCACCCCACGTCCCTGGGAGATCATTGGCTGCCCTACATGGCATGCTTCTCTACTGGGCAGGCCACGGCCACCGTGTCCTTCATTGTTGTCACCCCCAGATTGTGATACTGTCACAAAACTGTTGCTAGGCAACAAATGTGGTTACCAGGTCTCAGCGAATAGCTGAAGGGGAAAGCGAAGTGTTGCACCATTGTAGAGTAACCATAGCAATGACCTACTATTACAGACTAAAGAATTGTCATTAACAATGTTAAAGTATCAAACAGAGGCCCAGGATCCAGAGACTTCTAGGCAGCATCTCTGCATAATTGAGTTACCCAGAAAGAGATCCCAACTCTTTCACAGCCCTTGGCTCCCTATCACCATCATCTTGGTTTTGTTTTGGGGGTTCTTCTGAAGGGTTTTTTTTTGTTTAAATAGAGCGGCTGTGCTGTGTGTTGAAGGGGACTCTTGTGAAACAATAGAAACACACACCAAAAAAAAAAGGAGATGGAGGTGAATCTGTTTGCAGAGGGTAGGGATATGCAGGAAAGGTCCACTTTACTGCCTCAATATTATGTACGGGTTTGTTGGAAAAGGATCCATGAAGAATGCCTTTGAGATGCAATGGTTGTTGTTCAGTTCAAGTGTTCTCTTTCAGTTAAAAATGCATATGCTAGGCTGAAAGTAATACAAAATGGAAAATAAATAGTACAAAATACACCAGCCTTGAAAAGCAGACACGTTTTTTTCGAGATAGGCCAGGCAGGTAAGGTGCTTTAATGAAGCTATTCTTAGCCAGTTGCTTTGGGATCTCACTTTCCGAGACCTCAGATGTGTCCAGAATCTCTGACCTGTGTGTGACCTGTGTGGCCGTGCGTGTGTCTGAGTGTGTGCAGGCTTGTTCCTGCCCAGCTGCCACCAAGCTCTGCAATGGAGTTGGCCCCAAAACCCGTGTATGCCCCTGGAACAGCCACTCATATTTCTATGGGTTTTGCTTTAACAACCTGCAAGTGAGACTGGCAGCAGCAAAATGACCCTGCAGTAAACCTGTCACCTTTGTATTTTGCAGGTACTGAGCGCCACGAACTCACTTCCTGGAAGAGTTTTTCCTCAATTTTCAAGTTCTTCAGCGAGGCAATAGAGGCAAAGAACAGCTCAGTGAAACCAACCCCGACTCGGCGCTCCAGCAGGATAAAATATGAAGACTTGTAAAAGGAGGGGAGGAAAGGAAAAAAGCACCAACACCAACACCGCCAACCTCGTCACTGCTTGTTTTCTGCAAGCAGTCTCACAACCCCTCATTAGATTGTTTTCTTCCTAGAGCATAGGGTCGTGATGTATACATCTAAATAGTTTTTTGCATTATTTCTAGATGAGTGCAACTGTCAAAGCAATATGGGTTCGCTGGTTGTGCTTCCTGTGGGCTGTAACTTGGATTTCGTGCTGCCCATCAGTGCGCAGATTAAGGCTGACAGTGGTACTGCACAGTGCAGCATGGTGCAGCTCTAATTGCCCTGACATAGCCCTGCACCAAGCTGATGCCAGAATTTAACAGCTTCGTCATGGTCCTATCGCCTGCAGGATTTTTTTGCTGCTTCCTTCTATTTTAAGACAGAACAAAATAGGAATTACTCTTTATTTTTTCAAAAAACAGCTCTAACTCAGAAGTGCTAACCAGCCCATGTTTTACACCCAGTAGCCTTCTCTTTCTCTGGGACCAAGTGGGATCAACTCTTGACTCTTTCATTTTCTGCGTGTAGGAGGGTCCAAGAAGTTTGGTCTAGATTTCTAGGAAAGCCCCTTTGTTGTAGAGATTTTCTCCTCCTGGCGGATCAATGGCATTATCTGTAGATCTTCTCTTCCTTTTGAAGGCTCCACTTAAAAAAATGCCTATTCATTAACTGGCTGGATAACACTGTGAAAATATGGCAGCAAAAAAAAGAGGGACACATTGCACATTTTAGTGTTTATTTTTAAATGCAAAGATGCTTCCTATTTCATATGCCGGGTTTCTAATGAATCGCCATCCCTTGATTATTTCCTTTTTCCCTAAGCTCATGGGCTCATCCCTACTTTCCCAGTCACCGGCCGGGGACAAAGGGGCAGCCAGGGGGGACTGCCGTGCTTGGGGACATCAGGACATCACGCCACGTGTGGAGGGGGATGTGGCTGTAACCATCACCGTCGCCTTCGGCAGCTTTTCTCCTCTAAAATGTCTAATAAGTGACAAGATGTGCCTGATAGCATGCCCGGCTAGCGAGCGTGCTAATTAAGCTCTTTTAGTGTTGATGATGCTAAATTAAAGTGATCTTTTATTCAATGGCCGTGCCCGCCTCATATCTGAAGCTGTTAGTGCTGAGGAGGCAAGACTGAAGCACATGGGTCTGGGACCCCCATCCCACTCTATCCCACCACCCCTTTATGCAACGTTTCCTATCGCACAGCTGGGGGCCAGGAATGCTGCTGGGCTGGGGAGAGAGTTAAAACGAGGTGATGCTGGAGCGGAGGTCCAGAGCAAAGGCAGTGGTGCCCATGGTGGGGCACAAGGGGAAACCTGCTGCAGGTAGGAGAATTCAGGGATGAGAGCCCCCAGATGGAGGATTTGGGTCAAAATCCTTCATCTGGGGGGCTCTCATCCCTGAATTCTTCTGGCAGCAGGTTTCCTCCCACCGCCCTCCACCTCGCTGCATTTAACCTCTCCCCTTTCCAAGCGTCCCTCCTACCCGTCAGGAAAGTCGCTCTGCACACCTAGCACCGGGCAGGGGGGCAGAGAGGGGAGTGGGGATCAGGCCATGCCTATGCAGAGGGCAGTGCAAAATCCACACCCAGAGGGTTTCCTTCCTGCAGGGAAACCTATTGCTGGGGGAAAACGTCTCTCCTTGCAAGACTGCTGCTGCCTGCAGCCATCCTGATTCTCCACTGCACGGGTTTGCAGCCCCCTCCCCATCCTGTTTGCCCCTCTAGTTCCCTGGTCCCTGTGTGTTTAGGGAAAAGGAGGGCACTTACACTCTGTGTTTTGGGTTTCTGTGCAGCTTCTCAGAGCCAGGAAGGCTGGAGGGGGATTGGGGAGTTGGGAGGAGGTGTTTTTACCCCTCAGTCCCTGCTCTTTCCATTGCCTGGGCTCTCCAGGGTGCCAAATGTCATGGGAATTGATCTATTTTTCTAAGTGTCGTTGAGAAACAAAATGTACAAAAATTTGTACTGTAACGATTGCTGGTTTTGTAAGGCTTTTTCCTCCCTGCCTCTGGCCCAGCTTGCTTTACAGTTTATAGTGGAGGGGGTTGTCTGTAAAGCACACAGGGGGTCCTCACTACCGGTGCTTCTCTACTTGCATGGATCAAAACAATACCACTCAAAAAAAAAAAAAAAAAGATACTCCTTTCTCTCTTCCTTGTGCACTTCTGTGCTCTACAGGAGCCACCATCCCTGGTTGGGACCATGAGGGTGCATGGGAGAAGCTCCCCTCACCTAAGAAAACAAGCGGAGGGGTAGAGGTGGGGATTATGAACAAGGCCCCAACTGGTTTGGGGAAGGGGAAGGTGTGAGATGTCCTCCAGGAAGGGCTGAGGGGTGGATGAAGCAAGGATCCTCAGTGGGTGTCTCTCCCCTTTTCCCACTATCCTGCTCTCATTTAGCTCACGCTAAATATCAAAATACACGCTGGGGAGAGGGGTTTGACCAGTTCCTCGATCAGAAGGATCTTTTGAGCAGGAATGCGGCATCTCCACCCCCACCTGTGGATGCTGCACTGGCTGCGGGAAAGGGAGAATCGCAGCCAAAGTCGCCCCGGGAGGGTGAGTTGGAGGGAAAATAGGCATGGGAGCATCCCGGTTTGTCTGTGCTACCAGGAAGGGTGACAACAGTAGTTCAAGAGCGCACTTAGAAGGGACAGATGTTGATTTAATTGTTTCCTTAGAATCGATGGTTTTAAAGTTGCCATGATGCCTCCAGCAGCCAGAGGTCTGACATCAGGCCCATCCAACTTCATCACAGGGAAACTCACTGGGATCTGACATCATCCAGCAGCCTGTGCCCTGAGTAACTTCAGGGTTGGGACAAAAAAAAACCCAAACCAACAGCAAAACTAATCCTGGGATAGGATCTAGAGGAGAATCCAGTGCTTCATGGCCCACCTGCCCAAAAGGTTGTGTGAACAGAAATGCCACAGTTGGGATCATTGGCCAACAATAGGAATGTTTCCTTGCCAAGAAGTCAGAGCAGGGAAAAAAGTGTTCCTCAAGAATAAAGCAGCCAGTGGACCCCTAAACAAAGCAGGTCTGTGGAAAAAAAAAAAAATGGGGGAAAAATAAAGCAAATAAGTCCCTCATCTGCCTTATGCACACATGGCTCTACACTGGTTGCAGTCATAGCAGGCTCAGTCAAAAGATGATGATGCTTTTCATGGTAATGCACATTTTTTCCTGATCCTTGAGAAACATTACTAATTGTTTTGTTTGGGGTTTTTTTTCTACCCCTTTAGGAATTTCATTCAGAAGTACAAATAAAAAGTGCCACATCTATAAAACCATGCAGAGCCGCATATTGCACTGCTCTCTAGTCAGCCAAACCAAAAATAATGTGCCAAGAGTGTGTACATCCGTAGTAGATCCCAGGGTGTAGCTACGTCTTACATCGTGGAGGGATGCGTGGGTGTGCGTGTGCCTGTGCATGCATCTGTGGGCATCTGGATCTCGCAGGGATGTGTGTGTGTGTGCTCGCAGGGATGTGTGTGTGTGTGTGTGTGTGTGTGTGTGTGTGTGCACGTGCATGCTCACGCATGTGCCCACACTAAGTTGACATTCTGAACAAAGTGTGAAAAATGTACTTCTCGAGAAACTTGGAAGGAGATGCCATTTATCATTGTACCTTCATAACACCACAAATTTTCACTTTTCTCTTCCATTTTGGGTTGCATGTGTTTGTGAGTATTTCACTAGATCAGTGACAGCTCTTTATTTGCATAATTATATGCTCTGGTCTGAAGAGAAAACTAACCCCCAAATTTCATGGGTCACCAAGCTGCGACAATCAATGTTTTATCACGTATGCTAAGCAAAACCTAAGGAGCTATATGAAGTTTCTTGGGGAGTTTTTGCTCCTCAGAAAATTAAAGATTTTGTGCCTCTTGAATAGATGCAAAATCTTTCCAAGCTCTTTGTAACTGAATTCCGTTTGAAGGCAAAACTAGAGATTAGCTCGTAGATCTGGATTTCAGACTCACTAGCATTATTACTTCAAAGTGGATTCAGGCAAGCAGCTTTACTGCATCTTTAAATTTCCCCATCCTAAGTACTGTCATTTAAATGGTGGTCAAAAAAAAAAAACGGGGGGGGGGGAGATAAAAAAAGTGGCCAAATGTGAAAAATGCGGGTAATCGCCCCCTCTCTCATCAAGCCCACAGTGACCAGTGGGTTTAATTTCACCCATTCAGAGCAGTTTTATTCTTTCTGTTGAGTGCTCTCCCCCCTACCCCCCCACCCCGGTTACAAATACAGATATAGAGAATAAATACAAAGAAAACCATTTCCCGGGCTGCAAAATCTGTTCTGGTCGATCCGTTGCACAATAACCACATGCTCGAGTTATGACACACATACTCCAAGTTTCCCTCTGGATCAAAACGCTTTGTGATGAGGAGGAAGAAGGAACCTGGTCATGGGGACTGACTGGCGATGAAGATCCTTGCCCTCCTCCTCCGTCTAAACAGCTAGAAATGTTCAGCTCTTGCTTCGAGTCAGTGTAAAATAAAATAGAATTAAATAAAAAGTAATTGGGTGGACTTCAGGAGGAGCTCTCGGCCGAGTAGGTGAGCTGCAGATCCTAGGGGACCTTGCCACCTTCGAGAAACTGAGATATTTCCCGGCTCTCCTTGCCGTGGGCTGTGCCCCACGGTTTGCAGCCTTTCCTTCGGGTCCCTTCTAAGCTCTTGGGTAGGATAAACTTATTTTAGAAGGGGTTTGTTTCTGGTTAGGTGGACAACCACGGTCTCCTGACCCCCCGGTGGGGATGGCAAAGCCGTGGAAGGACCCCGACAAGGAGGGAAGAAGCGCTTCTGCCATCCCACCGGGTTTTTTTCTTCTTCCCTTTCATCAACCCGAGAAGCCTTTTCCCGAGGGAAGCGGGTCCCCAGCGCAGGCTGTCACTCGGAAAGTTTGGTGCGATGGAAGTTTTGACTCCTTTGAGTGGTTTCTAGGCAGACGCCAGCCTTGCATCCGCCTCCTCGCCTGGTGGGAGCAAGGTGAAACACAGGTGGGGGGAGCAAAAACAGCGCTGGGAGGCACACGAGCCTCTCCATCAGCCCTAGCCAGGCTGCCGGGGGACCCAAGGAGTAGACCCCCGCTCCCATCCATCCACTGAAAAGAGCTGTTTAAATCCCCCCACGCCCCTCAGCCGGCTCCAAGGAATTGTGACTATTCCCGAAGAGGGCCGGAGGGGCCTCTTGGGGCCGGGTTATCCCTGCGGAGACAACAGCATTAGTGATTTCCCACTAAACGCGGCGCAGGAGGGAGATGACCCCTCCGAGGAAAGGCCTGGGTCGTCTCCTTTTGTCGTTTCCATCTCTCTTTGCTCACTCCCTACCTAATCCCCTAATGCCCTGCAAAGGACTTCTGCCTTCAAACTCCTGCTTTAAAGCTGCTATCGCCGACACAATTAGATAAATCACCTTCCAGCGCATCTCTCCTCCTTCAGGGACCGTTTCACGCCTTCTCTCTCTAGGCTCGACTGGCCAAACGATGAGATATTGTTTTGTGTTCTATAACAACGCCCTGGATGAGAAGGGACCTCCGTGCCCTCCCGCAACACCCAGGTACAAAAATCACTCCCTCCCCAATAATGTGCCCCGTCTTGATCGCCTGAATTTTGCTGGAAAGGAGGCAAACATCGCAGGGAACTTGCAAATATTGATCGATCGGCTCGCAGCAAGCAGCGAGCCCAGCTCTGCCCGTGTGCCGGTGGCTGTCGCCAGCCTCCCCTGCTCCTCCATCCCCTTTCCACACGCCCAACTTCTCTCCCACCGAGTTTTCCCTATAATTCAATTAAGACCTAGCCTTTGATTCGTTCTCTGCTGGGGGAACACCCCCTCACACCCCTCTCTATGTGCGCTTCAGATGTGGGGGTTTTATCATGATGATGGTGATTTGGATTATAAATGCTTTTCATTTTGTTTCCTGATACTTTTTGGTGCATCCTCTCCCTGGGGGGCGTCAGGTCATCTCCAGAACTCAGAGCGATGGGCATTGAGTTCTCTGCTGGGGGAGATCTCCCCCGTCACACATTTCTCTACATGCACTTCAGATGTTTGGGTTTTTTTTTATCATGATGATGGTGATTTGGATTATAAATGGTTTCCTTTTTGTTTTCTGCCACTATTCCTCTCACCGGGGAGGGGACACACACACACACTCATCTCCAGAACTCCAAGTAACGGGCATTGTGGGTGGGGAAGGTGGGGGTCGCATCTCCCACCGTGGTGTTTCCAGTGATGCTGCCCACTCCCCCAACTAAGCCGATCGTGAGGATCAAAGACAGCACTGTTCCCGAAAAGCGGCGGCGCGGTCGGGGCAGGAACCACCAGACAGGATACTGTCCTTCCCAAGCGAGAGCCCCCTCATCCTCATCCCCCCCATCCCTCTCCTCCCTCCCCATCACTCCGTCCCTCCCCGGGGGCGGTGGGGCTGGAGGCGCTCGGGGCGGGCCCAGCACCATGGACAGCGCCGCCGCCGCAGCGCCGCCGCTGGGCGCTGGGTCCTTGTGCCCCCCTCTTTATCCCCCCCCCCCCCCCCCCGATCCCCTTATTTCCCCCCTCTATCCCCCTCCAAGGGGGAAACACTTCCCAAGGTACTGCTCAGCCTTTGAGAATCCTCCAGTAGTGTCTCCATCCCACTGGGAAAAACCGACATCCGCCCCAGGATTGCCCCTTGGGCAGGGTCGTGAAGGGGAGGGGAACACCATCACTTGGTCGCTTGGATGTCGCGACAGACCGTGGGATTGGTGGGGGAAGGTCTTCGCACTCCTCCTGCTGCCAGAAAGAAGTTGGGGGGGGGGGGGAGGAGGGGGGGCAGAGAGGTGTACAGAGGACTAGAAGAAAAAGTTAATTCTTCGGCGCCCTCCTCCCGGTGCAGCATGATGCCCGGGAGGTGGGGAGAGCAGGGGGGTGTCAGTGCAGTCCTGGGGCCGGGTAAGCACCCCCGGGACCCGAAGGGACCCTGTCTCTGTGCACAAGCACCCCCCCCCCCCCGTCCCTGGGAAACAGCGAGAGCCGCTCCCACAATGCAACCCACCCGGGTGAGGGCAGAGACCCTGGAGGGGTCGGCGTGGCACCCCTGTGGCTCAGGGCACCCATCTCGGACCACCTCCCCTCCCCGGTCCAGCTGGAGAGGTCGAGGGGTCAGGAATCCGTTTGCTCCATTCTACCCACCCCCAAGGTCCAGCCGGCCCCCTGTCCTTCGGGATCTTCTCGGAGGGGGTCACGAGGTCGCACCTGGGAACCCCCCCGGGCTTGGTTAGACCCACCGACACAGAGCTCCGCCGAGGGGTACAGGTTGACCCCGGGGGTACCTGTGGGCGACACCTGCCGCGGGGGTCCGGGGGCTTTTTAGCTATGCCCCCCCTTCCCTGGCTCCCCACAGCTCGGGGGGCTTCGCCCAACGACTTCGGCACGGGGGGGGGGGGGGGGGAACGCCTGCATCAAAGGCTTCACCACACGCACGCGAAACCGAAGGCTGAAATATTTTGCAGAGCTGAACATTCACCTAGAGCGGTTTATTTTTCCTTCCTTCAATTGTTCTCTTTCTTTCTTTCTTTCTTTCTTTCTTTCTTTCTTTCTTTCTCTTTCTTTCTTGCTTTCTAGCTTTCTAGCTTTTTAATTTATTTATTTATTTATTCATTTTAAGGCTAGGTGGAAACAGACTTTGCTTCCACTCTGCTCCTGTACCGCAGTCAGAAAAAAAAACCCCACCCCTACACTTCCAGCGAGCCTTAGGCTATCTGACCTCTTCTCAAGCAAATATGAGCCCTGGAGTTTCGTTAGGATCTGTCTCAACTTTTTGGATTTTTTCCCCAACTGCCCAGATTTAGTTGTGTTTTCTGGTGGTATGAGGGCTCTGGGGTTTTGGGGGGTTAGATATAGTTTTTTTTTTTTTCTAGATCCCCGCAACCCTTCCCAGGAGCCGGTCCCCTCTGCTCTCATCCCACGCCGGTGGAGTCGCTCTCCCCGCATTCCCCATCGCTGCCCACTCTTGGCTGCGACCGCAGCCCCGCTCCCACGCCGACCCTCTCTCTGCGGGTAGCAAAGGCTCGTTCAAACGCGTTTCTCCCCTCCTGGGCTTCTCCGCCTGGAGAGCACTGGAAGTTTCCGGTACGAATAGAGCGGATGTATTTTATTTCCCTTTTCGGAGACTTCTCTTTTTCCCACCTCTCTTTGGAAAGAAACAAACCAACCCTCCCCAGCCCGACGGGGGTCCCTAGACCCCTTCTGCGCTTTCTTCTCCCTCTCATCCTGTAAGCCTTCAAACTCGTTGGAAATTACTTTTTTCCCCCCGTCTTTCGGCCATTTGTCAATGTCACCTCCACCCTGCCCGCGCAGGGGGAGAGCAGTCCTCGCTCCCTCCCGCATCCCGCGTTCCACCGACTCTCCATCCGTCCTTACACACCAGTGCGGGTCCTAGGGGGACCGAACCTGACTTCGGAAAGGGTTTTTGTCCTGTCGCCGGGTCGCGACATTCGGAGTCTCACGGGGTGAGCGGGAGTGTCCCAGACACCTGTCACCCGCCCAGGAGAGCAGCAGGAATCTTGGCAGGGAAGAGGGGAAGAAGAGAGGGCAGCCTGGCAGGCAGCCTTTCTCCTCAAAGCCCCTTCCCCGCCGCAGTCTTCCTCAGCGAAGCAATCGCTAACTAACGCTGCCGGCGATGAATTCTTGCTGCGGAAGGATGGGAGAGAGGGCAAAGAAAACAAATCCAAACTCCTAAGGTGTTGTGAGCCCTTCGGAAAACGGGGAGCTCGCCCCTCTGCCGTGACCCCCCCGGATGAGGAGGGGGGGGTCTGGTCTGGGATCCGAGCCGTTCTCATTCCCGGCAGGGCGGACAGGAGCTTTTGGCGACCGGGAGAACATCGATCCCTCTCTCATTTCTTCCCTGAAACGAATACCTGGCCGAGCCTGGCTGGCGAGAAATTCAAAACTCAGGGAAGGTACGGCTCGGGCAGAAGGACCATTGTCACGGCTCCCTGCCCAGATAAATGAAGTTTTGTTGGGTGGTTTTTGGTTTTTTTAATTTTCCGGAAAGGTAGTGAGGATTTGTTAGCGTTTAAGTAAGTGGAGTTAGAACAAAAGCCAAACTCTTTAGCATACAAGTTTTCATTATCAGCTTTCAACCTTGCAAAACTAGAGCCATTTGCTTAACTTAATCCGTAACATATGTTTGCAACAGTAGCAGATTTTTTTTTTTGGTGTGTGTGGTTTGGAGCCGATCAAGTTGTAAATTTTCCGCCTTAGGTTTTCAGCGCCTCCTAGTTACAGCCTAACACCTATGGAGAGAGGGAGAGACTCCACAGAGATCCCAAGGCACCAAACCCGGATAATCCCATCCAAAATATCCCTAATAAAGTTTACCAGTCAGGCCACTAAAACTCCTTCTGATTCATCCCAATGAGAAAGGAAAAGCCACGTTTACCGAGGGAAGAAAAAAAAAAAAAAAAAAAAAGAAACAACCGAAAACAGAGTTTAAATGAGCAATTCCGCATCCTCCCCATCCCGCCTCGCCTGGGGATGATCTGTTTACTGTGACTTTTCCCTGTCTCCTAGGCCACTTTCCTCACGGTACCACAGGAAAGATGCAAATAATGGAAACTTCCCGGTTCAGTTAATAACGTTAATAACAAGAGCGACAGCGCTCGCGCTGATCACACTGCAGACCGATGGTCTGAATCCTAAAGCACTCTTTGCGAGTTCTGTCTCCTACAACGGCTTTTTAAATGTCTGTCCTGCAAGAAGATAATCTCTCCCGCACTAAACTGGAGTTTAGTCCTTAACAATAGGGATTGTAACAGGGAAACTGGAAAATATCCCCCCTCCCTTAGCTATTTAGCTCTATCAATAAAGCGCTGTAAGGCATAAAGATGGGAAAGGAATAAAATAATAGTAAATAAGGCGCAAAAAGATGAAAGGCCCATGAGTGAATTTATGTATTTGGAATGTATCAGGAGTGTTTCGGTGGGTTAACTCCGGGTGATGCGATCCCATTCCTGCCGAAACGAGACCCGAGGGCACTTTTTTCCCCACGGCACCACCGGGCAAACCATCCCGCGGATCCGCGCCCTGAGGAGGGTGCGGGGGGAGCTTGAGGTGATGCGCTGGGTGGTTTAGAACACCTTTCGGGGTGAGATGAAGCGGGACATCCCCATCCCACATCCCCTCCCGCTGTCCAGAGGGGACAGCATCCCTCCGGAGGGCTGCCCCCCCGCGCCCAGCGGTGCAGGGGGGTCCCGCGAGGCGCAGCGCCCCCTGGCCCCCGCCGCGGGGAACTGCGCGGGGCGCGGAGATGGGGAAGGGGGGGATGCTGGGGGTGTGAGGTCCCGCTCAGTCCCCGCAAGCTCCGCTAGTAGCCCTCCATCTCCTCGCCTTTTTATTAGCATAATCTATTTACCCGTCTTTTTTTCCCTTTTCTTTTCTTTTTAATTAATTCCAGGTGAGTGCCCTCCGCGATGTGCGGATAGGGGTGAGAGGAGAGCACCTGGATGTTCGCTTCCGGGACTCGACATCCCGGCTCTTGCCTTCCAGGGAAAACAGAAGCCCATGGGAAAAATGCACAAATAAAATCTCTTTTTGGTGTTATCTTGGGGTGCGCCAGGAGAGCCAAGGCGATTTGTCAAGGGGAACCAAATAGGCTGCTTTAAACGTTACCTGATAGCAGCTGCCACGCCTTGGGTGAAACTTAGGAACTGGAAACGTTCTTATCTACAAACAAACAAACAAACAGGAGAACAAACTTCTCCCGGGTGTTTAGATCCTCCTCTCCCAGAGAGCAAAACAGAGGCAGGGTGTATTAAATGACCGCTGCGGCTCCCCGTCCGGTCCAGGGTCACCTTTTCTTTCCGACACTGATAGGGACGAAAATAAATAAATAAATAGATAGATAAATAAATAAATAACAAAACAAACAAACAAATAAATAACGTTTCTAAGTCGCGTCTGCCTTATTTCTGCCAAAAGAACCCCAAACAATTGGAAGCGCAGTGTGCGGGTGCGGGCGCGGTCCTGCGGGCACATCCGAGCGCTGGCACGGCGGAGAAGCCACCGCAAAGCCTTCTCCCCAGCCGCCGCCCGAGTGATGGGGAGAAAACGACTGATAGCGGTGCACGCCTCTGTATTAGAATATCTTTATTGACAAGTGTCTTTAAATTTTTAAGTGATTATCTCAAAATTTTCCTTCGCGTACAGGTATTTCCTAATACAAAGCCACGCCGGTTTCTCTCCTGCGATATTGCTTTTGCTGTTTGGGGGTTTTAATAACTTATTGATTCATGTTGTGTCTCCACCAGTGTTAAAGTGTTGCTGCAGATCTCTAGCTCTTCTTTCTTTCTTTTTCTTTCTTTCTTTCTTTCTTTCTTTCTTTCTTTCTTTTTTTCTTTCTTTCTTTCTTTCTTTCTTTCTTTCTTTCTTTTTTCTTTTTCTTTCTTTCTTTCTTTCTTTCTTTCTTTCTTTCTTTCTTTCTTTCTTTCTTTCTTTCTCTTTCTTTCTTTCTTTCTTTCTTTCTTTCTTTCTTTCTCTCTTTGTTTCTTTCTCTTTCTTTCTTTCTTTCTTTCTTTCTTTCTTTCTTCTTTCTTTCTTTCTTTCTTCTTTCCTTCCTTCCTTCCTTTCTTCTTTCTCTTTCTCTTTCTCTTCCTCTTTCTCTTTCCCTTTCCCTTTCCCTTTCCTTCCTTCCTTCCTTCCTTCCTTCCTTCCTTCCTTCCTTCCTTCCTTCCTTCCTTCCTTCCTTCCTTCCTTCCTTTCTTCTCTCTCTCTTCCTTCCTTCCTTCCTGCTTGTCTCCCTTTGCTTTCTCCCTTTCTCTTTTTCTTTCCTTCTCTTTCTTTCCTTCTTTCTTTCTCATTTTCTTCCTTTTTTTTCTTCCCTTCTTTTCTTCTTCCTGTCTTTCTCTTTTCTTCTCCCTCCTTCTCTGTCCCTCCTTTCTGCCTTTCCTCCTCCCCCTCCACCTCTTCAGCATCTCTGGGAACACACGGCATACGGGACTGGGCAGCCAGAGCCGGGGAGTCCCGTGGCGAGCAGGTGCTCCCAACTTCTCACTTCCAAGCACTCCTAGCTCTGGGAGTTCTCCCTGGGAGAGCAGACATCCTTGCCTCTCTCGGCCCCGGTTGCCCGCGTGCAGCGCATCTGCCTCGTGGTGCAGGAATGATGGAATTAGCACATGGATAATAACAGGATCGGGCTGTTCCGGCAGGTCGCGGTGCCCAGCCCCGGCTCAAGCCTGGGATGGGGGCTCCGCGGCTGCCCCTCACCCTGGAGACAGGGCAGAGGGAGGTCTGGCTGCCCCTGGCCGCGCCCGGGGCTACCTCTTGCCCCTCCATCCCTCTTCCCGGCCGGCAGCATCTCCCGAGCTGATCCGCATCCGGGGGCAGCTTTTGGGGGGCTCGGAGGCTGCACCTCGCTGCTGAGGCTGGCTCCAACCTGGGACCTTCGCCGAGACAGCCAGCCCAGCTGTTTAATTTAACATTGATTTATTGCTTTTAAAAGTAAATTTACACACATGCCAACAGCGCTCCGTTTTGTTTCCCCAGACCCAGAGATTTATTTTCTATTTAGCGCCTGTCTGACAAAACAATGTCCTTTAACTTTATTACACATCGATGAGGAAATCTGTCTGATTTTTGGTAGGATTTATCGCTGTGCTACTTGTGGGGACGTGGGGTTTTGAGGTTTTTAGTTTTGTTGTTTTGTTGGTTTTTGGTTTTGTTTTTTTTTTTTTTTGTGATACAGCAAGATCTCAAGTCAGAAAACACACACGAAATGAAAGCCAAAGGCAAACACCAGCAAAGGTAGCAGCAGCCAAGTCGATGCTGCTGTCGCCCTCGCTGGAGTCCATCTGCAGCCCAGATCACGATTAGAGAAGGGGGAAATAATTTTAGCTTGGAGCATGCAGGTAGTTTTGGGGTGCTTTTTACGGTGAGGACTGTGTCTTCCCTCACTCTTAGGAGTAAGAGGTCTCTAGGATCTCATGGCACTGCGCAAAGACAGCCCGTGAAACGTGTCTATAATTATCGAAGGGAAGAAATACAGGGTTATCCATACCTCTGCGCAGCAAACTCCCAATTACCAAATCTATCTGATGGCTGAACTCAGGGGAATTAGACTGTACTTTGAAGCAGCTTTTACGGTACACTTCATCTACGTTTTGGTTTTCTTTAGTTCTCATTAAAAGGCCATTTTCTTCTTTTCACTGAGATACTACTGTCTTTGTGTCCTTCATTTCACACTCGGGGGGGGGGGGGGGGGGGGAAGAAAGTTCTCACATCTTGGGGGGGACGCCAAAAATAATATTTTTTTTTAAAACGATGAGCTAGATTTCCTATTCTTCCCTCCTTTCTGTCCACTTTTGGTGCAAAACTTGTATTTTAAAGCAGGGGTTGCTGGTACTAACGAAAGATCCTTAAATAAAAGTGTGGACGGAGGGATACTCCAGAGGTATTGAGAAGGCAAAATAAGAGATGGACACAGTGTGAGCAAATCTCTCTCCCCTTTCTCTCTCTCTCCTTTTTTTTTCTTTTTTCTTTCTTTTTTTCCCCCCTTTTTTCCCCCTTTTTTATTTTCCCTTTTTTTTCTTTTCCTTTTTTTTTTTTTTCTTGTGTGTGTTCCGGGCTCGGTCTCACAAACCAATTTCTCAGAGAGGCATCTAATAATCACTTTAGAGATGTTCAAATGAGGACATTCGCTCTTTTCTAGCAAGAAGTAAAGATGTGACAGGTTTTGTTATCGGGGGTATAGTGAGAGCTTTGTAAGATATTCCCTTTCTTTCCCCATAAATACACCGTCTTTAAATAAAGACCCCCTGTCTTAGAGCGTGACTCTTCCCGCTGGCTCTGTCCACTTTCTGTCCGGCGTGTCCACATAAATCCAAATTTCATGTCACTTAACATATTTTAATGATTTTTACCAACCCAGGCAGAGTTTTGGCGGGGGTGGATGAGGATTTTTCTCCCCCCTCTCCAGAAATTGTGCACGACTTTTCCGTGTTGTCCTGCAAGCCCGCAATTTTCTGGACCAATCTTGGTGGCGGAGAAAACAAACAACCCCACCAAAGCAAATACCAGGGGGACCTCTGGAGCGCTGGAAATTCCCCTGCCCGTGTTAGAAGAGGTTTTGGGGGAAAAAAAAAAGGGAGGGAAAGGAGAAAAAAAAAAAAAAATTAAAAAAAATAGGGGGGGGGGGAAGAAAAAAGCACCCTGTCACTCAGAAAGAAGCTCTTTCCTTAATCTCTCTCCCCCACACCCACGGGGCAGGCCAGGCAGCTCTGCCCCCCACGCAGAGGGACACAGGGGGGCACAGGGATCCCCATGGGGAGGGGGCAGTAGCTCCCCCCGTCCCTTGTCACTTCTGTTTTGCGAGGCAGGACAGGCCCCAGACTGGGGAGAGGGGGGCAATGAGGAGGGTCCCCCCCCAAGCCCTATACTGGGGGCATAAAGCGGGGTTGGGGTTTGCCCCGCCCCCCCAATCCTGCCCTGACCTCAGGCGCGCTCAGCCGCGGGAGTGAGACCCTCATGTCCCCCCTCCAGTGTGGGTCAGCCCCAGCTGGGGGTCGCCTTGGGGGGGCTGGGGGTGTCCCCCAGACTCCACAGGTTTTGACACCTCAGTTCTGGCAGGGCAAGGTGAGGGGAGCAACTCGGAGCCCCCTTTTTCTGGTGGGTGGTGGGGAAGCAGAGCGTCGGTTTGGGTGCAGGGAACATCTGCAACAGCAGCTCCTCCGTGAAAGGGTCCAGCCTTTTCCTTTTTCTTTTTTTCTTTCTTTTCTTCTTTTTTTTTTTTTTTAGGAATGGTGAAAAGAACACGGGTGGCTGTAGGTCCTGATCCCCCCTCCCCAAACAAAGGACGGAGCTGGATGAAATAAACAGGGGTGTGAGCAGCCGCTGGGAAGCATCGCCTCGGTGCCCGGGACAAAGGTGGGAGTGCAGGGAAGGAGAACGAAGAGAGAGCTGCACCCTCCTGGTCTATAGGGAAGAGGGCAGGACGTGTTGAGGACGCAGGTAAATAAAATCTGAGCTGGAGCTGTATTAAAGACAGCGTCAGGGGCCATGCCTGCGCACAGTTCCGCCTTGATATGCAATTAAATTACAGCAAATTCCTCTTTAAATAATGTCTTTGGGAATCCTTCTTTAAGATTCAAGGATGTCTGAGGTTAAGTAGCTTTTAAGACGTCGGTTCTAAATGGCTTATGCAATGAATAGCTACCTTCAAATCCTAAAACCATTATAAATATGCTATACATATGGATGCCAGTTTATCTCTACATATTTCTTTTTAAAATGAGGGGAAGCGTTCATAAAAAGCTAATCGCGACACTTTATTTTAGGAAAGCAGATGTTAATTTTTTTTCACGTATCATTTTATGACCGAGTACATGTGTAACGTTGGAAAGCATCCAGAGCGCCTCTATTATTTGCTAAATGACTGTTAGTCGAGGCATATTATTCCCGGCATTACCGAGGTATAGGTTATATCAATAAAATAAACATCTGCGATTTTAGCAGGAGAGGAAAGCGGGAGAAAAAAAATAAAAAAGGTTGGGTTTTTTTTAAGAGTTCCTATAAAAGTAGGGAAAGCGTTTGTGCAGGGAGAACACACCTGCGAAGGAGTAAATCGACTCTTTACACTCCGAAACCAGGCTCTGAGCTGCACGGTTAAAAAAAAACGGGGGGGGGAGGATCTCGAAACTCCACCAAGAAAACGCGATCCTGGCTGTAG
Source organism: Cuculus canorus (assembly GCF_017976375.1). Classification (NCBI taxonomy): domain Eukaryota; kingdom Metazoa; phylum Chordata; class Aves; order Cuculiformes; family Cuculidae; genus Cuculus; species Cuculus canorus. The sequence continues at coordinate 57,662,887 of NC_071441.1, forward strand.
CTCCCTGCACGACGTGCTAACACGTCTCGGGCACTGGATTAAAAGCCCTGGGATGTTTTCTAGGCAAGGATTGCTCCCTCTCTCTCCTTCACAGCTCTCAGGAATGTATTAGCCACAGTTTCCTCCTGTCAATGTTTAAGAATTCCCAGAGACTTCAAGAGGATGGGTTTTTCCCACCCCCCCCTCTCCGCAGCAAAATATCTGCGAGGAGTCGCCCGTGTTTGCGAGGAGTTTTACGAGGAGCTTGAGTACATAAGAGGAGCGAGACGTGATGCATCGGCATGGTAATTAACCGTATGCAATATTTATCGCCCTGTGATGTTTGTTATCAGGCGGGCGAGCGCTCTCAATTGAGGTTTAACAAATAGGAGCGTTATTGATCAAATATAATGAATAAATATGCATATGTATTATTTATCTCTGCGCACATGTACACAGGCGGGCAGGAGCATCTCGTCACTGAAGGTGAGGAGAGCTGCCTGCATCCCTCTGCCCCTTTCTTAGGGAGGGAAAGGGGAATGTTTTAGCATAAAATTCTGCAAATATGGGGGGGGGGGGGGAGGTAGAATGGATCACCAATAAAACTCATCTCAGCATGGAGTATAATTGTAACAAAACGCTGCTGAGGCGGGGGGGGGAAGAGGAGCTGGCTGGCCTGGCAGCCTGGTCGCGAACCATCTGGTGCGTATTAAAAGGCGGGTGCTGTAAATATCGCTATGGGCTCCTATAGGCGCCAGCTTTCTATACGTTGTGGGCGGGGGGGGGGGCGAGGTGGATGCCGGTGGAAAACACATGGACACGGAGGGAAAGGCGTTGCAGCGGCTCCTCGGACACGGGTCTGATGGAAGTTTGTCCCGGCAGCGAGGGGAGGGAAAGGGAAAGGCCCCTCTCCCGGTCCCACTCGCTCTGACGACGATAGGGTGGGAAACTGCTGACGTCACTTCGCATCAGGGCCGGGGAGCTAACGTGACCCAGGCAGGAGCTCATCCGTTTCTCATCACTTGGGAAGTTTCTCTCGCTCTTCCTTCCTCCTTCCCTTCTCTTTCTCCTTATTTATTTATTTTTCTTAATTTTTCCCTCCTTTTTCCTCAAGTAAATGAGCCGCGACAGGCCCCATTCCTATCCTCATCCCCATCTCTGTGTCCATCCCCATCCCCATCTCCATCTCATCTCCATCTCCATCCCCATCTCCATCCCCATCCCTATCTCTATCCCCTTCCCCTCCGCCTCTCCCCACGCGGGAAAGGGTGCACTCCCAGCCAGTGTATCCCTGTCCCACCCCGCTCCTCTCCCTCCTTCCCATGCCATTGTTCGCACTCTCTAGCCAGCTCCGGCCGCCGATCCGGAGCCTGGCGGTCCCCTGGCTCCTGCGTTGTACTGAGGGTCACTTACTCTGTTCCCGGAGTTGGGCTCTGCTCCTTAATCTCTCCTCTTCTCTGCTCCTCATGAACTGACGTCTTCTCCCCACGCACCCGGAGCTGCCACAGAGGCTCCTCTTGATAAACCTGCTGCTAATGACGGCCCAGTGCCACCAACACAGACATAAAAACTCTCACTTTCTGCTTTTTTTTTTTGTTCCCCCCTCCTCTCCACCCCCCTCCAGGCTGCATTCCCCTCTGACCGCTGCCTTCTTTAATTATGGCAGCTATATTTCTTCCCTGGGAGTCATTCGTGGGGATTTTTTTAGTGGAAAGGCGTTTCAGCAGAGTTATTTTTGAGCAGGGACCAGTGCCCTATATCCAGAGGCTTTGAGTGAAGTGCAGATTGAGACATATCGGGTTCCCTATAAAAGGATCATTTCTTGTGGGAGGTTGGACACGAAGTTTGGACTCGTGACTTGCATTCCTGAGAGACATGCATATTTTAAAACAACAAAGCAAGCTCGGAAGAAGGCTTAGAGGAGAGGAGAGGGAGGGGAAAAAAAAAGAAAAAAAAAAACTTGGAAAGAAGTTACTAAGTGACAAACATCTGTCAACATGGACCAATTTGTATGGCGCTCTGGGAAAAAAAAAAAAGTGAAAGAAAGAAAAAAAAAGGAAAAAAAGGGGGGAGAAAAAGAAAAAAAAAAAAAAAAAAAAGAAAAGAAGTACCTGACTAGTTTTATTTATCACTTCAGGGAGCTGCAGCTACTTTGCTGGAAGTTTGTGTGTCTCTACAGCCTCTCAGAAACGCAGTTCGGCTCAAACCTGGGAGTTTAAAGTGCTTTTCTGGCCTGCAGATTTAAGCCCCAGCTCCTTCTTTCCCAGCTTTCTGCTTGGAGCAGGTTTAGCTCTCCAAAAGATGTCTCACCTCCTCATAAAACAAATAACCTCGGGTGGGGAGAAGAACAAAAGGAGAGCAAACGGGAGGGGAATCATGTGTCTGTCGAAGGAAGCCACCACACACCCTATACCCCAGCGCGAATTGTGCCCCTGGAAAAGTGGAGAAACGTGGGGAAAAGGGGCAGCTCTGACTGAGGGAGTGGGGATGCTCGGGGGTGCGGGGATGCTTCCACACTTCCAAGACTAAAGGAGAAGAGGAGGACGAAAAAAAATAATATATAATAAAAACGATCTATCACCGGGTGAGTGGGGGGTGAGAGGGGCAGAGGGGCTTTGGGCTGCTTCAGAAGGTTTGTGGACAAAAGGAGAAGGCCTAAAGGCAGAGCAGGATCCCTCCGTAAGGTGTAAGTGCAGGTCTCCGGGCTGCCCGGGGGATGCTCATCATCATCATCATCACCCCTCTCGGAGAGGGATGCAGGGACTGCCGAGTCTCCCCCCACGCAGGGAGTGATCGTGACCCCACTCCTCGACCTGTGCTTTTATTTACGCGGCCGAACCGTGATGTGACCGGCCTTAAACGTTACATACAGTGAATGTCTTCCTAAATCAACACAATAGGATATCTCGCAGCCACCAGCCCGCTTCTCCTTCAAGGAGCCTCTCCCCCCGCCCTTGCCTATCCTTTCTTCCTTTTCCTTTTATTTTCTTTTTCTTTTCTTTCTTTTCTTTTTTTTTTTTTTTTTTTTTTTTTTTTTAACAACTGGGAATATTTTATACCCTGTAGTTTCGGATTTGATCCATTGCTTTAAGCTTGATGGAGGGTTCTGCAGACAAGGAGATGTATATACACTATTATACAGCCATCATTGAGATTACTAACAGTGAGCCTCTTGTCAGCCAGACGGTCCTGCTTTGAAACACTGCTCACATTATCCTGATTTTTCAAAATTGGGGGTGAGGGAAGGGAGGGGAGATACAATTTCCCACTGTCCCTTTTGTTAATTGTTTTCTTTTCCTCTCAATTACGTTTACAACCCGATCGGGCCCGTTTCACGTAGTGTCTTTGTATTTCTAGTGGAAGCCACGTGGGGGTGGGAGAAGAGATCCTGACATCTCTCCTCAAGCCTTCAGCCCAACACCACCCCCTCCTCTCCGCATCCAAGCCCGCGCACCCCAGGACTGGGGGGTACAAAGCCCAAAACCTGCCCCCCCCCCCCTTCCCGCCCTGGAAGGGGAGGAGGGGATCTCCGTCCCTTCCCAACAGCTGGAAAATGTCATTTTATTTTTCAGGTGACTGCACCTCGCATCGAAGAATCCATGGGGAATTATCCAGCAGGGATGCCCTCGCTTAAAAAAAGAAAATGACAAGGTGGGGGGAACCCCAAAGCACTGCCAGACAGACCTTGGGAGAAAGGGAGAGGGAGAGACGGATGGAGAGGGGCAGGGGCTGGGATAATGAACCTTGGGCAGCGTTCGTCTTTCCCATCTCTGCAGTTTCATCTTTATATCCAGGCTATTTTGCTCCGAAGGTGATCAGAAGGGAGAAGGGACAGGTGCTGAAATGTTTAAGGGAGGGTTTAAACCCGGAGACTTCAGTGAAGGAAGGAAGGAGGGGGGAGTGGGGAAAAAAAAAAAAGTTGGAAAATGGATTCGCTGACAAGTAAGGATAATAAATGAGAGGCGCTTTCAGATAGATATCTCAGACGTGAAATTGCACCCAGCTGGTTGTGTAAGCAAACAAATAGTTTCATGTTAGGGACTCTCGACTTGTGGCTTGATGAATAGAACACGACAGAGGTAAATGGCTCTTTAACTCATTTAGGAATCAAACTCTTTGGCCTCCTAAGTAAAAGACCTGGTGACGCCATGGATCCTGATCAAGCACTTTAACAAGAGTTTTATTAGTTTCCACTTGTGCTCTCGGATCTCCCCCTTCGCTCACCTCCTCCTTACGCCTCTGTTTTTTTCCTTCTTCTTTTTGTTTATTTTTTTTTTACCCTTTTGCTTTTTCTTCCCTCTTCCACTCCCTTTTTTTTTTTTTTTTAATTAATTATTTTCCCGTGGAAAACGCCTTCCCGTACGAGAGATGCCCCGCTCCACCGGCGCCGGGAGACGCGGCAGGTTTGCAAATTCCCCGGGCCAGGGTTTTGCCCATGGCAGCCGTGAGTTGTGGCTTTTGAAATGCGGTTGTTTGTCATTCTCACTGCGCTCCGGAATCACCGCAAGAACACTCGTCCTCGGCCGCTCTGACCCATCGGGGATTAAAAAAGGGGGGGGGGGGGGGGGGGGGGGGTGTCTAAAAGAGAAAAATAAAATCTCACGTCAAAGTCGGTGACCGAAGCAAATTAGAAAGGGAGAATTTTTTTTAAAACAAATATATAGACACGTTTCGTGGAGGTCGTGGCGTCTCTGAAACGAACCCCAAGATGTAAAGAAATGTGAAGAAAAGTGGGGAAGGGCTAGGGGAGTGATTCCTGCCTCTCTCTGGGAAGCAGAGAGCAAAGAAGATACAGGCGCATTTAAATAAATAAATTAATTAATTAATTAAAGGGATTAAGACCCCCTCAAACTCGCTGTTTCCAGACTTAAAACCTAACCCTTTGGATAGTCAGAATGCCCGTGGAATTGGAAGAAGAGCTTGGACGTTGTCTGCAATGCCTGTGAATGGCTGAGCACCTGGAGACTGCAGGAGAGGTGATGCAGCAAGCCCTGACCCTCTCTCCATCCCTCTGTCTGTCAGCCAGGACAGCTGTCCATGCCTGCAGATCCCTCTCCTTGTGGGGAGGTGACACTGGCCTCCATACCCCAGGAAATCAAATATATGTTGGATGCATGTTTATTCTTACGTAAAAATATATATATAATTTTTGAAAGCCCTTTCATCAGGTAAAATACCTTTATCTTTTTGTGTGGGAAGCAGAAGCAGCTCAGAATTTGCTTTTTCCTGTTACAATTTCTGCTGCCGCTGGCAATGACCTCGAGCCAGTGGTTTCCCACTCCAAACCCTCTCGGGGAAGGAACATTTTCCATCGCGACCTGCTGCTTATGGTGAGAGAAGCCACTTGCCATGGAGCCCAGCACCTGCTTTTCCACTAAATCAACGGGCTCCCAGGAAAGTCGGGGTTACCCTGTTGCCCCCTTCTCGGAGGGGAAGGGGGTGGGTGGAGGACAAACCACCCAAAGGGTGCCCATCCGTCGGGTTTTGAGGGGGACAAGAAGACTCTGGAAGTGAGCAGACACAGCCCCTTCCCCTCACCAAGAAGCGCAGGGAGTGGGGGGGAGATACAACCCTGCCCCTGCCAGCACTCCCCATCTCAGCTGGGATTCAACCTGCCACTTAGCAGCGTTCCCAAATATTTATTCGATTGAACATATAGAAAAGGCCTAATTGGGCCTTGGGAGGAGGCAAGTTAGTTAGCGAGGGGAGAGGAGGTGGGGGGCCTTTGGTGTTGGCCATGCCCTGAAAAGGGTCCCCTGTGTGGGGCTGGGCCCAGAGGGTCACTCTCCCTTCCCAAATCCCCCTTAGTCCCCGCTTTCCAGCACCCATCGCTCCCTTGAAGCACTGCCGTGGCTAATGAGAGTCACAGAGAGGCTGGAAAGTCTTGGGTGGCAGGGAAGGATGGGAGAATGGTGGGGTGGAGGAGTGGAGGGGGGAAGCGATGGACGGAAGAGGAGGTAGAGGGGTGGAGGGATGAAGGAATTGAAGGGTGGGGAGGTGGAGAGATGGAAGGGTGAAGGAGTGGAAGGATGAAGGGTTGGAGGAGTGGTGGGATGAAAGGATGTTGCATTGGAGAGATGGAGGGGCATGAGGTGGAAGGATGGTGAAGGGATGAAGAGATGGAAGGATGGAGGGATGGAGTGTTAGAGGGGTGGAGAGGTGAAGGGAGGCAGAGGGGTGCAGGTGGAGGATTGGAGGGAGGGGAATGGAGGGGTGAAATTGTTGTTTAGGGTTAGACGGGTGGAGGGATGCATGAGTGGAAGGATATCGGGTGGAAGGGTGGAGGCATGGAGGGATGCAAGGACAGAGGGGTAGATGGATGGAAGGGTGCCCTGACGAGCTCCCATGTGGAGCCCAGGGGGCTGCAGACCCCCAGGGACTGCGCGCAGGCCCCTGGCAACAGTGAGGCAGGAGGAATGTAGCTGGAGTTGGTTTTAAAGCAGTATATTGTAGCTTACAAACAAACCACCAGAAATTTGCAGAGAGATCCCAGCCCTTCTCCACATTTGGAAATTATTATTACGCAGATAGAGCCCAGCGATGTGATCATATAATGTTTTTAGCCGCTGTATGAGTGCCCGAGAGGCTGGAGCGTGGTAAAGGAAATCATCCGCTGACACAAGGTGGACAGGGTAGTTAACACTGCAGAACACAATACTGTCTTATAAGCAAAGTTTAATAAGGGATTGAAACACTTCTTTCTAGGCACATACATGGAAATAAGTGCATCTTGTACACCTCCTCTACACCTGCAAGTTTCTTGGCAATCGGTGGGTTATTATTATTCATAAATATGAAAATTAATTGAAAAATACGTTTCTGACCTACGAAAAAGTTTATCTGTTTTCATCAGTGGGATAACACTGTAATGAATATATTTACATCTCATTGGAAGAAACCGAGACCTGTCTTTCCTTCCGATATCCCCATTTGTTTGGTTTATTTATTTTGTCCTGTAGTTTTTGTCTGGTTTACTGGGGCTTTGTGTGGGTTTTTTTGTTTTGTTTTGTGGGATTTTTTGTTGTTGTTTTGAGGTCTGTTTCTGGCTTTAACTGCTAATCCAGCTTGGTCCCCAGTCACCCATCCCATGAAAAGCAAAGCTGAAGAGTTGCTCTCAGCACTTTCCAGGGCTGAGCCTCCCCACTCACTCCCCACTGGCAGCCTGGAGTGGCTGCTGGACCCCCTCTGCCCAGGGAAGGAGACCAGGATGAGGAACAAAGCTGACGCCCATGCAGCATCCATACAAGTGGGAAAAGGGAGGGTGTCTGTCTGTCTAATTCCGTCCTGGTGTGCCCATGCCTGAAATCATCCGTTCCACCCCTCTGACCCCAGCACCTATGAAAGCAGTCCACTTCTCCATCCTGAAATGGGCTCTACCCCCACAGAGGATCTGCCCGCAATGTTGATTATCCAGCTATAAGTGCCTACTGTATAGAGCTGCTCTCGCCACGGATCTGCTGCGCCTAGAATATTAAAAACCCCAAGCGGGTTGGATTGAAGGATCTTGTTAATGCAAAAAAAAAAAAAAAAAAAAAAAAAAAAAGAGAGAGAAAGAGAGAGAGAGGAAAGGATAGTATGGAGGACAGCAAATTAAAAGGAAAACATTGCCCATGACTCCACAAACTGAAAAGCCTGCCTCATCCGGGCTTGTTTGGAGGGCACGGTAGGTGTCTGCGTGAAGGGGAGAATGTTATTTTTAAAGATCCAGCTTTATTAATACGTTAAAAAAGAGCTCCCTTGGTAGTATGTGTTCTTACAGCTCTGTCTCAGATCCTATAAAACATTAATGCACTGAAAGCTGTTACAGAGATCTGCACCACCAGCTAGAAGCATTGTGAAGCCTTTACCTTCAAAGGAGCTCCATTACAGAAACGATTTTTAATTTTCTTTGCAAGAAAAGGCGAGCCGAAGGGAAGTGGGGCTTTTGGCACAGAGCTCTGGCCCCCGTGGTGGGCGGCCATGGCGTGGGGTCCCGCGGCCCATGTTTTGTGCATGGCCATGGCACACAAATGCGCACCAAACACTCAGGCTCACCACCCAACGAGCAGGCATCCAGTTGGATTTTTATATTAATGGGCTGGGAATACCCTCCACTCGCAGCAACTGGAATCAGGAGAAACAGCAAGAGGGATGTTTCTGCTGACAGCAAGCACGAGGCATGCACGCCGGAGCACACAACGGGGTCTGTGAGTCCTTGGGGTGGAAAAGAATCAAAAACCAAGCAAAATACAACCCCACCCCAAGCCCCTCACAGCAGAAAACCACCGTGCCTGCAACAAGCAGGAGTCATGGTGACAGTATGTCATGGTGGCATACGGTGACTTCAATCCATGCCCATGGTGTCTAAGAGCAAGCAGCAAAGGTGTGAACTCGGCAGAAACTCCAGCTGATGGGGAAAAAATGTTTCAAAAAAAAAGGGGTAGGCCAGCGTGGCGGGCTCGTCAGCCTTGGTGGAGAGTCCACCCTGCAGTCCCAACCAGGCAAGGTCACCTAGGGCGTGGTGCCATGCCTTCCACTCCCTCTCCCTAGGCCTCAACAGCTCATCCCTAAACTCATACAGTCAAACAGGTTTGGAATATCACATGGCTTACATGACTCGGTTACCCCTCACACATATCCTTTAAGTTCTCCCTCTTAACGTCAGTACAGGAGTTAAAAATCCAGGGAGATTTTTTTTTTTTAAATTCTTGTGTGTTGGTTTTGTTTGGGATTTCGGTTTTTTTTTTTTTGTTATTGTTTTTTCCTCTTTTTTTTTTTTGATGAACTGTTGGCATGTTTCAAGCAACAAGACTCATGGGTTGTGGGGTGATAAGTTGATTTTTTTTTGCTAAATTCTTTTATTTTTGTTTAAATTCTCACTTCAATTTTAATTCTTGAAGAACAGCTTCGACAACATATATCGCACTCATTATAAGAAGCAAAGGGTTATATCAAAAATTATTAGTATAGAATCACAGGAAACCTGGTTTGGAACCAGAAAAAAATACAAAACAGATATAGATACATAGACACAGGACATTTTTTTTTTAATAATTATTTGGAAAATGTTATTTTCCCCTAATTCTTGTTTCTTTTTTTCTTTTTTTTTTCCTTTATGCGCATACGATGTTTTAAGTTTTACAAAAAATGAAAATAAAGACTAATATTTTACAAAATGAGTAACAATGCTTGTGGTAAGTGTTTGCGCGTGGAATTTGTTTGTTTGCTTGGGTTTGGTTTGTTTTGTTGGTTTTTTTTTTCACTCTACACAAGGTTCAGTTCAGTTTCAAAGCATTTTGTTTTGTGGTTTTTGTTTTTGTTTTTGTTTTTTTTTGTTTGTTTTTTTTTTTCTTTTTAACTGTACAGCATATATCAACAACAGTCCACAATAAATCCTGGAAGATCCAGTATCCCCTTCAGGTTTGATTAATATCCCCTCAATACTCATAATTTTTTTTTTGGTTTTTTTATTGGTTTTTTAAATTTTTTTTGCTTTTTTTGTGTCTTTTATTATTATTTTTTTCCTCCTCTCCAGAAAAGAAAAGAAATAAAACCGAAAAAAAAAAAAAAAAGGCGAAAAAACCCAAAAAGCGCAAGACCCCGGCCTCGGTCCGTCCTTTCACCCCAACCGCGGCCACTCCTCTGCTCCTACTCGTCCCTCTCTTTTGTTCGGTGTCCGCCTCCCGGCCCCCCCGCACCCCGAATGCCCCTCGGTGCGGGCGCTGCCGCCTCTGCTCGCTCCTCCGCGCCTGTTTTCTCTCCGCCGGGGGGTGCGGGACGGGCTCTAGGAGCACTGGATGGACATGTAAGGCCAGTTGAAGCTGCTCCCCGACAGTAGCATATCCCTGATGAGGGTCTCGATGGGAGTTTTACCTACCAAGCGGACGAAGAAGAGCTGCTCGATGACGGAGGAAGAGACGGTGCGCAGGGAGGGCAGCCGCAGCAGCAGCTTCCCGAAGCGGCTGGGTTGGTTGGGGTACTGGCTCCTCACGTACTCCTCCAGCGCGCACTGGGACTTCTCTTGCAAGCTCTCGATGTGAGCAGCATCCGACAGGCCGCAGGCGTCTGCCCGCAGCATCCGCGCCCGCGGAACGGCGGCGGCGAGGAGGAGGAGGAGGAGGAGGAGGGAGGGAGGGAGGGAAGGAGGGAAGGAAGAAGGAAGGGAGGGATGGAGGGGGAGATGGTTAGTGGCGGGGATGCGACGCTGGGATGGGGGGCACCCCCAAAGGCGCACCCCCACCTCCATCCCACCCCAATGCTGCATCCCATCTGCAGCATCCCATCCCGCACCATCCTATCCTGCAGCATCCCGTCTACAACATCTCACTCCATCCCCGCAATCCCACCGCATCCCATCCTACAGCACCCCGTCTACAACACCCCACAGCATCCCGTCCCACAGCATCCCGTCTACAACACCCCACAGCATCCCGTCCCACAGCATCCCGTCTACAACACCCCACAGCATCCCGTCCCACAGCATCCCGTCTACAACACCCCACAGCATCCCGTCCCACAGCATCCCGTCTACAACACCCCACAGCATCCCATCCTATCCCATAGCGTCCCATCCTACAGCATCTCATCTACAACATTCCATCTACAGCATCCCATTCACAACATCCCATCCCACCATCCCACAGCATCCCATGTTGCAGCATACCATCTACAGCATCTCATCCCACCCCATCCTATCCCATAGCATCCCATCCCGGATAAACCTCTCCACACCTCACCGCCCCCGTGGCTGTTTTCCACCGGATGGGGGGGAGGGAGGGTTGCCAGTACTCTCAACACCCCCCTCAACATTCCCAACACCCCCTCAACATTCCCAACATCCCAACACCGCCCCCCCGGCCACTCTGCGGTCCCGGCCCCGCGGAGCCATTACGTGGGATGCAGGAAACAGGGACCAGCCCCCCTTAAACAACACCGAGGCGGGGGAAAAGTTTTTTTGTTTTTTTTTTTCTGGGGAAAATGGTAAAAATTAATAATAGGAGATGAAGAGCGGAGGCGCGCGGAGGCAGAGGGAGACGGAGGGAGTTTGTTGACATGGCTGTACATCAGAGGGAAGAAGCGGCCGGCAGGGAGCCGGCCTGGGGATGCCGAGGGGATAAGGGGGTCCCCTCCATCCCCTGCCCCGCCGCCAGCCGCACCGAATCGGCCACGTCTTTGCAGTCTGGGCGAAAAAAATCCTTTGGGGAAAAAAGGCCGGGTTATCCCGGGGGACTTGCGGTGAAGCCGGCCGCGGCTGTCAGACACAAAGCTTAGGGGAGGATGCTGCGGGTGAGCCCTGCCTAAACGTTTCCTTCCCTGCATCCTTGTGGCACCTCTGCTGCCAGGAACATCTCCCTGGCACCTCGCAGAGCCGCACGAGCTGGGCAAATGCCCGCTGATCCCGGAGCAGAAACCCTTAGCTTCCACACATCTGTACCTACATCTCCTGTGCGTGGAGAGAGGTATGGATGCATCTGTGCGTTTGCACACACAAGCGCTATCCCTGCGAAGGCGCAACCTAAAAGAAGGGATAATGATGTACAGGCTGCTTGTTGAGGTGGAAAAATGGTTGGATGGTTGAAACCAGTCACATTGTTTGGGAGGTTAGTAATAAATATTTAAAAAAAAAAAAAAAAAAAAAAAAAAAGCCAAACCATCAGGATCAGAGGGAGGCAGTCAGCTGGCAGTGCGGTTTAACGCAGATCAAAGCCAGACTTTGCTAATATATAGATCCGAATATGAATTAATGTATGTTAATGGCCCCCAAAAGGACATTACAAAATTGTGAATGTGGAATTATGACCCTGGAAAGGCACAACAAATTTTTCAAAGCCAAAAAAAAAATTGAAAAGGAAGAAAAAAAAAAATCAGTCGCAACTGCATTTTTGAAGTTTAGGTCTTCTCATACCAATAACTGGCTTTACAAAGATTTCTGAACACCTTCATCTACAACACTATGGCCTCGAGCGAAAATACAAATAAAACAAGCCATAATTCAGGAACTTCTGAGGAGGAGAACCTTTGACCTGAGCTGCGGACTTGGAGTCCCTCAGATACACAATTATCTGAGCCAGGATGCTCCGCTAATCCATACTGTACCTCTAATGCAATGATATTTTGCAACATCTAAAGCACCAGGTTGCAATGTATATACCTATCAAAAGCTCGGGCCTTGTTCTTGTTTGCAATATAGATCAGAAACACAGGCCTGTTCATATGTTGATTGCCACAAATCACACTCCATATTTACATATATCTTGCTATTTTACATGCATTATCTGCCCATTATGCATTAGGATCCTATTCAACTTCCAAACAATGCAATATGAAAGGGTCTTACTGACACCCTAGCAGGGCTTGCTTTCTTTTTTTTTTTTTCTTTTTTTCTTTTTTTTCTTTTTTTCTTTTTTTCTACTTGATGCCCCATATGTCATACCCTTAAGGTTAGTAAAATATTTATCAGAGATTTACGATAAGTGCACCTATAACTGCAGGTCACCGGACAATGAGGACGGGGAAGTTTCTGGCTGGAAGAGCAGCAGCCCGGAGATGGGGGAGATTTGAAAAAAAACAGCCTTGGGTTATGCCTTTAACCTCCGAACACTCAGGATTTTTCTCATGGCGATAATATCTATTGAGCTTTAATTATTTTAAATGGTCTGACATACGCCTTTGCTCGGGCTTTATTCCCCATCCTCAAAGGTGGTGGTGGGAAGGCTCAGGTCTCCCCTCACAATAAGGCTAAAATACAAAGATAATTAACGGATGCACAGCTCGGTCAGGTTATGGGGTCCAGAGAGGTGCAGAGAAATAATACAGTGCTTGTTTACCGGAGGTGAATCGTTATTCCTTTTCAGAAAGCGGGCTAATGTGAAAAATCCTGTGTGCGCCTCGCTTTTTTTTTTTTTTTTTTTTTTTTTTTTTAATATGTCTGTGTGTCAATAAGAGAAAGCTCTATATTTCTTCCTGCAGTCTATGGAAAAGAAATTATGTAAATAAATAACCATTACTGTTCAGCACACTCCAGCCTTCCCCTTTGTAGTGGCGGGAATGTATTTCATGTTACCCATTCAGAAGAGTTTAGTGTTCAGAAAATATAGATGTAATCAGCTAGCATCTAACTAGAAATCAAACTTCTTATTGCGCTGTAAATAGATTTATTGGATTTATGTTATCTGGCTCGGTCCCTTCCTGGAAACCTCTATTTATGGAGAGGAAGAAGTAGCTGCAGGAATTAATAACTCTAAAGTTTGGCGTGGAAAAAAATAAGAACAGAAAAAAGGGGGAAAAGGGGAAAAGGGAGGAGGAAGGGCAAGAAGGGAGCAAGTCACGACCCAGCCATTGGACGGTAGCCAGAATTTTATGAATTAAATTCACACTATCCGGAGCCCGAATGTAAAAACCACAACAGGAGAAACCCACGCCAGCTTTAAACACTTAGTCCTCAGCAAAGGACTTAGGACAATACGCCTGAAAGTGTATTTTCCATCAGTTAAAGTTTGTTTAAAAGTTGGATGACTTTGAGAAAGTCTTCCCGTGAATTCCCCTCTGGCTAAGCAATCCAAACAAGTTTAGCGAGGAGTGGAAATGTACCGATGGGGGTAAGGGGTAGATTGCTCCTGACAGCTGTATTTCCATTTTCTGAGGTGCCCCGTGCGATCCCGTACCAAAATAATATTATTATATTAGTTGGAACGAGATCGCACGGGACACCTCAGGAAATGGAAATACATCACAATAGTTCCTTTCCTCAACCCCCTTCACACTCAGCTGCATCGTGGGAAGGGGCTTCTCCCCTCGCAAAAGCTTAGTTATTAGGTTTGTTCTTAATATATGCAAATTAAGGGCTCCTCTAAAGCCACTAACAGCGCTTTCAGCCAAGGTCGATGTTTTGGGGAAGGTGCGTAGTAGGAGAGAGGGGGAAGTGAAGAAGAGAAAGAGAGGAAAAAAATTTAAAAACACCCCCCAAAAAATGTCCCTATCCTGGGAAATCGCCCTTCCGGGGCCTTTGAAAGGTGGACGGGCCGGGGCACTGGCCAGCCTCTCTCTGCTTGGAAAGAATCTCTGGAAGTTGAGTCTGGCCAAAAGGAAAAAAAAAAGAAGGGGGGGAAAAAAAAAAAAAGAAATAAAATGATAATGAAAAAGCAGGCGGGTTCCTCCCTGTGTATTGATGAGCACCCTGAAATGAATGGGAAGGGGAAGCCTGGGAGTCTGCTGGCAGGCTGTGGGGTTAAATCAGCCTGATAAATGCCGGCAGGTCTCTTTGTCACTCCTGGAAAACATGTTTCCATCAGGAAGACTTATTAAGATAAAATACATTAAAATGTCGAGACGGCTATTCAGTAAATCTTCCATTTGTTTTAAGATCTGCACTTTATCCTTCGCAAAGAAATATTCCCTCCAAAGGCTGCGAAACTGCATTTGCACTGGAAGGAAAAGGGGGCAGTCACAGTACACGTCTCCGACCACCCTGCATACAAATTAGAGACTCCTGTCTAAATAAATTATCGGATGTTCAAATCGATATTAATACTGCATTCGCTACATTACAATATTGTGCGAATTTAGGAGTCATTTTAATACAATGTAAATACTATTTTTCATGCGTGAAAGGCAACAAATATTGATGGATTATAAACTGCTTACTGTTAAACAAGGCCTTTGAACGATTTGCCATCTTTGTTCAGGAATGCTTTTAATTTTGCATCGGCCTAGTTTTAAGCCAGATTTATCGGGACTGTTTAGTTATCGCTAACCGGGAGGACCGGTTTGGAAAAGGGGGTGTGTAAAGGGTAGGAGAAACCGGGACAAGAAAGGAGCAAGGGTGAATGGGGGCAAGGAGGGGGTTGGGAAGTGGGGGGGGGGGGGGGGGAAGGAAAAAAAAACAAGCAGGGGGGGAAAAAAAGTGGCAATTAGCCCCATCGTGGCGATAATTAGAATAATAATTAAAAAATGACACTGCCAGGCCTCTTATCTCGCCTTGTTTTCATTTCCTATATTTCCTCCACATCTTTCGCCTTTGATGTTTATAAATTTCTCCCTCGCAGGTTACAATAATAGAAGACGCATTATATTCTTATAGGCTGCGACCAGAGCACTTCAAAGGCGACGCTAATGCACTTTCCCGCTAGTTAATTCGAACCATCTATCACAGGGAAAAACTGTTAACATGCGTGTTTCCACCCCCTCCGCTTAATTTGATATTTTATATATGTTTTTAGTATTGTTAAGGGGTTTGTTGTTTCTTTTTCTTTTTTTTTTTTTTTTTTTTTTGAGGGGGATGTTAAGATACCAAGGCTGGTGGGGTTGAGGGAGAGATACCTCGGCCTCCCGCCTGTTTTCTTCAACGCAATTTTCAAATTTAATGATTTTTTGACTTTTTTTTTGCGTGTGTTTTTTTTTAATTTTTATTTTTAACGGCG
The DNA here is from genome assembly GCF_017976375.1 of Cuculus canorus. Lineage (NCBI taxonomy): Eukaryota > Metazoa > Chordata > Aves > Cuculiformes > Cuculidae > Cuculus > Cuculus canorus. The sequence continues at coordinate 57,678,264 of NC_071441.1, forward strand.
CTTCCTCCCTCCTTCCCCTCCCTCCTCACCTGAGGTGAAGAGGACGATGGCTTTCAGGCAGCTGTACTCGGCCGAATCGACGTGCAGCGCCTTCAGCTTCTCCACCTGCTCCTGGAAGATGCGGATGTGGTCCATGAAGGCGACGACGCGGTCTGCCGACATGGGGGACGCGTGGAGGCCGGCGGCGGCCAGGAGAGGGGCCACGTGGAGGGGCATGGAGCACTGGGCGGCGTTGAGGACGAAGAGCTCGCTCCAGGTGAGCCTCAGCAGGGCCACCTGGTCGGTGATCTGCAGGTCGGGGAAGAAGGGGATGTTGCGAGCCCACTCGACGGCGCTGAAGAGCAGGCGTGCGGCCAGCTCGCAGATGTTCTCGATGCCCATGATGTTGTTGGGTTGCATGCACTGGCTGCCGTAGCGGGAGGTGGGATAGGGCTCGGCCCGCAGGAGCAGGGAGATGTATCCCGAGAGATAGCAGTGCCCGTTCAAGGGGTCCCCGTTGGTCAGGGCGTACTGGCCGGGGTTGGGCTGGGTGGGCGGCATCCTTCCTCGCTGAACCGCTGACAAAAAGAAGGAGAGAAGGAGAGGAAATGTGCATCCAGGAGCTTCGCAGGCATCGCTCCGGCGGCGCTGCCAGCCAGACGGAGACAATGCCGGGCTTCTTCTTTACATCCCCCCCCTCCCTCCTCTTCCCCACCACCACCACCACACACATCCCACATCCCACATCCAACCACCCTCCCTCTTCTCTCGCTCGCCCCCCGGCACACGCACAGGCACGGACAGACAGAGGCATGCGGAGCCGGGCAGCTGCAGCCGAACCTGCATCGCCTCCTCCCCACACGACCCCGGCCCCAGCATCGGCCCCAGCTCAGGCAGCCCCAGCCCAGCGGCAGCCAAGCCCCCTCCACCCCAACCCGAGTGCATTCAGGCTTCACAAAATAAACACAGATTAAAAAGAAAAAAAAAAAAAAAAAAAAAAAGAAAGAAAAGAGAGAGAAAAAAAGCCAAGGCAAACAAGACAAATCCGCACCCCCCCTCCCCTGCCCCCCTCCCCTGTCGCAACAGAAGGCAGCCCCGCACGTTAAAAGACAAAAAAACAAAAAAAAAAATATCAAATAAATCCTCCGGGTGGTGGGAAAGCGGGGTTAAAAATCACAGCCAGCTGTTAAAAATATAGCCAAGCTCTGTTGTGGATCCCAGCCGATTTCCCTGGTAGCACTGAGATTTAGAAGTGAACTGCTGTGTCGCTTTTAAAAAAATAAAATAAAATAAATAATTCATAAAAATAAATGCGTCCGTGTTCTTCAAAAATACTCCGTCGTCACCCTTCGAGCTGGAACAGGTCGCAGCCCCCCAGCTCCCCATCTCTAACTTTATTACACAGAACCAGCTTTCCATAGACGACCCCCCCCAGCCCCCTCCCTGCAAAGTTCTCCCTGCCAAAAGGAAGAGAAAGGTTAAATATTATCAAGGGAATGGGGGAAATAAAACAAAACAAAAAAAAACCCTCCGAACTTACAATAGCCAAACATTCGTGGTAAAAAAAGGGGACGATGTAATTAATATCTTTGGTGCGCTGTTGCCACTGCAAAAGCCTGCAGTCAGCGTTGCACAGTGAATGCACAAGCTTGCAACTGCAAAAACACTGGATTCATTAACCATCTCCACACAGAGCGCAAGTAATGCCTCGAGTCCCGAAAGCTGACCAAAGTTGGTGTGTGTGGTGTTTTTTTTTTTTTTTTTTTTTTTGGCTTTTTTTTTTTTTTTTTTTTTTTTTTTTTTAGTGTGCGTGTGTTTTACTCCATCAGTGCCAGCCTGTGCAGCCGCATGCCATGTAAACAAAGGTAACTTCGGGGGGGAGATGCGGCTGCCCGGGCTCCTTCCCTGCACACACAGCCACGCACACCCTCACGCACCCGCATCACGCACATCACTCATCTTTCCGACGTGCCACATTTTCCCCCCAAACTTTCTCTTTCCCCTCCCCATAGAGCCTTCCTGGCTTCCACGGGCCGGACCTTTCTCTCCTGCTGCCCTCCAGCCCACCTCTCCCTCTTCCATCTGCCTGCAAATTTGGCAGCTATTTTTCAATTAACTGCAAGCACAATTCTAACTTGTATTTTTTTTTTCTTTTCCCTCCTCCTTCCCTTTTTTTTGCCTCCTCCCCCCACCTCTCTCCCAGACGCCTACCAACAGCCCCTGAAGCTACCAATGAAGTCGTCATTTTTGCGAGCTCTTTCAGATCTGGAGCAGCTTCATTCCTTTTCTCCTGGCGTATAAAATATGATTTTAAAACCAATTAAGGCAGTAGTAATCCCCGCTCCGCAAAACTGCCTGCTTCGCTGATGTGACTCTAAGACATCTTTAACGACAGTCACAGGGTAAACTTTGACCGTAAACCGAGAAAATACATTTGGAGGAGAAAGGAGGGCAGCAAATCTTCCCACGCAAGAATGAGCCTGGACGCAAGGAAAAACCACAGTCACTCTTGGAAAGGAGGAGGGAAAAAAGAAAAGGGGGAAAAAAAAGAAATAAATAAATAGCAGAGCAGTTGGAAATGGTGAGGAGCCCGCTGCCAGATGCAGGCTGCGGATCCTGCTAAAATGAGAAGGACCGGTAAATAGGTTATAAATCGCGATTTGTATGCAGGCTTTAAGGAGAGGGTGGAGTTTGACAGAGAAATAAAATGAGCAGCATGCTAAAGGGGAGAAAAAAAAAAAAAAGATAGAAGAAGAAATGACAGAAGTAAAGAAACCCGGTTCAGTCACAAACTTTCCTTTGAACGCATGAAGTGAAAACAAGGCCAAATCTCGCACAGGAGCACGCTCCGGGCACTGGGAAGCACAGGGAAGCGGAGATACAGTAGCGCATTTCCCCCTCTTTTTTACCCCTTTCCTCTTTTTCACCCCCTTTCCTCTTTTCTTCCCACACTTACACGTCTTTCATCTTTCTTTTCGGGAAAAACGAGGCCGGGAAATGGATCTACCGAGCGTTGTTGCGGGTTTAAAAAGAAATGATGGGGCGGAAGAGGGGGTGGGGGGGTGTGGGGGGTGGAAGGAAGCTGAATGGAAGCACATCTCGTACGGGAGAGAGAGAGATGCATCTCCCCCACGCACATCACCCCACGGTCTCATGCCAACAATAGACAAAACCACATCCAAACACACGCAATACACGCGCGCGGGGACCGCGGCGCGATGATAAATATTTAGCAAGCGGTGGTAATAATAATAAATTCTGGGCACAATGAGAACCAGGGGAAGGGGCGAGAGCGGAGGTGCCGGGAAAGGGGGTGGGGAGGAGTGGGGAGGAGGGCAGGAGGCACAAGCCGAAAAGCAAAAGAAAAAAACCAGCACCAACCACCATCAACAATAACAACAAAACCTGGCGCAAAGCTGCCAGATGGAGTGCAGGCAGAGGGAGAGATTGACATGTGCATGGAAACAGGGAGAGACCCAGATAGCCATGGAGAGCCGTAAATATATATATATACACACATACACAGAGGGAGAGAGGGATAATATATATACATATATATATGCACGCTGCGCGTGTATCTCTGCCTACGCGTGTAGGTGCGCGAGTATGCGCGTATGCACAGACACACTCAGACACGTAGAAAGCAGACAGACAGACAGACAAGACAGACGGAGAGCCCTTCTTGGCACAGCCGCGGAGGGGAGCGGGGAGGGGGGGAAGCGGTTGAGCGTTTAAAGAGTAGGGAAGAAATATTCACCTTCCCGCCTCATGCCCACTTTGAGGCACTTCTTGAGGCGGCAGTACTGGCACTGGTTGCGGTGGTGCTGGTCGATGGGACAGTTCCTGTTGGCGCGGCATGTGTAAGTTAAGTTCCTGCGGACGCTCCTCTTGAAGAAACTTTTGCATCCCTCGCAGGTGAACTGGCCGTAGTGCTTCCCGCTGGACTTGTCCCCGCACACCACGCACTCGATGTGCTGCTGGCTCTGACCCGAGCCCTGCTGGCCCGTTCCCTTGTCCCCAGCCGTCCCGGGCGTGGAAGGGGGTCCCGGCTGGCTCGGGGTCTGCGGGGTGTGCGGGGCCGCCGACCCCCCTTGCTGCTGGGGCTGCTGCTCCCGTGCCGGCTGCGCCGCGGCGGGGTTGGGGCCGCTCGGGGTGCCCCCGGCCACGTCTTCCTGCGGATCTCTCCAGCTGCTAACTACCATTGCCATATCTCGGGCCCAAAAAAGTGCTGGTGAGCGGCGCGTCTCGCTGCGGGCTGCCGGGGAGGAGAGGGGCGGGGGGCGGGGGGGAGGCGGCTTTCGGACAGGAGCCGGGGGCGAGCGGGGACCCTGCCTGCAGCCTGCCTCCGCCTCGGCTGCCGCTGCCCTGCTGCCGCCGCCGCTGCCGGCTGGAGCCGCTCCTGCCGTTTTCTTTATTTTATTTATTTTTTTCCGCCGCGAGACCCCCTCCTCTCGCTCGCTTTCTCGCTATTTTTTTTCTCCCCCTCTATTTTTTTTTTCAGGGAGGGGGAGGGGGCGACGGAGAGGATTTTTTCTCCCTCTCTCTCTCTCCCCTTTTTTTTTTTTTTACCCCCCCCTTTTCCTCTTCTCCTGCTCTTCCCACCCCCCCACCCCCCCCCCTTTTAAAACACTTCTCTGTCCGCCTTCTCCTCGCCCCCCCACCCCCCACCCCCCCCCACCACCTCGCCGCCACTTCAAGTTGCAAAATCAGAAACGGCAAACAAGGGTGCCGGGAGAGGCATCCAGAGGAGTGGGAAAAAAAAGGGGAGGAAAAAAAACCAAAAAACCCAGAGGCAGGCAGAGACACGCGAGGCAGACACGCGCCCGGGTCCCCCCCACTCGCGCACACACGCACACACGCACGGGCACAGGCACACGCGGTCCGGGGCGCTACGAGCGCGGAGGATGCGCAGGCATAGAGGAAGCCGCGGCGCCGCCGAGGAGGAGGAGGAGGAGGAGGAGGAGGAGGAGAGGGAGGAGGAGGAGGAGGGGAAGGAAGAGGAGGAGGTCGCCGCTCGCCGCTCGCCGCCGCCGGGGCCCGGCTGCCGGGATGTCGGGAAAGCGGGAGGTGGGGAAGCGGAGAGCGAAAATAAAATGTGAAAGAAAGGAGCCGTCCAGCCGGAGATCAGGGCATAGAGGTGTCCGGGGGCCAGGTCCAGGGCAGGGAGCCGTCAGCCATTCAGGGCGGCGGAGCCGGGGAGCGCGGCGAAGGCGGGCGGGGAGCTGAGGCAGTTTGATCTGCTGTCGCGGCGGCGGCGAGGAGGAGGAGGAGGAGGAGGTTGCCGGTCGCTGCTCTTTCTCTCTCCCGAGCTGCTCTCTCTCGCTCTCTGTCTCTCTCGCTCGCTTGCGCTCTCTCTCTCCTTCTCTCTCTTTTTTTTTTTTAAAAAAAAAAAATCGCCCCAAAAAAAAAAAAAATCGGATGTGACTAAATTCGCAGAGGAGACGAATTCACGGCGAAGTGTAAAAATAGAGAACGGGAGTAATAATGACACGCGCAGGAAAAAGAGAGATCCAAAGTAGGTCGGGTAAATAAATCCTCTTCTTTTCCTCTTTCTCGCCCCTTCCTTCTTCTTCTCCTGTGAGAGCGCACGATGTCGGTTGCGAGGAAAAAAAAAAATTAAAAAACAATAATAAAAAAAGAATCGCAGGAATCGCCCCCAAAAATGTCCTTTTTTTTTGTTTGTTTGCCTAAAAAAAGTATTTCGGGTAAAAGCTCATCAGCCAGAAGCGAAGCCCTCCCCCAGAATAAAAAAATAGGCAAGAATGGTCAAAATAATAACGGTATTAAGATGTGAACACGTCCTCTCCCTCTCTCTCTCCGGGCTTCCCCCCCACCCCCCCCCGTCTCTCTCTCTCTCTCTGCTTTTTCCCCTTTTTTCTTTCTTTCCGAGATTTTTTTTTTTTTTTTAGTTTCACCTCTCTCTTCTTCTCTTCTCCTGCAGGAATGAAGCGAAAGACAGAAGGAGGCAGAGTGGAAAAAAGAAAAGGAAGGAGAAGAGGGAGATGAAGGGGGGGGAAGAGGAAAAAAAAAAAGCACACAACTAATAGAATATGCAAGAAAGGGGAGAGAGAGAGAGGGGGAGAGAGAGAGAGAGAGAGACCCAAAAAATGAATGCGTTTAAACGGGAAGCCTAGCAGAGCAATGTTTCCGAAAGGGGGATCTGCGCGAATGTCTGTATATAGTGAACTTTGACACTACTATTGAAACTGACACGTTTCTATGGAGATCGCTGCCTTATATGGAGCTCGTGTCAAGGAGCCAAGAGAAGGGCTGCTGGCAACTGATAATCAAAGGCGACTGACTGGTCAGAGCCCTGAATCGGGGGGAGAGAAAATGGGAGGCTAAGGTTAGCCAAGCCTCCTCCACTCCATTGGTTGCCCCCCCCCCCCGCCTTTCCCCCCCCCCTTTTTTTCTTTTTTTTTTTTTTTTTTTTTTTTTTTTTTTTAATTCTCCGCTACCTACTGACTGGGATGGGGAAGGGAGGGGAGGAGAAGAGCGGGGAGGAGGGAGGGAGGGAGGGTAGAGGGAAGGAGGGAGGGAGAGGGGATTCTTCTGACAAGCACAATTTACATTGAGATCGCCCTGCGCTGCTATTTACTTTGAGACCTGATTAGTATGGGTCGTCTACGGTCTCTCTCTCTCTCTTCCCCCCCTCTCACACACACATCGGCAGAGGAGGATGCATTGCGATAGGCGGATAGGGGGAATTAAAAGGGAACGATGTGGGCTCCCCGAGAAAAAGTTGGTGTGGGTTTGTGTTGGTTTTTTTTTCCCTCCCCCCCCGCCCCCCGAACCCAGGATTTCTTTCTCCCTTCCCAACTGCAGGACCCAAGCCGGATGTGGGGGGTGTGTGTGTGTGTGTGTGTGTAGAATTGGGGGTGTTAATGATGGAGAAGAAAACACTCTCTCTGCTCTGAGGAGTGCACACAGGCACCGTCCACGCACACATTTACACCTCTACATGCTCTCATTCCACTTTGGGCTATTTCTGCCTCCCGTCCCTCGCCCTTCATTCCTCACCTAATAAGTCCACTCTCCTTCCACTGCCCCGCCGCGCTTCCAGGGGCTGGGAAATCACTCCCCCTTGCATTTTATTTCGGGAGGGTGGGAGCAGCCCCATGGCTGTGAGTGTCGTCGTCCCGTGTGTTCCCCCACCCCCCCCGCCGCCGCGACTCGCGATGCTCAGCGCGGGCGGTGGGCATGAACGGTCCTAAAGATGATGATGAGGTTGATGATGATGATGAGGTGTCGGGAGGAGGCTCGCCCCTCTCCCAGCCTCTTTCCGCGCATCTCCGCGCTGCTCCGCTGCCCTGCGCGGCCCCGGCGGCGGCGGCGCGGAGTGGGAATCGCTGGAGCCGGCTGCCATCTAGCGGGCACCGCGCTGCCGGCTGGAGAAAGAAGGGGGGTTGTCGGGGCTGCCGAGCCCCCCAGACACCCTTTGAACCTCTCTCTGCTCTTTTTGTATTTCTTTTCCCCTTTCCTTTCTTTATTTTTCTAACAGAAAACCACCCTAAGGAGAAGAACATCCCCCCTTCCTTGTAATTTCCATTCTTCCTTTTTTTTGCCTTCCCATAAACCTGCCCCTTCTGCCAGAGGTCTGGAATTGGCTTTGGGTCGAAAGAGTGCGTGTGACAAAGAAACAAACTGTAAAAAAAAACCCCAAAAACCCACAACAAAAAAACGAACCCCCCCCCTTCTCGACTCTCCTAACCTCCTTTTAGCTCCCATAAAAGTTTATAATCAGATTGGAAGCCAGGGGAAAAACCTGCAGGGGGAAAGGGGTATAGAATCCATGACAGAAGTTTTATTGTTTGGTTTTTGTTTTTTTTTTAAAGGGATGTTGCTTTCATTTGGAAAAAAAAAAAAAAGAAAGCTTTCAACTTTGTTGTGTCGGGATCACTATTTTCTCTCCCCCCCTCCCTTTCCCTGTCAGCTCTGAAATCTGAGGCTGGGAGCCGGCTGGAGAGGAGAATCCTTCATCATTTCTGAGATCAGCATAAATGCTTGATTTTGTCCCGAAATAATGAAGAGATTTTCAATGAGTCCCTGGGCCAAGCCGTCTCTATTGTATATTGCATTGATAAAAAGGATGTTATTGACTATGCAACAGTAGGCTCCTTTCCTCTCTCTCCCTCTTTCCAAATAAACTCTCGGTCCTCTCTCTTGGTCAGTGAAAAGGTGAAACGAATAAGATTAAACCGGACAAAAAAAGCAAGCTCGGTATGTATATCATCTAGATTTTACTCCCCAGACTGTGAAGAGACAGGGAGTAAAAGAGGCAGAGCAAGGCACGGAGAGAGAGGGGGAGAGAGAGAGAGAGAGAGAGACAGAGACACAGACACAGACGGAGGCGGAAAAGCCTGCGAGAAGGTGGACGGACACAGCCGCCGCCCGGCTCCTCCCGGCCCCGCTCCCGGCGGCCCCGGGACACCCCAGGCAAGTCCCCGCTTCTCTCTTCGGGCTTTCGGGGCGGAGGGAGGGGAGCGGGGCCGCTGCACTTGGCGGGGAGACCTTTCCCCTCCCTCCTTAAGGCTCCCCCCCACCCCCTCACCGCCGGTCTGAGCATCCCGTTATTTGGCCGGCGGGAGAGGCGCCTAACCCTCATTTTATCCCTATGCTCACAGCACCCTTCCCCTTTTCCTCCCCATATCTGTGTGTATTTCCGCTGCCCCCGCCCAGAAAACACGCATCCCACCATCCACGCGTGTTCTGCGGGGCGCAGAGACCCCCCCCACGCCAATCCCCCCCAGCGCAGCTTCAGCGCCGGGCAGGGATGTGCCAGCATCCCGATGCTCTTCTCCTCTTTCACCTGCTCTGTTTGTTATTTGATCACCTAAATGAAAAGATCGATGGCAGCCTGTTTATCTGGGTTGATAGTGTCAACAGATTAAAAGGGCAGCAATCAGATGCTTCCCAGACCGGGTTGCCCGCAATCGCGAAAACGCCCCAAACCTGCTCAAATTGCTCTGGGCCGGGGCAACGGGGAAGGTGTGAGGTGGGGAGGTGTTTTCTACTCCTTTATTATTTCTTTTTTTTTTTTTTTTTTTTAATTTGCTGTGTGCTGAGGGAAAGCGAGTATTAAATATGGATTTGAAAAAAAAAAAAAAAGAGAAAAAATAAATAAGGCGATGCATGAAGGGCCGGTGAAGTTTGCGGGATTCCCGAGGAAAATCCCGCCTGCGGTGTCCTGTTGGTGTGCAGGAGCCTTGGGGAGAGAGCCGAGACAGAGGGCATCGGTCAGGAAAACTAGCCTCCTGCCTCAGCGGAGCGGGCTGGATGGAGCACGGTTCTGTCGACTGAAGGCATTTCCGCTCGCCCCCCCCGACAAATTACAGGGACACTTAGAAATGCTCACAACTCACATTTATTGGGAAATGAGCTCTGATTGCTTTTTAACGTCCACGGATCTGGAATGGGTAGGGGACACTCTACTAGGAACTTGCTAAGGCTTGATTTTCCCTCTGTCGCGTTCTCCAGGCCAGGGTCCGGACTGGGATCTGAAGGTGGCAGAGTTTTGCGGGAGGATCGATCTATCTATCTATCTATCTATCTATCTATCTATCTATCTATCTATCTATCTAAAATTGTATTTTGTTCTCCCCCTTTCTGTGTCTGTCTCCTCTCCTCTCGAAAGGAAATGTTCCTCTGGAGATTAGTGGTGACAACTTCCACATGCCTTTTTTGGAGGGGAGGGAGGCCAGGAGGGGTGGATGGGTAGAGTATAATATAAAACTCAACCGAAGGCATCGTTATTATTATCGTGGTTTTTGTAAGTGGCTGGGCAGCGTGTAAGATGAGAGCTGAGAACCATACTCTGCGTTTTCCAAAACAAAAGTGAAGTGCCTGCTTCACCTGCCAAGCTCCACCAGGCAATGTGGCAACATATAAAAAAATACACTCATACACTCATGGACGTGTGTGTATATATATATTCAGGGAGCGAGGTAGAGGGAGGACAATAATGCACAGGCTGCTGTCACAGGGTGCAGCCAGCAGCTCTAACATGCAAAAATGTCCTTCTCGCTCCCAATTTTTGGCATTTTCAGACTTCCCCTGCTCTGACCGGCTGGCACCGGGGTGGTGTAGATTCAGAGGGTCGCGTTGGGGGTCCCTTCCACGCCCTTCCTCCCCCACCCCCTCAGTCGGAGCCGTCGGGGCGGCCCCGTTCGCGGTCTGGGCCGGTGGCAAAGGGGATGTGTGCGGTGACACCGGGACCCCTTCCGACTTTAACCGTGTTTCCCGCCGAGACCCCGGTGCAAGGTCCTCCGCAGACAGGCCTCATCTCCCAGCCTTTCCTCGCAGGCCTTTTTCTCCTTTTCCATTTTTTTTTTTTTCTGTTGTTCCTTTCTTTTTTTCCTCCTCCTTTTTCCCTACCCCCACCCTCTCCTCGCCAGAGCCCCAAGGACGCCGGAGTCCTTTCAGGAGGGCAATAACAGACGTGTGGGAGGTGATGCTTCGCGGGGGACCCCTCCCTGTCCTGAGAAGGTTGTCTCCGGTGTGCTGCACCTCCCTGGGCACAGGGGAGACCCTGGATGGCTCCTACGGGGGGTTCTGGCTAGCTGCCCACCCCCCAGCACTTGCCCACCGTCGCCCCTGGGCTGCTCCACGCCGACCCTCGCCGCTTTCTAAAGAAGGTTCGAAGCCGAAGGCATGGACACCACTCTCCTACCCTCCTCCTCACCTTCTGGGTGGGCATCTCCCCTCCAGGTATCCTTGTCGCCCAAGCCCACCGCCCAGGCCGTGTCACTGCGTGCCACTGGATGGCCTTGGGAGAGAGGGGCCTCCACTCTCCTCTTGCTTAGCTCCCCCACTCCCCACAACCCCCAGGCCACCCCATCATGCTGATCCTGCCTTGTTTATCTATTTATTTAAAAAAAAAACAACGTCGTGGGGGCTGAACCCCTTCTCCACCCCTCCTCCACAATATCCTCATGGGGTCGCAGCCGACATCCCCACCTTCTCAGCAGCTGCTGCACAACCCAGTATGTCTCATGTTCCCCGAGGAGGATCCTTCCAGGGTCCTCCCCCCTTCTCCTCGCCCTCCGCGTGTGCTTAACCCAGAGTCGCGACCCTCCTTCCCCTCCTCGCCCCTCGCCTGCTTCCCTGGGATTATTTCACACGGGATTGGGGGAAAAAAAAAAAAAGAAAAAAAAAAAAAAAAAGCGGCGTGTACCGTTCCCCCTCTCCCCAGCATCCCTTCTTGCAGCCCCCTCGGGAAGGCAATCTGCCATCCCCGCAGCCTTCCCGGCCGCCCAGAGCCGCGGTTTGTGATTTCTTAGCGCTCAAAAGTGCCGGGCTCCGGTGCCAATCCGAAAGCGGGGCGCTGAATCACAACTTTGCACTTGCTATCCATCCGAACAGAAACGCCTGAGCATCCCAAAGTCTGCCTGCTTTTTTCTTTTTTTTAATTTTTTTTTTTAATTAAAAAGAAAAAAAAAGGAAAAAAATGTCTGTGCCTGGCAGTGGGAAAAAAAAGCCCAAAACCCTCAAACCCACGTTTGTGTGGTGTGGGGAGAGAAAGCACCCAAACCGAAGGCCACTTGTCTAACAGCATAAAGGAGCATGGCAATTCCCAAACAGAGCTCCAGGAAAAAGAAATTGATGACCTCTCAATGCAATTCAAACCTTCCTATATAAGGCAAATCTGGGAATCATTTTCAACACACTGGTGAATCTAGGACCAAATATTTACTTTCGGCACACATGAAGCGGCGGTGATGTGAGCGCCGATGCCAAGAGAAACAGAAGTCTACAAAAGCCATTAAAGACGAGGCTTTGCGTTGAAACACCTCTGACTGTATTTTAACCCCCCGCCTTCTGTTATGGCTGAATTTGGTGTTATTTATCATTCCTAATTGGGCTGGAGCTTTTGATGAAGAGCTGACGTTCGGGAACGGGTTCGAAAGTTGTGAGATTGTCCTGACAAGGCAACCGACAGCAGTGAATAATCATTTCCTTAATAGTTACCTGTCAGGGATCCCATTTCTTGTACTGCGGGGATTAGTCCGTCAGAAGCGGATTCGAGCTGGACTTTCCGCAGACCAGAGACAGTCTCCAAGGCGTTTAAGTATTTCACGTCACTTTTCCCCCCCATATCCCAAAGCATCCGAGATAAAACGGTGCAAAAGTATTTTTTTCTGGGGAAAAGGCAGCAGTGCGGCTCGTAGCAGCAGTTGCGATATAATCATATTTACCTCATCAGAAGTTGATCCGAGTAATAAACCTTAGCGTTTTCACTGAAAACTGTCAGCAATAAGATATGTTTATTACAGCGTATTCTGCCAGCGTGGGGAGGACGGGGATGCGCTTTAGCTAAAGTTTAAACGAAACAGAGTAAACACAGCAAACCCGCTCCAGCCCAACACAAAAGCTGTAAATGACTGTTATGTATTTTACCAAGTGAAGGCTTTTTTGACCCTTTTTTTTTTTTTATTATTTTATTTTTCTTTTTTATTTTTCTGTTGTTTTTTTTTTTTTTTTTTTTTTTTTTTATTCACACGTTTCTAGGGGTAAAGCCAGGGCATATCCAACGGTGTCGTTAATAAGGTATACAAAATTGCCTGATCCTACCAAACGGGGCTAGAGTTATATGTTTTATTGTTAACCCCTTGCACTGAATCTTCTGAAGCTGAAAGGGAAAAGGAAAGGGCTTTTGTCCGAGTTGATCCTTGGCTATTCTGGGGCTCAGGTTGGTGTGAAAGGGACGAGGAGGTCACTTGAAATCTCCTTTTATCTACTCTTATTTTCTCTCTGGATCAGCAACTTTGAATAGACACCATCTAATCGCTCGTAATGGAAAACGAGGGGAGGGGGAAAGGGAAAAAAAAGGTGGAGGTGGTGGGCTCTGTGTGCTCTGGGAGCAACGAAAACGCCCTTGCGCGGGGGATGCCTGTCCGAAGGGGTGTGTGTCCGAGGGTGCGCCCACACAAGGGACCCCCGTGGGCAGAACCTTGCTATGCATGCACCTTGCGCACCCGCGGAGGCACTGGTGTGTTGCCATCGGGGCTGAGGGGAGAGTCTGTGGGGTCAGCCTGACCGCAAGGACCCTTTCCCGGGGCCGTGTGTGTGTGTGTGTGTGTGTGTGAGATGATGCTCGGAGCGTGGAGAGGCGGCCCGGTGTGATTTTCCCCTCTTACCCTCAAACCCTATGATTTTGGTAATTTGTTCTTATTGAGGGTGCCAGGACTGGGAGGCAGGCCCGGCGGCCGGGGAAGGGTAGCTTTTGGAGGGGGCTGCCACCCTTCGGTGGGCAACTCACTCCAATGTGCTGGTTGCCCGAGCCCGAACGGGGTGCAGACGGCGGCAGGGTTGCAGTGGTTTTTGGGGTCACCTTGCCAAAGCTGGTTATTAATTTCTTTTTTTTTTTCTTTTTTTCTTTTTCTTTTTTTTTTTTTTTTTTAGGCTTAAACAAAAATAATAAAAAAAGGCGGACAAAATTGGGGGCCGCTGGCAAATAGAAAAAGCTTTGTTCTAGAGGCTCAAGCCAGGGCACTATCTCTTCCCTCCTCGCCGCTCAGAAATTGGCGTTTCTTTTCTCAGTCTGGGATGCTTTCGCTGTAAATTCCTTCAAGTGACTACTTTGTTGCTAAGGCTACAAGTTCCCATCCCAACACACAAATCTTTTCCACTCCAGGACCAGCTCAAGACCTGGGCAGAAGTCTTGACTTAAGAGACCTACTTCAAACTCCTTGGAGTGCCTCCCTGCTAAATACCTGCTAAGTCCGCGGTAGCAGTGAAGGTCTAAACAGTGGCCCCCCGCCCCCCTCTTCTCTCCTGTGGTACGTTTTGCTGGGAATAGATGGCGAGAAGAAACCCAGTCCAATACAGATTAAATTAAGTAGAAGAAATCCAGCCGGTGTATATTTTGAAGCTCCGGTGGGGCGTCAAACCGATGTTTAACACATTTTTTCCACTCACTGTGCACAAGTCCTTAGCCCCTACCTCCTGGTTTAATTTTTCCACCCCCCGAGGAGCAGGCGCTTTCGGGGGGCGGATCGAAAAGGGCTCCCCCGACCCACAGACCTTTCCCTATCCTCTGTTTCCTCAGTCAGAGCTGGAGGAGGGGGCTCACGGGTTCCTCCAGCGAGTTGGGGTGCTGGGGAGTCATCCAGGCTGTCCCTGGATACGGAGCTGGGTTGGAAGGGGAATTTGATTTTTTTTTTTTTTTTTTTTTTTTTTTTAACAGGATCACCCTTCTCCTTCCTACCCACCGCCCTCGCCCGCCCGCTTGGCTGCACTGGACGGGAAAATAGGGTTTTATCATCCCCAGCTCAGCAGAGTGGACACTTTTGTGGGCAGCTGAGCACCTCTCCAGCACTGCCAAGACGGGAGCGTGGGTCTCCTGGATACGAAAGGAGAAAAAAAAAACCAACCCAAACCCAACCCCAGAGACGCTCGTCCCCTGGAAAAGTTAAGCGTGACTTGATAAACGTTTGTAAATGCGAATAGAAATGAATAAATAAACCTCAAACCAGGTAGTCTGGGTGTAATAGTTTAGCAGGACTAATTGCAGACAATGGAGCTGAAATGACTTTTCCAATTAGCTGCTGGTTGGAGTTTAGTTGGAGGAACTGTCAGCTCTAGCGATGGGTAATTGCTTTATTGCTCACAAAACTATCATCTATTTAGAACATATGCGCTAATTACTCTGGATGGGCGTCGGAAAAGAGACCATAAATCTATTAGCACTTTAAAAAGTCTAGGGTACTTATAAGCGACCAAAGTCCCTTACTTGGCGCGTTGAGGGCGAGATTGGAGCCCGGGTTGTAGTGTCTCCAGAAAATACAAATAAAATAAGATAAACAGATGCAGCCACATGTATGCTAGGGTAGATTTGCGACCTCAGAGAGGAGGGGGCCAAGAGTGGTCATCTCGAAGCGAGGAAAGCCTCTTTCTATAGACCAAACTGGGGCAATAAATCACTGTCATAAAAACTATTTTCCTCTTTAGCCTTGCACATTTTTTTTTTCCCCAAAAAAGATTAGTTTAGAAATCTTTTAATTGGATTACTCTGGAAAACTAATCTCCTTTAGGCTCGCTAAGTTTGTGTACCAAATATTTGGAATTAATTCAGTGCCACAAAAAGCATCCGGGACGCCTTTTGTTAGAACTAGCTAAGAAAAGGGACAGGTAGGGAAGGTTGGAATTTTACCGGCATTTTACCATTCATGTCCCCTCGCAGCTCTCTGCATATTCATTGCTGTATATGTCGCATTGTGCTGCATAAAATTGCTATTGTAAAGGAGATAAACAGAATTATTTGCTGGACTGTGCTATGGAACAGGGCTCCAGCGCGGGGTGAGGAGTTTAGGAAAAAAAAAAAAAAAGGTAAAGTAAAAGTTTTGGCAGCCCAAGGAGGAGTCAGACCCCCAAGCTCCGCGCTCTGAAGGAGCATTCCGGGGACGGAGCTGCATCCCGTGGGTCCAGGTCCCAGTCCCAGGGGCTGTCCGAGAGTCTTGGTCCCACTCCTAGCGGGTTGCTCAGGAGCCAGGGCGCTTTCGGGGCTGTCCCATGCGGGGCAGACGCCGAGACTCGGCGAAGGTCCCTTAGTTTTCATCCCAGTGGATCTGTTCGCAGCATCCCCGTGAGGTGTGGTTAATTGGAGGGGGATAAAAGCGTAATGACTCGTCAGGAAAACGGTGGTGACTCTAAAGCATCGTTTTCTTCCCCCCTCCCTTCCCCCCCACCCCCCCCCATCGTGCCATCTCTCTGCTAAAAGAGCAATAAAGCTGGGTTCATTTATTTATTTTTAGTTGTTTATTTTTCCCCTAAGGAAACGAACCTGCGGCTTGTTCCAGGTGATTTATGTGTAGGATGTGACACTCCTCGGAATCCTGACGGCAGGGGGGACAGGGAGGGGGTCAGGGAGTAGCTTCAGGGGGCAGATGGGGAGCGGAGAGGCTGGAGCAGGAGGCACGATGATGCTCAGGGTGGGCAGGTTGGTGGGCAGGTGGGTGGACAGCACGGGATAGGCACGACTCGGGCTGGAGGATGAGGATGCGGGTGAGGGTGAAGAGGGTTTTTTGACCTCTCGAGCGCTGGCCGAACTACAGCGCAGCAGGGAAGTAAAGTCTCCCCCCAGACCCAAATCCCAGCCTCCCTTTCCAGGGGTCAGTACTCAAGGCACCTCCTAATTAGCGTGTGCCACTTCCGAGTCAGCATTAATTTTTTACCCTTAGCAGCTACTGAACCGTGAAACGCCGAGTGGGATTAGCCGCATTTGAGAAAAGATGCGGTACGGATGCTCGCAGAGTCACACGGAGGGAAAACTTGCAGAGGAAGGTGGGTGGGCAGAGGTGGTTGTGTATATACACCCACACCCCACGGTACAACCTGACACTGGGGTGCATCACAAGAGCCCAAATACTAAACCTCTGCTGGCAGGAGGGACACTAGCAGCCACCCGCATCCGTGCCCGCCCCGCCCCGCTGGAGACCACGCAGCTCGCTGTCTCCAGCCGGAGGTTATGCACTTACTAAACAACCCTGTGGTCTGCAGTGAATTAATTATTGGGGCGCTGATCCTGCAGCACATAAGCCCGGATCCCCTCTCACCTTGTGCCCCCCCTTCGTGTTTCTCCCCACTGTGCGCAGGTGGAAGTTTCTCAGCCCCGTGCTGTAGCTAAAGAGATTAATACACGTTGACAGAGTCTTTATCCCTCCTCACCCGATTTTAAATGAATCTTAAAGTCCCTTCTGAGACAACAGGGGAACTCTCTGTCTCCCCGTCTATCTGCGTGAGCGTTGGATGTGCCCTGTGGAAATTGTTTACAGTTTGGAAGGCTCCAACCTTGATTTTCCAGCTTTGAGCTCCCTCTGGAAGCGGAAAGAGCAATTACTCCACATTACTGTACATATTTCATTGCCGTGATAGATCGCAGGTGTTGCAGCCGCCGCTATTGTCTGCCTCGCTCCCGCAGCCCCGGGACCGGAGCCCAAAGGACGCTCCTACTCCGGGTCGGATGGTGGTCCCGAGGCTCTGCCACGCAACCTCCCCACAGCCCGCGGGTCCCCATAAGCTATCGACCCACGGAGGACGCAGAGAGGGACAGGAGGGGCGTCTCTATCCCTTTCTCCACGTCATCCTCCTGCCCTCCAACCCAAGGTTGAGAGGGAAAGGGCGGTAAGAACAGCCACCGGGCGGAGAGAGGGGCAAAACCGGGGCGAACAGGGCAGGAAAAACAACCCCCAAAGACGGAAATAGCAAGAACACCCCAAGCTTTTGGCCAGAAAGTGCCTGGGACGATGGTTTTTAATTTAGGCTGTGCAGTGGTCCTTTGGATCCAGGGAACGCATTTGCAGTGAGTTTCAAAGGTGCAGGGGGGATGCAGGCTTCTGTGCTATGCCGAAGCACCCCCGAATAGCTATGTCATGGATCAGTGTCATGATGACGTATGACACACCGCAAGGGATCATGATGAGTGACTGGCATAATAGACATGGATAGTGGACCAAAGTCTCCTTGACAATTCTTAGTCATATGTCTTGGGGGGGATAGTTTTACATTCGTGATCCGTTTATTTGGAGCCAGTTCCGGGAGAGAGACACACGAAACACACGGCTGAATCTGTCTAAGTAGGATGAAGACGGGATTAAATGGCACAAAGGATTGCGGGGGAAAACTGAAGAGGTCACCGCTGTAGGTGTAAAGCACTTGGCAAAACCCCGCTACATCCAATTAAGCAGGACGCCGCTGCTCTCTCCTACCAGCCTAGGAAAGGGACGGCTCAACTAAGCGGTACCCAGCGCATCCCTGCGCTCCTCGTGCCGCAATCCGCTCAGGCACCGGTCGTCTCCCGCACCTCGGCGCTGGGATAACCTCCCGTCCCGTCACAACTTGTGGGATGCTTCTCGTGTCCTTCCCATCACGCGCGGGCTTCGCTGCGAAGGGACGAGCGCAGCACCGAGGGATGCGCGCAGCACCGGGTCGCGCTTTGGTGCTACCGGGGAAGCAGGGAAAAAGTCGCATCACTCCGGGTTCTCCGAGCAGGGGGAACGCACACCTCTTCTAAACCACTTAAAGTGAGACAAACGTGCTCCAACATGCTTCCCACTGCGAGGGTGAGAGCCCGAGAAGCTGGAGCTGCGGGTTTTATTTTGTTTACAAACATCCCGAGCTACCAGAGCAAGTTTGGGATTCTATTTTTTTCTTCCGTTTCCCCCGCCTCACACTTGTCACCAAGCTTGTGCCCCTCTCGGCGGGTGTCCCAAGCGGGGCAAGCAGCCCCCAGTTCCACGCTGCAGGCGATCAGCACCCCGAAACCCTAGTTCTACCCATTCCAGCAGGGATCCCTATCAGTTTTTTTCTCCGGGAGAGGAGATTTGCAGCTCTCCCTCTTTGCACAGCCCCACCAGGAACACTGATGACCTCTAAAAAGATCCAGAGGAGGCATTCATCCCGCCAGGAGTAGAACGAACGGTATTCGTCCCGAAAAGGAGATTCACAGAGGGAAACCACCTTCCAGCCCGACACCGAAAAAAAAAAAAAAAAGGAAAAAAACGGGGAAAAAAACCATCCCAAAAACCTGCTGACCCAGATGTTGTAAGAAGTTCACTAAATGTGTGAGCAGGTAATGCAGGGAATAGCTACATTGTTAACAGAAAACATCTAATTAACAATGACTTCATTTGATTGGGAGGATGAAAAAGCCTTTTTAAATCAGTCCAGATTTACTGGCCTAAGCGCAGCCAATTTATGAATATGGAGGCTGTATTGAGTCTGCCTTCTTTCAAGATGTCATCTGAGGGGTAATAGTATAGGTGAAGTCATTTAGTTACACTGTGGAAACTTTTATAGTCCCTTTCTTGGGAATTTAATTCAGTGCTTCTTCATTTTATTAGGAACAGACTGACTCCATCAACGGCTCTCTCCATGTTTAGAGGCATGACTGCTTGAAGCAATTAGGCTCCCCAATTAGCATACTCCTCCTGACCCCAGCAGCACCACCAGGTCCTTGCGTTATCCATCTCTTCAAAGCAGGGTAAAGCCAGAATAAAACATGCCTCCCAAGTGTCCCGGGGGGGGGGGGGGGGGGGGGGGGGGGGGGCGGGGGCGGGGGGAGTGTGTGAAACCAACATGCAAGCGGGATACCAAAATTACCCCTCTGCCCTTAGAGGGAGGGGAGGGGGAAGAATAAAAAAATAATATAAGCCTCCAGATGCCCTCTGCCCCGGTGCCCGCGTCTCGACAGTTTTTCCGTTTCACGCGCTTTTGAGCTCATTTCCAGCGCGTTGTCAAGCCACTGCTGGCTACTCTCGGCATGTCCCGAAGGATGCAGGATGCTCCCGGCTCAGCCTCGCTCACGGGACGCAGGTCGCATCCACCCGTGGAGGGACCAACCATCAGCGAGGGCACCGAGGACCCTCCACGGGTGTTTTCTTGGGGGGTTGTGACTTCTCCATCCCCTCTTCCCCCTCCAGCCCTTAGGGTACCACCAGGTGACTTATAAACACCGTCTGAGGCTTTCAAATCCAAGCTCCCTCCCACTCGACATCCCGGCTGCAGGGGTTTCCAGAAAAGGTGACGGCAGGAGTGAGGTAGGATGTGATCCTTCCCAGCCCCTTTTCCACCCACAGCCAAGGCCCTTCGTCTCCGTGGGCACCCGGATCCCAGTGCATCCCCACCCCAGCCGTGCATCCGCCCTACAGAGCTGAAAATGTGTGTCAGGATGTATGCGGCTGGTGTCCGAGGGGCCCGATCCTGCAAAACCCACGGGGCGGCTGGCTTCGGGGAGCCTCTCCTCCTTCCCTGTCTAGAGAAGTCGGTATCAGCCACCTGCCCATCACGGATAAAGAGCCTAATTCCATCCCGCAGCCTTCCTGGAAGCCCACAGAGGGGATCCACGGAGTCAGTGTGCAGCAGATAGAGTCATCCACCCTGAGCGTCACAGCACTACGGAAGAAAAATCTCTATAAAACGAAATAGGCAATCAACTGAAATCTATCCTCTTTAAATAAACTGATTCCTTAGTATTTTCCCAGTGTTGCTGTAAGTTGTTGTCTGTGATGTCCCCCAGGGCTCTTTCCTCTGCTCTCTGATTTGGTGTATAAAAGCAGCTCTGAATGATGGATTACTGTGTCATTGCAGCCTGCGAAGGATTAATTTGTTTCATTGATTTCTCTTTAGGCAGATTGCCAGAATTCTCTGCTTCCCACCTTTCCGTGGGACTTCCAGCAGTAATAGACAGTAATAGCCTAAGACAAATCAGCCCGTTCTTGTAAAAATAGAAACCCCAAATCCTGAAGTCCCAGGAAAGCCATAAAGAAGGTTTTTGTGTATTGTGCTGAGAAACACCAATTCTTAGAGTGAGCCCATCTTCTCTCCTCTCCCCTCTCCCCTTTTACAGAAAAGGTCGCAGGGTGATAGGATGGGGGCTGTTTAGCCTCAAGAGCAATTTCAACAAGCAGTTGCACGAGAACAGCGGGCATTTGGCAGTTGCAGAAAAATGTTTTGTTCAAGCTAAAAAAAGGGGTAGGAATCACAGAAGGACTGAGTAAACCTCACAGTTCATTCTTTCTTAAAACCACTGGGCTCCCTATGGCTAATCTATTATTGATCCATCTGCCTGTCTGGGGTATTGAGAAGATATGCAGCTTATATCAGGTCCTGGAGTCACCGGTCTGATGACCGGTGGGTGTGACTGGACTCTCCCAGATCAATTTGCCTGCGTGCTTTCAGGATAATCTGATTGAAAAATCAGGCCTTGAAGCCCTGGGATGTGGAGGAGAAAGGGAGCCTGGCACCCTTTCCAGTGCAGGTTGTGGGAGAGCAAGGGGAGGAGAGGGGAGCCCACGCCGCGTGCAGCCCACTGCTACTATTCTGACCACAGCACTGCTCTTTTCAGACCCACTTTACCCACAGCAGGCATGGGTCAGCTATGCTAATCTATTTGTTTCTACAACGTAACACTAAAAATTGTGTTGATTTAGCATTCTCAAGTTAAATTTTAGGTGTAATTAGTCCTATAGTAAAGAGCATTGTAGTCATCTGCTAATGTCATTCCAGCTCAGGCTTGTGTAAAGCTATGCGGTGCCGAAACAGCACTTTTAGATAGCATGGAGGGTGGAGAAGCATTTATTTCACCTCTGTATCTGCCTTGTGATGAGAGTAACTCAATAGGTATGTTCAAGGGGGTGGTAAATTTATCATACTGGGTAGCACAGTTCCACTGCATTGTGAAGGAAATCCTATGAAAACCTGAAGTTACAGACCTCTCTTTTTTTTTTTTTCCCACTCCTGCTCTCCAGGAAGATGTTAGCCTGCTACTTCCAATTTTTATTTACTGTAGTTTCAGGTCAAATCCAAATACCAGTACTTGGGTCACAGCATGATTTCCTTGATATCTTGCCAGAAATCATGGCTTGCCATGCCTGAGCAATGTTCTTGTGTTTACTTGCATGAGACTTCGCCTCGATGTGTAGAGTCTGACTTTTCCCTTCACCATCTACCGTAGTTTCTGAAGGCACTGTAGCAGTAGTCATAAAGGGGGTTATGTGTTTGCTCCTGGGAATCCCTAGAAATGCCTACATTGTCTGGGGAAACCCTGCAGTGTGGGTTAGCCTGCAGTAAGACAAGGGTGGCTGCCTCCAGGCTCGGCAGCCTGGAAAATGGTGGTGTCCTGGGGAATGCTGCAAGCTTCCCTTCAAAGGCTTCTCTGGTGTAAGAGCGACCCCCCTTTTCTGGCATAAGACAGGAGCACTCTGCCTGGCATTCCCGCTCCTGATGGTTTTTCACTGTCAAGCGACTTTGAAAGGAAAGGCACAAAATGCAGCAGTTCACATTTTTCCTGCTCAGCCCAGGCCCCAGGGAAGCTTGGCTCTGAACACAGGGCTTGTCTTGCTTGGGTGCAAACCATCCCCTCTGCCCCTTCCTCCTCACTGATCCTTTTTTTGGCTCACACAGGGAAATGCTTCTGCTCCTTTGATAGGCATTAAGGAAAGTTTTGCTCTTGGTAAATAATGATAACAATATTCTTGGCTTGGAAAGTCTGAGTTAGGAGTGGAGACAGATTTCCACCCCCATCCCTCCCATTTTCAATAAAACAGGCAGAATCTATCACAGACCAAACTTAAAAAGCTTAAGTGGAGCTCACATCCTTTCATCCCTGCAGGACTGCAGAGAAACAGAGTCTGTTAGATTAGCAAACATTAACCTCTCGCATAGTTCTGGATGTAGGATTAATGTCTACTGAAGGGACAGCTGTATGACCCTCACACATACACTAACTATACATTAGGGCTGTCACTCTATCGATTGGGAGAAGTTTGTGTGAAGAAGCACTCCCCACCAGGGAGCAAAACAGACTAGAGCTGGAAAAAGCTATTTGTGCTCTGCTAAGACATAGTTTTAAGAACTCGGTTCCTGTTTCTGGCATCCACAGTGCAGACAAGCTGAAATCTGCATGCTCCACCTCGAGGTTCTGCCACACACAGACCACACACAATTTCCAGCTGTGACCCCGAGATCAGCTCGTCTTTGGGCAAAACACAGACCTGTGCCAATGCTGGATCTGTATATAGAGCACTGCTTAGATTCTGCCTACATGAGGTTTTGAGTCCCCATGGGATTCTCACTGGCTGTACATTAGCGTATCTATCCCCATTTAGCTAATTTGGAGGACACTTCTCTCGAAGATTGTTGTTCCTTATCAATGTATCTAAGAAAAAGAAGGAATAGCGGTGAATAATGTGTTTGTCACACATTCCTCCCATTAAAATATGAAAACTCCAAGGTATGAAAACTTCAAGGTATGAAAACACAGGTTGATTGTTTCCTAGGGTTTGCTGGATTAGGTACAAACACTAGGCTTGTCTCTGGTCACACCCTATTTTTATGTTAGTCTAACTCTTCTCATAACACAGGAATTCCACAGATGTAACAGCGGGTTCAGTACATTTCTGAAAACAGACTTATTATAGCTATTTAAATGAAAATAAATGCTTATTGTTTAAGCTTGTATATCAAACATTAATGGTTTCTTGGAGTCCAATCCACACAAATATTTGGATGTCAAATATTGAACTTTCCAGCCCTTGATTATAGGAGAAATGGCTGTATTCTGGGCTCCCAAGCATCCCAGAGGAAGAAACGGGAGAGGCACATCCACCAGTGCAAACTTGGTCAGTGTGCCTCGCAGTCTGTCCCTAACAGGGACACTGCTCAGCAGTGTGGCCCATGCAGGGCCTTCAGCCATCACTAGGTGCCTGCTGAAGGCATCTGGATGGAAAGAAAGCATGCAATGAGATCGAGCTGGTGCCTTTTTAGCCAAGCTTGCTGTGTTTGGGGCACATAATGAGAAGATGAGATATCCGAGACAAGACTGCAGGCAGATGTGTCCCGTACAGTTGGTTGTACCCAGTCCATGTTAGTACACGGAACAGAACAGAGCTGTGCTCTATCAAAAGCGTTAAACTTTGGTTAATTGTCATAGAATCACAGAATTATAGAATGTTTTGGGTTGGAAAGGACCTCAGAGCTCATCCAGTCTCACCTACGCTGCCCTGGGCAGGGGCACATTCCACTGGATCAGAGCCTGAAAGCCCCATCCACCCTGGCTTTGAACACCTCCAGGGACGGGGCAGCCACCACTTCTCTACGCAACCTGGGCCAGGAACTCACAACCCTCACAGGAAAACATTTCTTCCTGATATCCCATCTAAATCAAACCCCTTTTAGCTTAAAACAGTTCCCCCTCATCCTATCTCTGCACTCCCCGGTAAAGAGCCCCCCAAGCTTTCCTGGAGTTCCTTTCAGTACTGGAAGCTGCTCTAAAGTCTCTCTGATGCCTTCTCTTCTCCAGGCTAAACAGCCCCAACTCTCTCAGCCTGTCAAAGTCTGAATGGTCTCATACGCAAAGTTTCGGATGCCAGTTTATCTTGGAGGGCTGCAGTAAGTTCTGCATTCATGTTCTTCTTCTGGAATGGCACAGGCAGACTCCAGACCAGCTGCTGAGAGCTGAGGCAGTGTGGTAGATCTGAGCTGCCAGGAGATTTCTTTGGTGGGTACGGGGATTAGGCAAAGTGGACCCCAGTCCCTTTGGGTAGAGGAAATAGTTAAGCCACAATTTGCATCAACAAAGCTGAAAGGTCCCAAAATGGCCCAAACCTGGTCCCTACATGGTACCCGCCAGAGAAGAGAGTTGGTGACATCCCAGATGCATGAATTCAGGCTCAGCTTGAAAGGATGAACTTGAGACCAGGATGAACTTGAAACGCCAGCATCTGACATGAACATTGCAGACTAGCGGTGCTTCCAAAGAAGCTACAGGCATGAATGCTGCTCAGTCCAGTGGTGGGGCAAAGCAGTCTCCTCTGATGGGCACAGTGGGGATTCGTGTCCTGCTAAGCCTAGATCTGTCTCTTTATATTTTTTGTATAAGACAATTACTAGGCCCTGGCCCTGACTTCTGGATATTATTAAAGGGAAGATCCTGACTGTAAAGGTAAACATTCAGTCAGACCTCTGCCATGGTTTATTTTTGGTGTGTTCAGCAGCAGGGACTAACTTTTTTTTTTGTTTCCGAGGGCCATGCATTTGTAGCTGTATGTGTGGACAGGCAGTGAGCTACTGGTATGTGAAAGCTGTGGAGACTTGCAATGCCTCACACGAGGAGATGGAGATCGTCGACTCATCTTGAAGTCAATTAACTCAAATGGCCAGGTGAAACATTAGGAAAAAATTGCTACATCGAGGTACGCCAAAACTGGGCACCACGACTTCTCCAGAAACATATTTTCCTTTGATTTTCCCATTGAGACGTGAGGATAACACAGCTGGTGTGTTGTGGGTCTCTTGAAAGTCTGCTGACAGTTAATTGCAACTTTCCCAGTAGCTTATTTGTTTATAAATTAGCTAGAAATATGAGGTTACTTAATGTGAGAAATGGCATTCAAGTGGTTAACACTCACGCACTTCCGAACAGTATTTGGAAAGGAAGTATGGTCTCTTGCCCATCCATTAACCTCTGTTATTATGGGGCTTTTATACTGGTAGCAGTAAAATCCACCTCCCTGCTGCAAGTGTTGCTGTATCAAAGATCAAAGTTCTCTAGTTTGCAAAAACATGGCAAGTATAGCATAATTAAATCTATTTATTTAGTTAGAAGTCTGTGTTTAATGAATAACAAATTTCTGCTTGTCCACAAATGGCATGAATGAAAACACCAAATGAATGAGCAGCAAATTCTTGCATCAGATTTTACAGACATCACTGTATTTAATGATTCTTCAATTTTTTTCAAGTGAGTAAAAAGTTAAAAGTTTGTGCTTACCTCATTAGTGCCCCATTACTACTACCACAGGCAACGTATTAAAAATGATGGGATCCTGCAAGATTCCAGTGCTTTACATAGCTGTTAAAATTAGCTGCACCTTTAATTTTTTTCAATTTACACGTTATACAGTTCTAGCTCTAAGCAGCTTTTCATCATTACTGTATTCCAGGACATCAAGACCATCTCTAGTAAATCATATCCATGTGCTGGTGCAGATCACGTCTGGGGAAAGGAGTCATGGTGGTCTCATCCCCAAATCCACTGATTTTTAATATGACAACCATAACACATGTGCATTAGCTCATGACTGGAAAATGATCCCTGTTAGACATCCTTTTGTAGAGAGCTCAACGTGAACTTCGTTGACCAGCTGCTATGGTTCTCCTTCAGATAGAAACACAGTGACTATAGTTGGGAAAAGCACTGGACATACATCTGGTCTATACAGCATAGTGGACTACTGCTACATTTTGACCTTGTTCTTTTTATCTTTTTTTTTGTGTTATAAGTCATATTTTCTTATGGCATTAGCAGGCAGAAATAGCATTAAAGTGATATTTCTCTATAAAATCTGAGTTTTATCTTCTAAGTAATGTTTCTTGGGATTTTCTCTAGCATTTGAACAGTCAGGACAAAAGTATTTCAGCATTTTATTATGCTTTTCCTCTTGTTTTTCTCAGCTTCATTAACAGAGGGAAAATTATCTAATCAGTATTGCCATTTCAGTTTTCAAATTTCCTTTCTCATTCACTGACACTATGGCACCCTGTCTGGACTACAAGCATTCCCACAGATTTAAGTTCAGACTGCTGTGTTTCTACCGTAAATAAAAAATGTCCCAAGACATGAGTTTTGCAACCAGTTACACCTCAGTTGTAGTTTATGTTTTATTTCATATTGTCCCTTTGAAATGACAACAGCTTTAGAGAAGGTGTAAAATGCAGGCGATGATCCCTTATGATCATTATAAAATAGCATGAAAATGCCTGTAACAGTAGGAGTAGTGTCCTGGCTGTCTTCCAGTTTGGCTAACTACATCCTGTTTCTCTAAATTCAGGTTTATTTGTGCGCTTGATCCAAAACCTCCTGAAAAAATGGTTTCCTCGTTACCACTTTCTGGTCCCAGACTGGTTGTGCTTCAGTGTTACATGAAGCCGTATCCATGTCCTGTGTACTTTTTAAATGAAGAACTAACCTTTGGTGTAATGGGGAAGTCTAAACTGCATATCTGAATGGGAAATAAAGGGCCAGTAAAATCCCCAAAGTCCTTCTTACTAAAATAACAACAAAATATATAATTAATTTAATTTTGTTGTTTAATACTTCATTCTTTATCATACACAAATGTCTCCCCCTCCCTCCACAAAATAAAATTACTCCAATATGAATGTAAATTAGAACAAGAGGCAGCAATCTGTCAATGGACCCACTCTGTAGGTAGGGGGAAATGCTCAGAATAAAGTAGCTAACAGCGTGAATGCGTCGATCATTTAAAAATCACAACACTGTCGGATGCATTTGTCAGGATTTTGAAAACACATATTTAGAAATGCATGAGACAAAGGTAAATAATATAGCAAACAATGAGTTAAAGATATCTGCAGCTAAGCGACTTTCTTTGTCACACTGTGTGGTTTAAAAGTTTTGGTTTGCAGCAGGAGTCTGAAAAAGGAACTAAACATTATGAATCTGCACTTTTGAATATAATTAACACATATTAAGACACAGCTTTTGGACATTTTCATATTTAGGGTGGTTGTTTCTCATTTCCAGCTCTGTCTGGAACCACCTATCTGATTCTGCCAGATTACTGGTAAAAATAAGAGCTGGAGGTCACATCTTATTAGATAATCATACAGTGTAAAGATGCTTCTCAGCTGCAGAAAGAGGGTAACGCAGTTGCTCTTTAACAGATGCCACGCTATATGAATTATGTCATTTCCATAGTTATAAAACAACTCGAGAAAATGTACTGTAACAATATGATGCATGCTAGGATTGATTGCCCCAAAAATCCTTTCAAGAGGAAAACACAGAGAGGGGAGAGGGATAGATGGTTTCTATCCAAGCTGCACGTCCTAAAGGTTCAGCTTGTGTGGAGAAAAACCTCACATTCAGTTGTTACATAGGGTGGTCATTCCATTTGTGTATTCATTATGCGCATTAAACAGTCAAATATATCCCTTCCAGTAAATATGAATAGTTTAATTTGTTCTGCTGAAAGAGAGACAACTATCAGAAATAGCAATAAAAGTCACATAATGAAATAAGAATACTAGAAAATCCGAGGGTTTTAGTATGGTCCATTATTCATTCAATTCCTGGCAGCCTTTATGATTACAAATCACTTGATTGACTAACTAGACATTCTCAAAGTGAATTATGAATCAGGTTCATTTTTCCTGGTTGAGAGTTGGTGCATGTTGTAACTCTTCCACTTTGTGATATATCAAGTTCTTGTAACAGTAATAAGAGATATAATCAACTCTTTATTTCAGGACAAATAAATTGCCTTTTCAAAAATGAAATGTGGTTGCTAACATTTTAACAGTGTGCAACGTAATTCCTTCCTGCTATTCTCAGAGTGCAATCTGCTGCGATGACATAGCTTTTGACTATATGACTTTGCTGAAATTGTATTAAGAGCCTCACGCCCTCTGTTCCTACACCCTGACCTCAGTGAAAATTTGGTGCAGGGGCTTGGAGCAATGAGAGGTCCTTTTCCTCACTGAAAATGAGCCTCAGAACACCTAAACCCTGGGCCACAATTTGCCCTTTTGTGCTTGGCTCTGATCTCAGCTTGGGAAGGCTGATAAGTTTTAAAGCTGTTTAAGTTTACTTTGGGAAAAGAGGGGAGGAAAAAAAAAGTGAAATGAATCTCTTCTAAAGTGTGCTTGACCCTCAAGTCCTCTAGCATGAAAAACTCCCTCAGGCTTTTGTGGAAATTATGCAGGGGGAATGACTGGCAGAGAATGACTGGGGTGGCAGTTATTTGTAGAACAAATGCACAATCAGATCCCAAATCCCCCTAGAATAGGTTTAGTGCGAGGTGCATTTCACCTTCGAGTGGCTACAGGGAAATAAAATTGGAAGAAGAAAAGAAGACGAGGCTGAGGCTGCTTGAAATCTGTGCAAGTGTCTGAGGTGAAAATCACTATAAATAGCATTTATGCCTTGCATCTGCACATCAGATGTAGCCAGGAGTGCTGGTTTGGCTTTCCCGAGCGTGGTGGCCTCTGGCTGCTTGTGACCCAAGCAGCAGAGCCAGCTCTGACTTGAGGGGCATTGGATCTGAGGGACAGGGTACACAATGTTCTCTGGTACAGGCACCAAAGCAGTGCATCTTCCCACACGGTGTTCTGTGCAACAGCCTCAATGCAGCTCCCAGTTTTGCAGGGAGGAGAGGATTTCACTTCTGATTAGGGAGGCGATCCTGGTGTTTGGGTGCTTATTTTGGCTTCAGTGAAGGCACAGGCTGATACTCAGTGGGTTAACATTATTTATAGAATGATTTCAAAGACTTTAATCCTGTTCCCTTCCCCTCCCAAAAACAAAAGCATGTTTCTAAAGTGGAATCTTGTGGGAGAACAGATGTATTACCACTTAGTTTTTGGAATACCTTAATGCGGTCATTCATTTTAGAAACAATGGTTACTGACTTCAGATTTATTCCATATTCGTCTTTCTATCTTGTTTCTAATCTTCTAATAACCTTAATTAAATGCTGAGTAGTTTAGAATATCATTAAATTGCCTTCATAGGATTTTTTTTTATTTCTGATCAGTACAGATTATTGAATAGTTCATTAATTTTAAAATTATGATTAAGAGGATAATCCCCAAAAAAGATGTTTGTAACAATTTTAACTAAGCTGTGTTAATTGAGTTAGAGGATAAGAAATGAGATTTAAAGGGTGAGCAAGGGGTAAAATCAAAGCCCGCGCAGTTTTAAATCAAGTGGATTAAGAGATTGGTCAGAATGGAGGAGGTGGTGGGTCAAAAACTGAATAAATGGTTGGAATAGAAAATTCATTTATATTTGGGCTGTGTGCTGCTCTTTCATGGAAATGACGAGCAGTGACATCCAATGTAATTTGTTTAAACACGAGCAGTAAAAAGTGCTGGTTATGGACCAACAGACTGCACATTGCTCATTGTCAGGCAAAGGTGTGCAACAGGAAAGGACATGGAAAAGCCTTCTCAACTGTTACTGCACCTGACAGCATTGTGTGCTCAAGCACAATGGAACAGTGTCCAGCATGTGTCCCATAGGTTGGGATCATTGTCCAAACCGATGCACTGAGCAGCGCTGAACCAACAACAGTTTTGAGGCCTTTAGTTTAGGATGTTGAGCGTGGACCTTTTCCTTATCCTGCTCCTACATGGGTTTGTAACTCACCAGTTGTCAGCATCGCATGAATTTTGCTAGGTTATTTTTCCTATTGCTGCAAAATATTGGTTGGGAGTTGATTATTGCAGCTTTTCTGGTGATCACTTTCTTCTTGGTGGCCATTTCCCTCTTCCTTGTCATGCAGAGAGCTTTACATGTGCTGTTGCCAACTCACCACCTCTTGTAACAGGAGCACTGCTCTAATACGTCTGGAAACTAGGAAGGTGTTTTCACTTGTGTTCCTTAAACTCTGCATGAATAACCAGAGACACTTGCATACTGGAGGAATTTCTGGAGTCACGAGTACTTACGGAAATTACAGCATCCTCTTACAGTTCCTTGCTGGGGACGTGAGAGGAAAGCAGTGCCTGTGAAACTGAAACTCAGGAGAAGACAGACAGGCAAGCACATGAAAATCAGGCTGCAGAACTTAAGCTACCATGAAGGGATGATGCAGGCTGGGTGTCTTTGTTTAAAAGATGGACAAAACCAGTCTACTAAATGTCAGAGAGGTTATCACATCTATATCACTTGCATACGAATTCCTTTTGCTTGGAATGACATTATTGTGAATTAAAGCAGCCTTAGGAAGAGCTGGATAGATCAGCCCACAAATCACGGACGCTGGGAGAATGGTAGACACTGCTTCTTTCTCTGGAATGTTGGCTGGTTTTGCAGGATTTCTCCTGGTTTGGGGCATAAAGGGAGATCTAAAAGATCACACATCCCAGTGAAGCTGAGGAGAGGCCAACTGGGAAAAAGCAGCTCTTAAGCCCCAGAGAGAAAAGCATAAAACAAATTTGAGTGTAACCAAGAAGAATAAAATACTGTGATGACTGATGGAAGCATTAGTTTTGTAGGCTTGGTTATGTAGGTTGGGATGTAATCTGTTTAGATCTTTTTCTTCCAAGCTCAACAGCTTTAATTATTTCTACAAAGAAAAGAAAATCAATGCATCCTTATACACTATTAATAAAAAAATCAAGTATCATTGATATTTGAAAACAGAAATCATAAAGAACATATTGCATTCACACCAACTACATACCAAGCAGAATGTTAATAACATTAACCTTTACTCTATCAGATATTTTCAAGAAATACCACTATATTTTTTTGCAACGGCTCATATCTGTCATTTAGCTGACATGTGATCTTTGCTAAATTTGCCAAATCACTGAGGCCTGAATACCATTCAGCAATGTTAATTTTGTTTTCCTATTCCAGCCTTTACACAATTATTCTCATGGCAATCATTCTAGCCTTGAGTATAAATAATACTTCAAGTGGTTTGTTGATATCCAGAAAATGATGTGTATCTACATTAAGAGATTCTGGAATCTAATGGGAGAACCATGCATATTATTAAGCTGAAATGCCTATTTCTTTCCTCCCAGATGGGAAGTAGTACAGGGTAGTGCCATGGCATATGCATTAATTTTATTCCTTCCGCAAATTTTAGCACATATTATTTTTGCAGATTTTGAGTCTTTGCCTCCTACCAAATATCCAGGAGATTTGAATAAGTTTTTGCTGCAGAAGAGATCTCAATCTTAACACTTAGGACCCTGGATAATTCTCAGGTGAGCTGAGGAAGAAGAGCATGGGAGCAGTTCTTCTCTGGAGAAGAATAAGAAAAGAAATGAGAGTTTGGTAGGAGGAATCCTGGGGGATTAACAGAGGCAAAAAGGGAGACAGAGTAATTTTCCTGGCTCCCACATTTCAGTCCTACAGATTTGGTATATGCATTTTCTGAAGGTCCTAGCAATAAGTAAAGAGCACATTTAAAATTGGGGACATTAAAACCAAAGGGTAAGAAAAAACATAAATCCCAATTTCTGTCCATCAGCACTGTTACCCCATTAACACACACAAACACTTATCTGCTTAAAAAATCAGTCTGTTACAGATTTCTTCGTAAGCTAATGGATCTCTACTACATTATCTCCTACAACTGTTATTTGATATTACTTCTTTTTCCAGTTCCAGGCCTCTTCTTCCTTTTTCTTTCTTTTCTTTCCAGTTGGACTTTTTATTTCCTCAGGACCTGAACAAGAGGAAGGAGCACACTGCATTACACACTGGATGCTTGTGTGGGAGTGAGCTGTGTGGGAGCATTTCCTCCAGCACATGTAGATATTCTAAAGGCCAAGTTTAAAATCGGGATTGTTGACGTTTGCAGATGTGTGAGCATAGTGGGGCCTCAGCTGTAAAGACTGATGGTCTGAGACTGATGGTCAAGGCAGTACAAAATGAGGTTTGGACTCATGCGATCACTGCTTCTCTACTTCTTTAATTCCTGGGTTCCTATAACTCGGTCTTTGAATACATGTGGACTGCACAACCTGTGCCTATTACTTATAAGGAGTTTTAAGTCAACATCAGTTAATGGTCGTAGCTCTGAAATTCATAATCTAGAGTTGATATTGAGTCTTAAAGAGAGCCCTGGGGGCAACTGGCTCAGGAGGTTGGTGCAGGTTCAAAATATGGATATCCTTTCACCGTAGCTCTGTCAAAGGGTGCAATAAAACATCTTCTGAAGATAGGGGAGACTTTATAGAGGCCTTCCAGCACTTAAAGGGATCTACAAGGAAGCTGGGGAGGACCTCCTGATCAGGGAGTGCAGGGATAGGATGAGGGGGAATGGCTTTAAGCTGAAAGAGGGGAGGTTGAGATGAGAATTTAGGAAGAAATACTTCACTGCTGGCTTGGTGAGGCACAGGCCCATGTTGCCCAGAGCAGTGGTGTCTGCCTCATCCCTGGAGGTACTCAAGGCCAGGCTGGATGAGGTTCTGAGCTCCTGATCCAGTGAGAGATGTCCCTGCCCATGGCTGGGGGCTTGGAAACTGGATGATCTTTAAGGACCCTGCAAACGCATGCCATTCTACAATTCTATGAAATTACTCTTCCAGCTCCAAAGACCATATCCATGGGTGTGGATGTGGATGAAGGCAAGGTATGTGTTGCTCTCCACAACCCACTCCTGGGAGAAGCCATGCTGTCCACACAGGCACTATGCCTCTGGCAGGCTGGCTGCCTGGGCCTTTCTGCTCTGGAAAGCAGGAGTTCTGCAGACCTTCAGTGAGGGCTGCACTCCTCCCCATTGTCTGAAGGCCTTTGGGATGGAGAAACACATCTGTCTCCAGAGCAAAAGAGGGTGCTATGGCATACAGGCACACATAGCTTGATTTGAGCAGCTCATTCCCTGGCCAGGCCAGCAGCCATGTAATACATTTTAAAAGCATGGACCTGATGGCTAGACACAACAGTGCATATCTAGCTGGAAATCTACATATAAATTGGCCTTTTCAGTACCTGCCCAATCTGTCTGGGTTTTAATTTAACCTACCTACAGTTAATAAATACCTCAGGATTCTCTTTCTCCCCATTGAGTAGCTATGGCCAAAATACCTCTAGTTAAGACATCCCAGACACTGTGAGTTTAGATATCTCAGTTAAGTACTATCACTAGATGGGACAAAGCCAGCCTTTATTTCAGCAGTCCTTTCCCTGCTTTTTTTTTCTTTCCGTCTCATCAGCAGAGATGCAATTTTTATCAGGGTAACTTCTGTTGTGTCTGAATTCCTCTTTGTACTCTTCCTATCATTTCAGGCAGTGCTGCACTGCAGCATCACACCCCTCTCTGGAATGCTATTCCCTCCAGACTCCCATGGCACAGAGAGATGGGTAATGTTTTCTGCGCTTCTTCCACTATTACCACATTTTCTATAGAGGATCAAAATGGATTATTTTCATCTTGACATGTAAATGTCTAGGCCGTGCCCTTGGCTGAGATCTTGGCATTAACTACAGAAGGAAAAGATACGGGGGTAGTAGAGTTTTAATGTCACATTTGGAAGTGGCAATCTTATTTCTTACGAAAAAGAAAAAAGAACAAATGACCGTATTCCGCTGTGACTCAAAAAAAGCCTAACAAAAATATTTCCTCATGCACTTCCTGAATGCTGTATTCAGATGCAGTCTCTTGTCCGCACAGAGGCAGACAAACATTGTGTGCAACTCAAGATCTTACTGTTGCACTCTGATCTGCCCCTTCACTGTGCCAGGGTATTGGTGGGAAGAAAAGACACATGAATCGTTTTATCAAGTCAGGTTACAAACCCAAATACAAATATTTAATAAGCAGTTGAATTAGAACAGAAATAGGAAGGATTTCTAAGGCTCCTTGAGAAATGGGTATAGTGCTAAAAATGTCAAATTCTTCACCAGTTTTCACTCCACACAACAGCAGTTAAATAAACAAAATGGCATGGCCTGCAAATCAGTGCAGGAGACAACCCACAGAATATGTCCATGCACTGTAAAAGCCATTGTGTGTTTCCATGTTAATATGAAACAAATAATATCTGACCACGAGGGCACCTACTCTTTCTAATTATACTTTCTAATTATTATTATATTCTTTTTTCTGAAACAACATCAGTGACAAAACAACGCCAAGCAATTGCCTCCTGGCTAGCATTCTCAGCAAACCCTCATGACTATTGACTCAAATGAGCAGCCCAGCAAGTAAGTTGTTAGCTGAAATGAAAATTATAGCAGAGACAAAAAATGTCAGCCTGGGAACTGAACTAATAAGGGAAAGAATGTGCAAGAAGCTGCCGATGCAGTTTTAAACCTCAGGAAGAATAAAGAAAAGCACAGCTACTGAAATTAACTGGTGAGTCTGAGGTAAACAAGAAAAATTCACATCCATTGTTACATTGTACAAAGCTGACGAGTGCAAGACTCTTAGCGGCTATGGCTTAAGTGTACCTTCACATATTAGAGTTGGAGAGATGGCTTATGGAAGGCAGTGAATTAAGTACAGTCTGGCAGTTTGGCAATCCAGTGCCACTGCTAGCCTGCCTAATGCTGCTGGTTTTTGGCTTGGCTGCAGGAAAAGTGACAAGATGGAGTTAGGCAACCTGGATGCATCCTTTGAAGCAGCTCCCAAGGAATAAACAGGCTGCTTGTAAGCAGAGGGGGCTGAGCTGTTCGAGTGGGGTGAAGAGTCAGAGGGGAAAGGTGATAAGCCATGTTGGGCTTGTTCTGCAGAGCCTCTGGCTGCCGTTCAGGCTGAGGTCTTGGACACAGTCCATCACCAGGCCTCCTGCCAGGGGATTTGTTACTGTGAGAGCTTGGCTTAGGCAGGATTTTATTATAAAAATTGTCTTGATTCTTCTTCTGACTTATTAAAATCTATCCCACTCTTCCCTGCTACCCCAGGAGGAGGAATATTTTGTATATATCTGGGTGAAACACACAAACAAATTCATTTCCCACTGATAATATATTCAGGGTGATTTGCTTTTCAGAGTCAGGAGCTCAAAATGATGAATTTATTATGCAAAGTAATAATTGCAAATTATATTGGCAAACTCCATTCCAGAAAAAAAAGGGGTATTAATATAACTAAAAGGATTAAAAAATACTGGTTGTTAACTTGAGGCTACTGTGGATATTTTAGAAGGTGATATATCTCTGTTCCACCTAAACCACCAGAGGCAGTAGCTTTCATTTTAAAGGTCTAGTAAGATACCATAATTAATGGGCCCACCTAACAGCATATGTCGCCTGTGCATTGAGTAGTGGGACGTGGTGCATACTGTGAAAGTAAGTGAAGGAAATGCTTAGTGTCATAAAAATTTGCATTGTTTTCTAGTTCGTGTTTCAGTTCAGAGCAATGAAATATGTCAGAGTCAGAATATGAAAGAGTTTGACTCCAGTTTTTGGGTCAAGCCAGCTTGTGCCTTCAGTGAGATGACGGAATGACATATTTTGACTTTATGGGTGCTTATAGGATCTGAAATGTCTTATTAACCATCCCTGGGACATTCGTAGTGCTTCCCAAAGAAGGGAACCCAGGGGCAGGCAGCTATGCCTCCACCAAGTTGCCCACAGCTTCCCTGCCTGATTTGGTCCTTTATGGTCATAAGCAGAAAGGGGCTGTAAGAATTACCAGGTGTGAGGTCTCTAATGCAGTGCTTGTCAACCACATGAGATCTATTTGCTTTGCTGGATCTGTACGTTAGATCAGGGCTACTCAAAGGATTAATTTGCAATCATGGTCTTCTTCACAGAAAAGCACAGGTCTCTGCTGCTGTAGAACCATTTTAGTCTGTGGCACACGTCTCTTTAGGAAGTACTCTGCCTTAGGATGTATCTCCAGGATAGTTGAGATTTGTGAGTAATTATGAGGAAAATAAAGATAACACAGTTGCAACTAATAGTTGCAGTGTTAATGCCGTAACTTACAGACATGGCACCATTAGAAGGTGAGGCTGCCTGTTAAATTAAAATGCTAGTGACATTTTTAACACGTTTTTCATGAAAGCACTATGATCTGAGTGTAGCAAGATTCAAATGCTTCACAAGTTGAACTCCTGGCTCCTGGCTTTTGCCGACTGTGTTCTTGAGACAGTCTGTAGCACTTCCAACCTTGAAGAGGGGAGGTGCTTGAGAGTCAACCACTGCCACCAGCCCTGGAGCAGCTTCTCCAAAGCTTGTGTTATGAGAGTCTTAGTGTAGCTGGACTTCCAGGCAATGCCATCAGGCATTTTAAACCATGCCTGCTTGTAGATAAAGCCTTAAGTGATGTGGCTTCATGAGGTGGGGACAAGGGTGATGACTATTTAGTATTTGCAAGGGACTTTGAAGACATAGGAACTGTGGAAATTTACACACCACTGGAAGTCGACAACAAACTGTTTAACTCCTATTCCCTCATGTCTTTTCTTCTAATGTGCCTTATTGACGGTCATTGCTATGAAAGGCTTTCCACTTTATGGAAAAATGACACTGGAAAATAAGGAGGACAGTTGATATTTTAGTGTATAGATATTGAATAGCAAGGGTGTTGGAACTAGATGATCTTTAAGGTCTCTTCCAATCCGTTCAATGATTCTATGATACTATGATGATCAACAATGCCTTCATTGAACAACAAACCTTGATTTTGCTTTTCAAGCAGAGCAATGGAGACAACGAATGGCAGTTTTACACAGATCCCAAGAACAACATGCCTTAGGATTGACAAAGAGGAGCAGTCTGCAGCTTCCAGCATTGCCCATCTGCCCAGTCTGCAGCAGCAGTCACAAGCACAAAGGTAAACCTGCTCCCAAGATACCACAATGCAGTTCCTCCAACTAAATATTGAACTGTGTTTTGGTCTTAATCTTCCAGCTACGTGAGCACACAGACCAGTCAACTCTTTTAAACACACAGTATGTCCAACTAAGTGCATGAATACCATCAGAAAAGGATCTGGAATTCAGGAAAACCAGACAAAGCTGAAGAAATGCTCAGCTAAAGCCAATTCTCTGGGATACTTGTGAGGGAGATGTTTTGGAAACAGCTTTGGCTCATCCAAAACACAGGTTTATAGCTACTGCCAGAAACATGCTACCTTGCATGACATCACTGTGTTTTGATACGGTTTTAGAAGTTCTGTCACTTTTGATGTATGTTCTCAGCAAAACTGCTGTCACAGCTGATGATATTGACAGCAAAGAATGAGGTAATAAGACTTGTATCAGTGAGAAACCATTGCTCCAACAAAACATATGCCATAATGTTCAGCAATAAGCAGTGAAGTATTATAAATAGTTACAGCTGAAATCTAAATGCCGAATAAATGAAACAAGTACTTCCTGTTTCCTGCTGAGATGCAATACAGTCTGGCAAACCTAACTGCAGAGGGACCAGTGCAAGTAGAAAATGCTCAGGTAAAAATCCATGTTGGTGACACTTAAATGGCATCAAAACAGTGATATAAAAATGGAAAGTCAGAACCATATTGTCTTGCTAGGGTTTTCGCTCTGATCTTGAGGCTTTGGTTGTCTCTCCTGCCTTGAAATCTACATCTAAAAGCTATCTAAGTGAGATTTTACCTAATTCCTTCCTTTCAAACATTTGGCAGTCTAGACCATCTGTAATGCTGGTGAAGAGGATAGGGGTGTCCAGGAGGCAGTTGAGCCCGTCAGGTATGTCAGAGAGACAGGCCCATGGTCACTAACTTCTGAAAACACCAGTGTGGTGCTGGACTGATGTGCTTCCAAGACTGGTGTTGCTGCAGATATCTTCTGGCATGCAATCCAAAATGCTAAATAAGCAACCCGTGTTTCCTATCCAGTACATAAAAATGGGTTCAAAACAAGAAGACAGAAGCATCTATGGCCTTGGTAGCCAACCAGTGGCATAAGTGTAAGTCTTACATTGTTTTTTGATTTGTTTTTCAATGAGCTGATAAGGGAATTTCTGTTTTCTGTTAAAACACTTTGGGAAGAGAAGATAGAAAGTGATACAACCAGCCTCCTTCCCCTAATGCAATAGCTTTATCAGAGCAGTCACAGAGGAAGAGGGACATGTGGGTCCTGTTACTCCTTCTGCTTTGGGGAGCTCAAACCCATGTTTCCCACCCTTTAGGAAAACAGCTATGGTCAAGGGGGTATTCAGGATTCACCAGGCCAGCAAGTGAAGATGAAATGGAACACAGCCCCTGGGCTCAGAGTGTCCTTTCGGTTCCACTCTCTGAGTCTCAGGATTGTTTCTGTCTTTTACTTAAAGATTGTTTCTGTCTCTTACTTAAAGATTGTTTCATGTAAGCATATGCAGTTCTAGGACAGGGATGACAGAATGATACAGTTTCACTGCCTTCTGCAGACCAACACAACAGGCACTGTGCCTTGCAAAAAAGTATGAAATGCATGCATTTTTATATTAATTGAAATTGAAGACACTGGGATTACTCAGTTGACAAAAATGAGTAAGAAGGAGTATAATAACACTATTCAACATAATGAATCACACCAAGAAGGTAAAGCAGGTTCTTCTGTTTATCCACTCAAGAAACAAAGTTTAATGAAGCAAAAAAGGGAAAAAAAAATCAAAGGAAGATCTTTTTTCCCCCATTTTCTCTTTCATTTTTAAACAAAAGCTGTAATTAACCTGTTGAACTCATTACTACTAGGTATAACTTAGGCCAAGAGATTAGTAGGATTCAAAAAGGATTAGACATCTATTGCATAATGAAAATATCCATAAGCTACAGTGGGTATAATATGATCTCAAAACCTTTTACAGAATGGCTTGCCTCTTAAAACAAAGTGGATCCTGTGTACCATCTCCTGTCCAGTCATGGACCTTATGAAACACTCTTTTTATCCAGTGTCTTTACACATCACCTCTACAGAAAAAAAAGTAAAAAAAAGACAGCTAAAATATAAGATATTCTTCTGCATTGCTGCTCTTCCAGGGAGGCAGCTGTGATACTGCTTACATGGAATAGAGATTTCACAAACTTATATGATATTTGTATACTCCTTAAATTGGCATTTTTACACTGTAAGTGAAATTCAGCTCTGGTCAATAAAGAGAAGGAGAAGCATAATCTGACCATCCAGCTAGGAATGAAGTGCTGGAGCCATTTCCATAAGAGGCAATCCTCTACAGTGAAGATCTGATTTCCCACTGTAAGTGTAGTCTTACTTGCAATAGGAATGAAACAGTCTTTACAGAATAGTTGTATACCAATATGCAGAGAGAGAAATGAATGCCTAACAAATTCTCCACCTGTGCATTTCACGCAGGCTGAGGTTAAATATTTCTTTTTCCAGCAAATGAGTCATAGATACACCGAACATCAGAGAGCATTTCTGAAAACCAGGTCTGTGTTCTTCTTCCTTTCCCTGGTCACAATTATTGAGAAACAAGTAAGGGCAGACAGGGCAAACACCTGTCAGGGTTTTATAATTGGTTTCAGTATCCAGGAGGCCTTAATAGGTAAGGGAAGACTAATGCTTAGATTATATTAAGTCAATAGTTATGTACTCTCTGTGGTAGCAAGCCTCAAGTGTAGAATCAGAATTGCATTTGACTTTAGGTAGTCTTTTCTTCCCTGGTATCTTTTTGCTGATCCCTTTGGCTGCCCATTCCTTCCCATTCCTGAGGGAGATTGTTCTATCCTCTTAATGTAACCCTAGTGTAAGAAGACCACTTGGTTTTCAGGTTAATGTTGAACATACTGTTTTACTGCTGAGAAAATGTAGGAAGGTCTTGCCTTGCTGCCAGAGCCACTGCCTCACATTCTCAGATTCAGAGAAACAATTCCATCATCTTCACACCCACCATGATTGTTAAACATCATCTGGGTTCCTTAGTGCCCTTGCGTTCTCAAGTGCCACTAAAGTTTTTGCAGTCCAAAAAATACTCAACATCTTAAGTGATTGGGACTGGAGAAAGTATTTCCTAGTTAAACTTCTTTCTACTGATAAGAATTTACTAGCTAAATTTAGTTGTGATATTTAAGAATTCCAGAGTCCCTTTGCTCTTGGTTTAAAATTTGTCAGCATTACTTTATTACTGTTTGCAAAAGTAAAAAAAGGTGTTGCAACAGGGATTCATTTGGGCGAATTAAACCTGCAGTGGGATTTCAAATGCAGGCATTTATCCTCTGGGATTAGACATCAGCAGTCTGTGGAATTATTTCTGACGTTTCATCCATCATACACTCAGAATAACTAAACAAACCAGTGCTGCTCTCCCCTTGCTCAAAGAACAACTTTCATAGAGCCTTCCCAAGGAAATATCTCAACCTATTAGTGTCAGGCAATTGTGCTTGGAAAGTTAAGAGAAAAGAGAAAAATCTTCTGCAAGTGAAAGGCAGAGATGTTATCGCACATCAATAATGTGCATTGGGAGGTCTGCCTGTAAATAGTTCTTTAGCTGGTATAATTCTGAATGACGTAACTGCTGTAGTTATATTGATTTTGTTCAGTCCAGGAATTTTTACCATAGGAGTGAATAAATCTGCAACTGCAAGAATCTGGACTTACTCTTCCTAAAGTAAGGTGCCAAATTGGTATTAGGTGAAATGGGAGGAAGACTGGACCTTGTAAAAAATGCCTTTTTTCCCCTCTTTGTTTGAAAAATAGATTTTAAAATACACAAGTTTTCAATATAGCCTCTTGCACTCTGATTTTTTCAGCCTTTTCTTGAAATGCTGGGAGCATACTTTGGTCACCAAACTGTTTATTTCAACCAACTCATTCCTAGCTAAATATGATCAAACTAGATTAGCTGTAATATTTAAATACCATAGCATCAATGAACAAAAACTCTGGACTACCTCATTATTAGGAGATAATATCATTTTAATCTATATTTTTTAAAAAATAAGTTGTCTAATAGACCTCAATTGGTTTCCCATTCTGAAGAGACTTCCAAGGATATATTCCAATTACGAAAGGTTTCCCCTCCCCTTTGATAACTAATATAATGTGCTTTGAAGTAATGCGGTCTCACACTGAAAGCTATAATCAAACACCTAAACTAACAGAAAAGGTAAAACCACCGCAAGGAAGACTTTAGAAACGGAAGTGCATAATCAGATAAATGAGAAGAAAGTTTTGAAAAGGATTGCGGAGGAGTAACAGGAGATATTGCTGGTGTGTTTCTTACTTCATTGTTGTTTTCCTTCAGTAAAAGTTCTATCAGCTGGGGAGAGTTGCTCACTTCTTTGAAGCTGGCTCTTGTTTCTCTGAAATCAGATTCCCTATTCCCAGGGCTCCACTCTGCGATGCCAGCACAAACATACATCAGCAGCTGCACAGCACTTTAAAGAGTTAGCAAGAAGCTATCAAGCAATTACTTATTCCATTTCAGATCTATGTCCATTATTTTCACTGAGCCAGTTTGAAGTTCGTGCAACAAAAATCAGAGAAAACCAATAAACATTTTGGAGGTCTGAACATCTCACTGAAAAAGCAAATCTCACCTAAAATAGATGAGACCCGTAGATGAGAAGTGCTGATGGAAAGAATAATACCCTTCCCACGAATAAAGCCTTAAAAAGTACTCGATTTCACTCCGATGAATGTCATGAATTTTGGTGCGCTGAACTGGCATCAGACTTACTTCTGAGGAGGCAGGAGCAGTTCTGGCTGCCTCTGCACTTGGACAGCAAGGTGTGGAGGCTGCTTTCACCTATGGCAGAGTCCCCTTAGTCTTAGTAGGGCTGTGCTGTGGAGAAGTTGGGGAGAATGAAGAAACTAAGCTTGAAATTCATAGAATCATCAAATCATAGAATAGTTTGCGTTGGAAGGGACCTTATAGATCAACTAATGTCAACCACCCTGCCATGGGCAGGGATGCCTCCCACTAGATCAGGCTGCCCCAGGCCCCATCCAACCTGGTCTCGAACATCTCCAGGGACAGGACAGCCACCACTGCTCTGGGCAACCTGGGCCAGAGCCTCACCAGTCTCACAGGAAAAAAACATCATCGTGAGATCTGATCTGAGAATAGTTTGGGTTGGAAGGGACATTAAAACCCACCCAGTTCCACCCCTTGCCATGGGCAGGGACACCTCCCGTGGATCAAGTTGCTTAAAGTGGATGGGGCATCCACAACTTCTCTGGACAGCCTGTGCCAGTGCCTCACAGCCCTCACAGGAAAATTTTTCTTCCTAAGATCTGATCTTAATTTCTCTCTTTCAGTTGAAAACCATTTCCCCTCATCCCATCCCTGCACTCCCTGATCAAGAGCCCCTCCCGAACTTTTCTTGAGTCCCTTTCAGTACTGGAAACTGCTCTAAGGTCTCCCTGGAGCCTTCTATTTTCCAGGCTAAACAAGCCCAACTCTCTCAGCTTGTCCTCACATGGGAGGTGCTCCAGTCCTTGGGTCAACTTTGTGGCTCTACTCTGGACTCGCTCTAACAGATCCATGTCCTACCTGTGCTGAGGACTCCAGAACTGAATGTAGAACTCCAAGTGAGTCCAGAAAGCACACCCCAAAGCAGTGAAATTTACTTTTGTATGAGTAGCCAGAGTGAATGGCCCTGCTTGCAACCCTATGGCAGAGCTGGCCAATATTGCTGTAAGACAGATTGCTCACACTCTGCCACTGACTTACAGACTGGCTTTTCATCTATCCTCCTTTATTAGTCTACATGTAAGTGCATGCAACTGATTAAACGTCTCTAGCACTAGAATTTCAGAAAACTTTTGTGAATCCTCCAGAAAAATTTGGTAGTTTTGTTGTCGGAGTAAGTGATGTGAGTTGGTCCGTGAGCAGTCCTGGGAGCCAAACCTGTGTTCACCTTTCTGGGTGGCTTTTCCATCTTTGTCCCAGAACAGTTTAATTGCTCTGAGAGCACATTTTTTATGAGCTGGGACAGAAAGAGAGAGGGAACAACGAGGGGAGATATGGCTTGGGAATACAGTCAAGCTTTGCATAAACCGGTAGTAGCCAAGCTTTGCATAAACCGGTAGTTCAGTCATTCACCCAAAACATTAGAGGATCAGTCCTAATCCCTGAGTCAGTTATAAAACAGCTTCAACATGGAAGACAGCGCTGCGCATTTTTGGAGACATAGGGTTGGATGTCAGCTTCAGAGAGACACATACAGATCTGACTTGCAACAGAGCAGATACAGGCATCAACTCAGGGCTAAGGATTTCCCCAGACACTGTAAAATTAGGTTACTTTATATATTTTTTATCCCCCTAGACTTTTCAAAAAATCTGGTTCTGCTTCTAAAACATTTGCAAACTAAGAACTATAAGCCGAAAGAGGGGAGACTTAGATGAT
Organism: Cuculus canorus; assembly: GCF_017976375.1. Taxonomy (NCBI): domain Eukaryota; kingdom Metazoa; phylum Chordata; class Aves; order Cuculiformes; family Cuculidae; genus Cuculus; species Cuculus canorus. Next base: position 57,721,492 of record NC_071441.1, read on the forward strand.
ATCTTAGGGAGAAATGTTTTCCTCTGAGGGTGATGAGGCACTGGCACAGGTTGCCCAGCGCAGTGGTGACTGCCCCATTGCTGGAAGTGTTCAAGGCCAGGTTGGGTGGGGCTTTGACCCCCTGATCCAGTGGAAGGTGTCCCAAGGCTGGTTGGAACTGGATAGGCTTTGGACTCCCTTCCAGACCAAAGTATTCTATGATTCTGCAATTGAGTGATATTGTGGAGGGTATTTATAAGTGAGTAATTTACAGCACATAGTTTTTTTAATTAATGATGGAGTTTTTTTTTCCTGTCTAGAAAGAGTGAAATTAATTTTTAACCTTCGTGCTGGGAGTGGGGAATATAATTCAGATGTGGCTTCTGTATGGTCGATATGGCTTTGTTGGTTTGCACAGACACAAATGGCTTGGGATAAACACCTCTTGAACAACGGACTGGATGAAACTTGGTCATTTTGGTTTCCAGAGTGGTCCTGAATATGCTGAGAAAATAACACAAAAGCTGTTCTCAGTCTACCGTCCCACACTGATCAAACAGTTAGGATGTGAGCCTATATGCCAGACATAATCTCTCTTTCTCTTACAAGTGTGGAAGCCCAAAGAGGATCTGTGCACCATTGATGACTCTAATCCCTTCACGACGCAAATCAGTGTAGAAGTTAAATCATCCCTTGTCCTGTGTTCCCCAAACCGCTAAGTTTTCAGCACCCGAAACCTTTGAAAAAAATTAACAACTCAAATTAGCAAAGAGAGAAGTCAAGACACCTAAAATACATTGTGATAGTCCTGCTCAGCTGGAAGAATCTCTCCCAGACAAAGAGCAGTTGGTTAGGTACCCAGCCTGAAATCAAGACACGAGCGGTATGGTATTGCTTTTCGTTTCCTGCCCTTTTATATGCATGGAAGGAAATAAATACTTCTAGCTGAAAGGAAGTAAATTTTAGACAGTTAAAGGTGGGTGAGTTGAGTTCTACAACTTTTTTACAGCTAGATATTTCTATGAGCAATATAAAACAAAGTCCCTGTCAAATAAAGATAAATTTTGTAGCATTTTATGGTAGTACCTACGCATCTCCCATAAGGCATGAAAAAGTTTCAAAAAGTTGTGATATCATTTCATGTGTGACAGTAGCTGAGAGAGACAGCACAAGGCCTTAGGCTGCAGGGAACAGCTTGATCCTATATTCCTGAAATCCCTCAGAAATTCTGCCAAAGGACTGGACTGGGTGTACTAAGAATGCTAAGGAGAGATAGTAGGCTGGATTCAGTGTACTAAGATTAAACTAAGGAGAGATACTAGGCATTCTGGGATCTTTTGTATCTTGTTTCTGGCTTCAGGTCAAAGGTTAGATGGAGATCTATGATAAATGGTGTCCCCCTGGGATCTGTACTTGGTCCAGTGCTCTTTAATGTTTTCACTGATGGTATAGACAGAGAGATCAAGTGCACCCTCAGCCAGTTTGCAGATGATGCCAAGATGAGTGGGGCAGTTATCACACAAGGAAGGATGGGATGTCATCCAAAGGGACCTGGACAGGCTGGAGAACTGGGGCTATGAGAACCTCATGGGGTTCAACAAGGCCAAGTGTGAAGTCCTACATCTGGGTTGGGGTAATCCATGGTTTCAATACAGGTTGGGAGATGACATGATTGAAAGCAGCCCTGCGGAGAAGAATTTGTATGCTGGGGGATAAGAAGCTCAACATGAGCTGGCAATGTGTGCTTCCAGCCCAGAAACCAACTGTGTCCTGGGCTGCATCAAAAGAAATGTGACCAGTGGGGCAAAGGAGGGGATTCTGCCCCTCTGCTCTACTCTCATGAGATCCTGCTTGGAGTCCGGTGTCCAGTTCTGGAATCCCCAACATGAGAAGGATATGGAACTGTTGGAACAGGTCTAAAGGAGGGCTACGAACATGATCTGAGGGCTGGAGCACCTCTGCTATGAGGACAGGCTGAGAGAGTTGGCGTTGTCCAGACTGGAGAAAAGAAAACACTGGGGAGACCTTATATCGGCCTTCCAGTACCTGAAGGGGGCTACTGGAAAGCTGGTGAGAGGGGTTTTACAAGGCCTGTAGTGATAGGATGAGGGAGAATGGCTTTAAATAAGAAGGGGGAAGATTTGGATTAGACATTAGGAAGAAATTCTTCACAATGAGGGTGCCTTACAGCAGTGCACAGGTTGTCCAGGGAAGCTGTGGATGCCCCCTCCTTGAAAGGGTTGAAGGCCAGGTTGGATCGGGCTTTGAGCACCCTGATCCAGTGGAAAGTGTCCCTGCTCATGGCAGGGGGTTGGAACTGGATAACCTTTAAAATCCCTTCCAACTCTAACCATTTTATGATTCTGTGATTTGATGATTCTATGAGTAATGTTCTAAGCGTGTTTTGCCATATGCACATGCATTCTGGGGAAAAAACCTGTTTTTAACTGTTTCTGCACATCAAGATCATATAGCATTGGAAGGGTCAAGAATGGCCAGTTCAGGTGAAGTTATGACTCTGTTGGTGCCATTTGCAAACTTTTCTTTGATGCAAGTGGGGGAAGATTTCCAAGTAAAATTGGAAGATTTTTTCATTTGGACCTCATGTTCTTGGTCTCAAGCAGCTAAGGTCACAAATGCGTCAAATCAGTAGAATCATAAGCCTCTGAGATCATCCAGTCTGACTTTCAGCTCTGCACCTCCGTGCCCAGTAAACTGCATCCCAAAGTACTACAATCACACGTTTTCTGAATCCCTGCCCTGGGCAGCCTCTTCCAATGCTTCGTCACTCTTTCTATAAAGGAATATTTCCTGATATCCAACATAAACCTCCCTTTGTTGCAATTTTAGGCCACCTCTTCTTGTCCTGTCACATGTTACTTGGGAGAAGAGACCAACACCCACCTCACTACAACCTCCTTTCAGGTAGTTGTAGAGAACAATAAATACTTCCCTGAGCCTCTTCTTCTCCAATCTAAACAGCCACAGTTCCCTCAGCTGCTCAATGCAAGACTTGTGCTCCAGACCCTTCACCAGCTTGCATGGTCTCAAAAGGCATACAAAGAGGTAAATGCTCAACCACTGTTGCTAGATCTATGATTTTCTTACAAGAAAGGTTAGCCCTGTCTAGAAAGTCTCTTGTGCTACAAGATCACAACGGCCAATCTATTGCTCCAACAGCCAACACCATGCAGGGAATTTAGAGTAAAATGCGCATCTCTCACCTGCCCTGTGGCCCATCTGGTGGTCTGCAATCACTCTATGCGTCTGTTGACATCAACAAGAAAAGTTTCTGTCAAGGTGAACCTAACTTCTGTTTTGATTATTGACTTTAAAATTTGTCACTTTGGAGAGGGAAAAAACTAGGAATATGCCATTAATCTCTCTTCAAAGAACAATATCTCAGTCAAGTATAGCTATTTTTCTAGATTAAACCCTTATGACCTCTTCCTACACCAACAAATATTATCTTAGCTGAAATATGGTATCGGTAAAAAGGTACCTAATGTATTGACTTAAATAAATTGTGCTAAACCTTGTTAGTGTGTGGTGCCTTCTGGAAAGAGATGTGCCTCCTCCTTTGGAATAACAACAAAAGCTGTACATTGGGAATGACTGAGTTCTTGAGGACAATGGCTTTATAAGACTGGATCTACTGTAAATTTCCACTAATAAGTCACTGAATATTTGGAAAGAGTCTTGAGCAATCCACAAATATAATATTTTTTTCAGTTTAGCTTTTGAAAAAAACAACCAAACAAAACCATAACAGCAAGATTTGAAGACTTACAACCTTAAGCTAAGTGAAATGTCAAAATACATTGCAATAAGTGCCAAGAACTGAGTGGCCTTACTTTACTCTTATCTGAGGATCATTTTACCCAATCAGAAGTTTAACGTTCCTTTCATTTTCTGGGTGTAAGACCACGCTATTCACACTGGTTTCCAAGTATGACAGATTCCAGTCCAATCTGATACCGCAGTGACTGTTCATTTCCCACTGGTGATCACCCCCTCATCTTATGGCTGCAAAGAGAAACACAGAGAAGGATCACAAGACTCTATAATAATGATGTACACTTTACATGCATCCATATTATAGCACTGAAGATAAAGCATTGTCTTGTGCTCCCTTAGTTTCTTTAGTGCAAATCTTAAAATTTAGCTGGAGATCAGCATTATTCCTTGAGCTTGTTTCCTTTATTATTTTTTTTCTGTCTTTCTTGCCAAGATAATTTGTGCAGATCATCCGGTGCCAAATAGCAGGTACATAAAATAAATAGTGATATTTGTAGACAACGTGTTGGCAAAGGATTGAAAATGCTGTTCTTCAAAAACCCTGAGTACTTTTTTCATCACGTATAGTTTGGGCTGCACTAGTGCAATTGCTGGTGTGTGTACCTTGTACACAGGCTCTTAGGACATTTTAATTTGTTAGGGTATAGCTCTGTCTTACACCTCTGTCTACTATTTTTTCACTACTCTTTAAAAGATATTGGCTCTCACCGTGGTTGAAATGCATAAGTTTAATTAAAATCTGCAGATGTTTTCCATAGACTACGTAGAGTGGGATTTATGTGTTGTGAATGAAAGTACATTGGCCCTTGCTTGAATATATTCATGTACTCTTCAAATACATGAGCAATAAATAGGTCCTTTCTAAAGAAAACAAGAACAAAACATGTAAGCATGTACTGTGTATGGCGGTGAGAAACAAGACTTAGACATGAAGACTATCCCAGATCTGGGAGCTGTCACTTGTACAGTGTATGCAGAGATAAGGAGGAAGCTATAATATAAACACAGAGAAAAGACTTGGTTTTCATTCCAGTTTAATTTGTCAGAGCATGATCTTTCGCCCACATGCTGAAAACAGGGACATGTCCTCTCTCAACCTGCAAACCAGCTAGCTGAAAGATTGGCAGCTGCCTGCCGAGACGGCACACCTTGCACTCAGTCCCAGGCAGGCGATATTTTAATCATGGCTGTGGTGATGAAAGGGCTGGGAAGGCTCACCTTTCATGCACCAACCTAAACAAACATAACATAGCATCTCTTCCGCAACCCAAGCCAGTTCCTGCTTCAGCATTCCTGACACACACTTGGCTCGCTGCACGCTCTCAAACATAACTTGTCTACATGCTCCTCTGTCATTTTACATTGCTGAGCTTGGCCTTTTAGAAACCACAGGATAATGTTCCCCCATCATCCCAGCAAACAGCAATTTTGTGTTTACTGAAAAACAGGAAAAGGAATGAAATGAATTTCAAAACCCCTCTTAATTATTGATATGTATAAAAACTGTCCTCTTGTGTTCTGAAAACTAGTGTAAAATATCACAGCTAGAGAGTTTCTTTCCAGTAAGTTATTCTCAGAAAATTTGGTCTGCTTGTTGCACACATACACATATAGATATCTCAGATCTGTCTTTATATACGCTTTCTCTTCATGAAAAGCATTCTGACTACTTAACAGGCATGTGGGATCCTGCATAAATTATGCTGATTCTATATGATTCAAAGTATAAAATATAAAATTACATTGCATTTTCAATAATACAAACCATGTGGAATGCAAAATGTGAGACTGGAAATTCCTCATTGTCATTTGTTGACAAATTTTTTCATCCAACAACTCCATTGTTTTCAACTGGGGTGAGTAAGAGGTCTCACTTAAGACCATCAACTGGCCTTGTTTTAAGACCACTTCAGGACTCCAGACTTATAATGTGATCTATGCACAGATTGATGCAATCTTAAGTGATGTCCGTGGGCTGCTTTTTTGGCTTGGAAAGTTATTTTGCAGATCAAGGCTGTAATAGTTAACTCAACTACCCAAACAAGAATATGACAAAGCTCCTCTGCAACATTTAATCAAATATATTTGAGATTATATTAACTTCATAGTTGTACAGTGTTTCTCCACCAAAGAAGTGTAATATTCTTACAGTGTTACCACTGCTTTAAGAAGACAGAAAAACACCACACAAAGGTCAGAGAAATTGTAGTATCTAGTATATCTGAAGTGGACCACACCAGCAGAATGGCGATATCTGCAGAAAAAGTGATCCTTTCAGAGCATCCCATCCATTCCTCCTCTTGAATTCTGGCATGCTTGTTTTCCTTCATCTTTGCTGCTATACACTGAAGTTTCCAAACTTTCTTATGTATGTGCTAGCAGAGGAGTTAGGTGCCTGTTTTCAGAAACAATGAATTTCTATGAATGCTGTTCAGTTCACACAAAGATGGATGTGACATCAGAAAACTTTTATACTTTGGTGCTGGAGATGAGATTTCTAGCTTTAGATTTGGAGATGCTGATATTTAGAGGCTGTCTCTGACTGCTCTGTGTTGCACAGGGATCTGCTTTTGCAGTATGGTGGGTGCTGAGCCAACACCCTTTGAAGGCCATGGAAACTCTCCCAGTGACTTCCAAAACAGACTGAATCGTGCCTGAAATCTATAGCCTATTTTTTTCAGTCTCAGTCACCAGCACAGTCTCTCTGTTGGGTATCATGGGTATAGAAGCTAAATCAACCACCCCAAAATTTTAACAGACCATTAGACAGAAGCACAATTTCTGTGACAGTGGAACAAAGGTGCTTGCACATTTTAAAGAGTTTTACAGTGCCAGTCTGCTTTCGCTGCTATCCATTTTAATATTACCTGTGATTAGAGGTATGAGAACTCCCTACAGGGTACTTTTCATATAGTTTGACTGGACTCTGCCTAGCACATTCACTGATCTCTGCAGTCCTTCAGCATGTTCTCTTTTCATAGATGTATCAGACACCTCACTCCTTTAATGTATAGCATACTGATAGATGGATGTACCTACATGAACCCAGTTGTGTCACTGTGCATTGGTATGGCAGTCAGGCATGCATTACAAGTAGGAAGACTGAGGATTGACACGAATGAAAGTGTCCTGTCACATTGCACGTGAGATGATGTGTAGTGACTTTTTCTGACCATTATTTACACCAGTGTAAGCTTTGGTTACTAACTGTTGAGTACACACTGTCATGAAGTCCATGTGTACCTACAGTTTCAGTTTATAAACATACCTTCCCTGACTGTGATAAAAAAATGTTGAAAAACTTAGAAGAAAATATTTGCCTGGGGCTTCAGAGTCTCTTGGATCATGAAATAACTCTGGTGTGTAATGTGTCTGAGACTTCTCTGGGTTATAGCAAGCCTGGAAGTTCCCAGAATGAATCCTCTCAGAACTGAATGCTTTCTGCATCTTCTCAGCCCATGAAAAGTCATATTGCTGCTCACAAAGGTGCAAGGGTTGAACAAAATATTGTTGCAGGTGATATGGATCCAATCCACTGCCTAGTTTTGTGTGGTCATTTTGATACCTACTAGGAGCTGCAGAACATTTCAAAGGGCATCCCAGTGGTATTCCTTCTTGCTTTCTGATCCTTCGAACACATTGCAGAGGATAATAAAGATGAGTACAGTCTTCCTAATCTGTTCCCACTTCCGTTCATTTTCCATTTGGCAATGATGTCACCTGTGCACATGTTCAGTACAGTCTTCCTCATTTATGTACACAATGTGATCTCAATAGAGCCCTCAAAATCTGGATCAAGGCACAATTTGAATAATATTTCTCTTAGTGGAAGGAAAGATTCTTGGAAAGTTTTTCCATGTCATATTTCAACTACCTACAGCTAGTTATTTTGGGTAAAATTTGTGGTAGTTAAGAAAAAGTTTATCTTTCTACTTAACTTCTTGCTTTCACTTGAAAAAAAACACTTTGGAGCAAAGGTGAAAACCAGAAAGCTTAGCCTGAAATGTAAAGGTTAGAAAAACTTTAATACTTAAATATAGAACCTTAAAATGGTAGCTGGTATACCTCCATAGCCGTGGTTATTTTCTGTACTAATCCACCTGTTTGAACAATACAGGGGAAGGCAGACAGGTTGCCAATTTTAACTAATTTTTCCTGTCAGTGAAGGGGGTGAATTTAATGAAATAATTATTTACATGATAACGTTAATAATAATGTCAGAAAAGAACAAAAGAGACTGAGAACAAAAGAAAGTGTGAAACAAATAGGGGTCAGGATCAGGAACACTGAAATGTGAATATTCAGTTAAGAACAGCGGAAAAGATGCGGGGCATGGTATGTAAATGAAGGCAGCCTGGGGCCGAGTGTTCTCAATAGCGAAGCCAACAAAATATTAAAAATACACCACATGACTTTGTTTCTCAGCTCATCTGCAAATCCACCTTCAAAATACATTTATCTGTTCTAAGAGCAAAACCAAACACATTCTGTAATATATGTATTAAGAGAATGTATAACTTGCACAGCATTCGTGGCTGGCAAAATGTGACTTCATACAGCAAGTGCTATGAAAGGAGACGGGGGAGAAGGAAGAGTGGTAAGAGGGACAGATGCTTGAGGAGAAAAAACTTGCTAAGCAAAGGTTTTTGCATGGACCATAGCATCCCATGTCCCACATGCTGATTTCTTGAGCAGACCTGTTGACAAGGTAAATTTTTTCTTGGACTCTAGAATTTATAGGATGTGCTTGGCTTGCATCAAGAACACAGCAGTTTGTTCTCCAGACAAACGACTCTATCTAGCTAGGCTGCATATAAACAGAAAGACTGTCTCACTAATTGTTTATACAACAACACAGATAGCTGCATACTGGAAGGTTTGCAGGCACTGGATATATTTTTATCTCGTTTTTTTTGAATTTTAGGGCTGTCAGACTCCACAGAAAAGCACCTACATCTTCATCCACAGGAAGGTAATTTGCAAGTTTACTACTCTGTAATGCTTTTATCTTTCAATTTATTTATTTATTTATTTTCTTGAGGTTATTGATACTGCTTATTTAATATGGAAGTATTTATATAAAACAGGATTCCTACATATACCAGGAGTTTCTCTTTCTACTCGCCCCTCTTTGAGACCACATGTGTGGGCAAGAAGTACTTTACAGCTGCCAGCATCGACCTCACTGTAAAAGTTTGCATTGTGAGCAGCAGATTCTTCCACCTCCTGGAAAGGCACTACACTGACGCATTCCAGCAAACAGTGGCTTTTTCAGATCAATATGACTACTTTTATGAGTCAAGTGAAACTCATTCAAAAGTGTTCTTCGATTTGAGCCAACTGTTTTTAAAATAATGCTCCATCTTCTTTCCCCTTTCCTCACCACTTTTAGATTAGGAAGTTGAAATACTGAAACAGGCTTAGCAAAGGGAGCAAGACGAAACTGATTTTCTGAGTGCTTCACGTACCATTATCCTCATCCTCTCACTTGTGCATGAAATGCAGCTGAACTATGCAATATATGAAATAAGTTCCTAGGAGTTTAAAGCAAAGCCACAGTAAAAGGAGGTGAGAGAATAAAGAAAAGTGCAGCCATTGGAAAAACAAGCAGCATTTTGGATAAGCAGAATACTGTTGAGCTGCACTCACCTAGGTCCATAAACTGAACCTTGCAAGTAATCTTACTCTGTTTTGAGCACATTTTAAGGGCCTATGGGATTTGATCTTAGTTTAGGCTCTGGGATTAGCATTCCTCTTGTGCAAAGTACCATGGAATTTTAATGAATACAACTAGCCAGAATTTCTCCGTCTCCCAGAGATTTGTTTATTTACTAATTTAGAGACATGTTTAACATCTTACTTCAGTGGTGCATCTGTACCGGCACCATACTGAGGCAATGGTTAAAAATCTGATGCTGGGAAAAGTGTGGCATCCCTGAGTTGTATATGGTCCTACATATGTAAATGGTCTTTGAACATCCTCTCCTCAGCTTAAATAATAAGGTATTAAAAGATAATGATGAATACAAAGTTATAGTGTCAAAGAGTCCAGTCCAGTTTGCTGTGGGAGCTTTCTGCATTTAAAATAAAAGAAAAATTAGGATGTTATGTTGTAAATAAATGACTGTTTTTATTTTGGACAAGGGTGTCTCTAGGACCTGATTAACTTAGCACTTGGTTTGGTCAAATAGAGTTTTTATGAAATAATACAGAAAGCCCTTTATTGCAAGTTGTCAAAGGGAGCTGGGCATTTAACTCCATTTTGAAGAACGAAACTACCATTTTCATGGTCTGTATCTCAGTTGCTCCTTTTCTTTCTTTCAGGTTTTCTGAATTCTTTTTCCCTTTAAAATCTTCCATCAGAATTGGAGGGGTCCACCAGCAGCACAAGTGTGGGGTAAGAAACTTTCTAAGGCCCTTGGTCTCTTAATAACTAGCCAAAAGTCTTCTCATCCCGGCTGAGAAACAAGATGTTTCGGCTTAAGTATCTTGCTAGGTCCAAAACTTTGTGAAGTGGTTTGTATACTTTTCAGGGGGCTTATCAAGAAAGTTGTGTTTTGCTTTTAGATGAGGCTTTTAGTGCATGCTTTGGGACAAAGTTTTAAAGTGATTTTTTGATATCTGCTTTTGCAAAAACTAAGTAGCTGCCTATATGAAATCTGGTCACACAGTCCTGAAAATCTGGCTGTGTTCTTTCTGTTAAATAGACCTGGACAATAATACATGGTCAATATTGTTTCAACAGTATCGTAGAATTGTAGAGTCATGGAATGGTTTGTGTTGGAATGGACCTTAAAGCCTATCCAGTTTCAAATCCATGGCAGGGACACCTCCCAGTGGATCAGGCTGCTCAAATCCCCATCCAACGTGGCCTTGAGCACTTCCAAGGATGGGACAGCCACAGCTTCCTTGGACAACCTATGCACTGCCTCACCACCCTCATTGTGAAGAATTTCTTCCTAATGTCTAATCTAAATCTTCCGTCTTCCAATTTAAAGCCATTCCTCCATGTCCTATCACTATTGACCCTTGTAAAAAGTCTCTCCCCAGCTTTTTGTAGCTCTCTTTCAGTACTGGAAGCCGCTCTAAAGTCTCCCTGGAGCCTTTTCTCCAGGCTAAACAACCTCAACTCTCCCAGCCTGTCCTCATAGCAGAGGTGCCCTAGCCCTTGGATCATCTCCGTGGCCTCCTCTGCACCTGTTCCAACAGTTCCATGTCCTTCTTATGCTGGGGATTCCAGATCTGGACACAAGACTCCAAGTGGGGTCTCAGGAGAGTGAAGACCCCAGTATAGTGGCAGAATCCCCCCCCTTCTCCTGCTGGCCATGCTTCTTTTGATGCAGGCCAGGACAAGGTTTGTTGCTGGCTTGTGTCGAGCTTCTCATCAATGAGAACCCTCAAGTCCTTCTTTTCAGGGCTGCTCTCAATCATGTCATCCCCTCAGCCTGTATTGAAACTATGGATTGCCCTTCAGAAATTATATAAAATGTTCTGGGAGGATTATTCATTGCTTCTTAAAATGATCAGAAATTTCAACAAATATCGTGAAAACTAACAAGCTCAAACAAAAGTAAAAAAATAGCACTTCTCCACAACTCCCAAATCCTCCCAGAGCATTTTTTGTCTCTGCAGATCAGCTTCATTCTCAACAACCCTCTGGTTCAGTTTCTGGATCTCAAAATCTGTCACTTAATTTGTCTCATAATATCACAGGTAAATGATTATTCGATGAATTTTCATCTTCTTGGAAAAAGACACCTGTTTTTGTTATGATTTAATAGAGTCACTTGAAAATAACAAAAATGTTATAGACTGCTAGAGCTGAGCCAGGCTTTTGCAGAAACACAGAATCACAGAACCACAGAATCACAGAATCACTAGGTTGGAAAGGACCCAGTGGATCATCAAATCCAACCATTCTTAACACTCCCTAAACCATGCCCCTCAGCACCTCATTTACCCGTCCTTTAAACACCTCCAGGGAAGGTGACTCAACCACCTCCCTGGACAGCCTGTTCCATGCCTAATGACCCTTTCCGTGAAGAATTTTTTCCTGATGTCCAGCCTGAACCTCCCCTGGTGGAGCCTGAGGCCATTTCCTCTTGTCCTGTCCCCTGTCACTTGGGAGAAGAGGCCAGCTCCCTCCTCTCCACAACCTCCTTTCAGGTAGTTGTAGAGAGCAATAAGGTCTCCCCTCAGCCTCCTCTTCTCCAGGCTAAACAACCCCAGCTCTCTCAGCTGCTCCTCATAAGACTTGTTCTCCAGCCCCCTCACCAGCTTCGTTGCTCTTCTCTGGACACACTCCAGAGCCTCAACATCCTTCTTGTGGTGAGGGGTCCAGAACTGAACACAGTATTCAAGGTGTGGTCTCACCAGTGCCGAGTAAAGAGGGAGAATAACCTCCCTGGACCTGTTGGCCACACTGTGTCTGATACAAGCCAAGATGCCATTGGCCTTCTTGGCCACCTGGGCACACTGCTGGCTTACGTTCAGTCGGCTGTCAACCTACACCCCCAGGTCCTTCTCCTCTAGGCAGCTTTCTAGACAGACCTTTCCTAGTCTGTAGCACTGCATAGGGTAGTTTTGCCCCAAGTGCAGGACCCGGCATTTGGTCTTGTTAAACCTTATCCCATTGGTCTCAGCCCAGCGGTCCAGCCTGTTCAGATCCCTTTGCAGAGCCTCCCTACCCTCCAGCAGATCCACACTTCCTCCCAGCTTAGTGTCATCTGCAAACTTGCTGAAGGTGCACTCAATGCCTTCATCCAGGTCATTGATAAAGACATTGAACAGAGCTGGACCCAGTACTGAGCCCTGAGGAACTCCACTTGTGACTGGCCTCCAGCTGGAGTTAACTCCATTGACCACCACTCTCTGGGCCCGGCCATCCAACCAGTTTTCAACCCAGGAGAGTGTGCGCCTGTCCAGGCCAGAGGCTGACAGTTTCTGAAGCAGAATGCTGTGAGAAACTGTGTCAAAGGCTTTACTGAAGTCCAAGAAGACTACATCCACAGCCTTTCCCCCATCCAGTAATCGAGTGATTTTGTCATAGAAGGTGATCAGGTTAGTTTGGCAAGATCTGCCTTTTGTAAACCCATGTTGACTGGGCCTGATCACCCGGTTCTCTTGCATGTGCTTCATGATAGCACTCAAGATTACCTGTTCCATGACTTTCCATGGCACTGAGGTGAGACTGACAGGCCTGTAGTTCCCCGGATCCTCTCTGCAACCCTTCTTGTATATGGGCACAACATCAGCCAGCCTCCAGTCTAGTGGAACTTCCCCAGTCAGCCAGGACCTCTGGAAGATGATGGATAGGGGTTTGGAAAGGACATCCGCCAGCTCCTTCAATACTCTTGGGTGGATCCCATCCGGCCCCATAGACTTGTGGGTGTCTAGCTGGGCAAGCAAGCCTCTAACCGCCTCCTCTTGGATCACGGGAACCTCATTCTCCCCTCTAACTCTTGGATTTGTAAACAGAAGGAACAACTTTCTTTGCTATTAAAGACTGAGGCGAAGAAGGCATTAAGTACCTCAGCCTTGTCCTTATCCCCTGTCACTGTTATTCCTTCTGCATTCAGTAGAGACTGGATATTCTCCCTCATCCTCCTTTTCCTGTTAATGTACTTGTAGAAAGACTTTTTGTTGTCTTTCACAGACTTAGCGAGTTTTATTTCTAGTTGAGCCTTGGCCCTCCTGATTTTTTCCCTGCACGATCTCACTTCGTCCCTGTAGTCCACCCAAGATGCCTGTCCTTTCCTCCAAAGCACATAGAGCTTCTTCTTATTATTGACACCTCTTGAGATCTCCCTGCTCCACCAAGCTGGCTTTTCCCCCCGCCGGCTCCTTTTCCGGAACACAGGGATGGCTTGCTCTTGAGCTGCTAGGATTTCATTTTTGCAGAGCGCCCAACCCTCGTGGGCTCCCTTGCCCTGAAGGACTGTCTTCTATGGGACTTTGCCAACCAGCCTTCTGAACAGTCCAAAGTCTGCCCTTTGGAAGTTTAATGTGACTGTTCTGCTAATCCCCCTCTCCATCTCACCTAGAACTGAAAACCCTATAATCTCATGATCGCTTTGTCCCAGGTGTCCTCCAGCTGTCACATCCCCCACAAGGCCTTCTCTGTTCACAAGCAGCAGGTTCAGGAGGGCTCACTCACCAGTTGTGTGAGGAAGTTGTCTTCCACGCACTCCAGGAACCTCCTAGACTGCTTCCCTTCTGCTGTATTGTACTTCTAGCAGATATCTGGAAGATTGAAGTCTCCCATGAGGACAAGAGGTAATCTTTGGTAAGGTCTGGCTAGATAATGTATTCTTTCTATGATAAATTCAGATGAGTGAATATTCATAGCTGAAGTAATGTTCCCTGAAATACAAAATTTGTAATAGAAGTGAGATTATTTTCTTAACAGCCTGTACGAGGCAGTTTTTTTAAAAAAAAACCCAGCTATCTAACTTAATAACTTAAGTCAATTAGACCTCTTGTACTCTCTGAGACTCTACTCACCCCAAAATCTGTCAGCTGAGTTTTTCATTCTTATTTCCTAATTAAGAAAATAAAACCTACGAAAAATCAATAGCAAAGTTGATATGAGCAGATGTTAGTCTTCTGTGTAGTTCACTATACTACACAGTAGTATACTACACATAGTACACTATACTACACACTATACTATCACTATATGTTTAAGATAGTGATCTTATTGGCATGGGGTTATTGGCGTATCATTTGATGATGTATGATGATGTGTTTGTAGACACATCACCTCCCTGCCTGCAGTTCTGTATGAAGTGTACTCCAAGCATAACTAACAGCTGCAGTGCCACTTTTAAATGTGGTTGTAAACAGGTAACGTAAGAACATGATGGTTATTAATTAATCTAGATATTTTTAATGGAGCTCTTTTAGTTAGTAAAGTCAGTAGCAGTGAATCCTTGGAATTGGTAGCAAAAAGTCAACTGCACATTTAAATACTCAATTTTGTGGCTATAAACAGCCACGTCACATTTCCAGCAACAACAATAGGACGGTTTTCAGCACTGCTCTACCAAGCATGCATGTTTTCTATTTTCTTCTTGTATATAAAATTAAAAGCATTCCCACCAGAGAACTCTGCCCTGCATTCACTTCTGAAAAAGAGTATGAGAGATGGCTCTCAAAAGTAAAAAATCCTGCCTTTTCTTGGGCCAAATAATGAAAGAACAGCCCAGCAGTGCACCATTGCTTCTAAGGCTTCTATTAAAAGTTTGAATTCACTGACTAATTGTCAATTCCTGCCCCTGGGTGCAATTAATAGGCATATCTCTGGTCATGAGAAAAGTATTTTTTTTCTTCTGTGTGGAAAGGTGAGTTTACCTTGTACCAAGCAAGAGATAAGGAATTGCATGCTTGGAGTATAGGCAGGTTCTCATCTTGCTCTGGGGGATATCCACCAGTACTTGCGCTCTTGTTGAGTAATAATGAGATACCATAACCAAACAGTAGAAGATGCATGTCAGATGGTTCTCCAATAACATTAGAAAAAAAGCAGCTGATGTATGGGATATTGAAGGCAGATTAAGTTGTTAATGTATATTAGTATATTCTTAATTTCCTTTTAATTGAAAAAGACATATTGACTTTAATTAGAACCATTTCACAGGAACTGTCAATTAGCACATGTCAAACTAGTTAATTCAGAACAGAATTCTTTTAATTAGGGTCTGCTTTCCTTTAACTGTGGGACCAATGAAATCAGCCTTTCCTTATCAAGATTTTAAATGTCTCTAAGACATACAATACAAATGTAGTCTCTTATCTATTATTAGAAGCCCATATGGATAACATTAAAATGATGATGCTGGCCTTGTTCATGCAGCACAAATCAGAGTTTCCTTTATGACTGTTTGAAAAAAAAAGAAAAAAGATGGCTTTGAAGAAAGTCTATTTTAAATACACAGATTTATCCTACTTTAAAGAGACTACAAAATTTATGACATGCATGTTCACATTTAAAGTATTATTTAATACGTCTGCTCAAATAAATGGGCCTATTCAAACGTTTTGTGTGTTCTATCAGCCAAAGACACATAAAACATTTTCAAAGCATGCAGTAACGTTCTTCCCTTAAATGAACCGTAATCAAAAGGAGAAAACAGACTCGATGATTTTTTTGGGACCATATAAACTCAGCATTGTTAACTTTCATTGCATATGAAGATTTAACACTGATTGCTAATCCAGTGGCTGGGAACACCAGTGAGTGAATGTCATCTCAGTTATTGAACAGCATATAATCCCAGGTCCTGACTTTTACATACATTTTCTGAGTATGTGTGAGTTTGCTGATGGATCTTGACTCATGGTTGAGGCATTGGTGTAAAGACTTACCCTGTAGTTTCTGGGAGCTGCCATGTACAACACCTGTGTGGCTGGTCACAGCCCTTCAGGAGTTAGAACGTCTGGAGAGAATGAACCCAAAAATATAAAATGAATGATTATGAAATTTAGACTTAGTTTTATCCTATGGAGTTTAGCCACTGTTTTACTGACCTATATCAACAGAGGATTACAGAGATTAGTGAAAGGAATACTTAATAACTGAACTGTGGATTCCAAAGAGGATTATCTGGTAAGATATTTCATGTATCCTGATGCTTTGTTGAACATATTAGAGGACTGATTATGGGCCTGAGTAACTCAACAATAAAAGAAACATAATTTCCCCAAAATGGAGCACAACTAGGAGGCATTAAAATTTAATGTTTCCTAGAAGTACACTTTGCCTAGGATCACAACCACACCATTTTTTACCCCTGGGCAACTGTTCTGTATGTGGTGTGCAGCACAGTAAGAGTACAATGTGCTAAGAAGTGTATTAGGCTATACACAAAACTGTGAAAAGTGGATGAACTTTGACCAGGCAAGCTGCAAAATTGAGGTACTGTGTCCTGGGAGCCCTTCAGCACAGGAAATAGGCTCTGTAGACACGTCACTTCACTGTCTATTGTCTGGTATGAAGTGTACCCCAAGTATAACTAACAGCTGTAGTGCCACTTTTAAATGAGATTGTAAATAGGTAACGTAAGACCCTGATATTTATTCATTAATCCTATTGTGGCCCATATTAAATCTCTGCTTATCAGTTTAAATGCTTACCATAATTTAGAACTCTTTAAGCAGATCTAAGTCGCTTTGGCACTGAATTGCATAATCCAACTTCTTTTATAATACAGCAGAAACAATGCTTTGGATTTTGATCGTATTGCTCAACTGGCAATATATTGTTTGTTTCAAAACGGCAGTTAGCAATAACTCTTCTTTTAAAATCATCCCCACATTGGCTGTGCATAGGAAGAATGGGTGCTTTAACCATCAGGGTAATAAAACCTCAGGTGACTGCCTTTATTTTCATATATTATGCATCTTGCTGAACTTCAAACTATAAGAATATATGTACACTTTAAACTATAAAAGATTTTCAAATTACACTGAATTTCTTAGTCCTTGCAGTATCCAAGTGAAGTGGGTAATATTTTATCTAATCCATACCTTATACCGTGGACAACTGAGAAACTGTTGTATGGAGGGAAAGTAACTTAACTGATACCCAGAGAAAGTCAGTTAGAAATGGAATTAGAACCAGGAGCCCCTGATACGCTGAAGCTACATGATCCTTCCTGCAAATACAGTAACGTAACACTCAGCACAGCCCACTGTGTGCAGTGCCCTTACAGCAGTGCAACACATTTTTCCCCCCCGATTAATACTAAGGCGATTCATTGCTTAGCAGCACCACTAATATTTA
The DNA here is from genome assembly GCF_017976375.1 of Cuculus canorus. Classification (NCBI taxonomy): domain Eukaryota; kingdom Metazoa; phylum Chordata; class Aves; order Cuculiformes; family Cuculidae; genus Cuculus; species Cuculus canorus. Next base: position 57,739,052 of record NC_071441.1, read on the forward strand.
CACACTTACGGATCTCATGATTAAGTAGCAAGCTTTGACTTCAATTAAACCTGACAGTTTCTGATAGCAAAAAGTCATTACAGAACTTCAAAAGCACTTGAACTGAAGCAAGATCTTTACAATCATCTATGTAATATCTTTCAGCCTCTGCTGGCTCCTTGATCTTCGGTGGCATGCCCAACTTCTCTGTCAACTTTGGTCTATGAGAAGTTGAACCTTAATGTGTGCTATTTAAAAATATATATCAAAATACTGTAATATACAATAGATTTCACCCAGTCTGACATTCTTTTTGGGATAAGTGCTTAATAAAAATTGCCCCTGTGAATCATGTACTGTTCATGTATTGTTCATGAGTCAAACCAAGAGCCATTTAAAACTGACTAGCATTAGGGAAACGTAATAGCTTTTTAACAGATTATTTAAATGACTGTAGCTCTGATTTCTAGTCATTTTATCCAAACAGCTATGGCAGAACTATCCCTGAAAAGGGAGTAACTTTCTGATTAAAGTCTTTTGTTGTTGGATTTAAGAAATATTTTAGAAGAGAGAATTTCTCAATTACGTATTCATCTTTCAGAGCCTGGGCATGGAGAGTATAACAATTTGATCAAACCCAGCTGAAAGTACTAATAGTTTGGAGGATTCATTCTGTTCTTACAATCACGGCTAAGAAAGCCTTTAAATACATTCTGAGCAGAACAGTTCTTTCAGAATGCCCAGTGTGTAAATCACTTCCTTGGTAGTTTCTGCTCTCTAAAGCTTCTCTTGCTTGGTACTTCTTAACATGACAGCAATCAAGCAGTGCATTTGTGCATTTCTGCGGCCAGATTATCAACCCACCTTATTCCTTGATATTTGTTTTGTTGGCTGTACACATCCCAATGTAATTGAAACCAGCAGATACCCACAACTGCTCATGTGCCATTGGCTTTTTGGCCTGACATTGCCAGTGGCTGAATTCTCTATCTCTTCCTCTGTTTCCAAGGATGGTTTTTAAGTGACAGTTGTGCTTGTGTTAAACCATTACAGCAACTGGGAGACAAAGCCACCTCCCATTATACCGGGAAAGTTCCTTACTGTTAGTCCTCCAGACTGATGCCCTTTATTTACTGTTATTGTTTTGAAACACGACCCAGGTTTTCTCAAAAAAACATGATCTTTTGGACAACTTTCTGTTCTACCAGCTATTTTTGATAAAATCCATGCATCTTTGTCTTAATGATAAAAATGACTTATTTGGAAAATAAAGCTAAGGCACCTAATATGTGCCTAATTATTTGCTATGTGGTCTAGTAGTGACAAACAAGGACAGTCAGGTGCCTGCCCCATTGTCTCGATGAAGGGACCTATGGACAATCAACACTTCACTGATCACAGATGAGGAGATGCTGCCCTTGCTCCCACAGAGTCACAATCCTCCAGGTCACACAGCCTTGTGCTATGGCAGTGTTAACTACTTTGTTATTAAACAATTCTCCAAGCATAACTAAAGCATTTGGGTTGTTAACATACATAATAAGTCATATTTAAGAAGGTTTCAAATCAGCACATTGTATTTTGCAGCGAAGTCATAAAAATATGCTAACATGATAACATCTAATGAGGGAAATGTTGCATGCAGATGTCTGTTTGCCTATTATCCCATAAAATGACTGTATATTTTTATTTATATGAGTAACGTTAGACACAAACATGTTACCAAAAAAGCATTCATTTAGGAAATGTATAAACACAATGAGTCTAATATAAGAAACTGTTTTAAAACACATTTTATAATGTTTATAAAATGAAGAGAAATTTAAAAAAAATTGTTCCAAAGTACATTTTTTCTTCCCTCATGATGAGAAAGAAATATATGTTCTCAGCTGGCATATTATTTGTGATGTGGCAGTGAAGTGAAATTTGTGCCTTGCATCATGTATCCTTTACATGATGCAAAAGAGTATAATTTTATTTTTGTTGTATTTGAAGGCTCTGTCTGGGCACATTGGCCACCAATTTTATTTTTATTGCAGTGCATGGATAGCAAAGTCACATATTCTTACGTTAATGCAAAGGGCATAGGAAAGGAAAGGAAAGTATAATTTTTGTTGTTGCTGTTGTCATTTGAAATTTCCATAGTGTCTGTGCACATTGGGTACCATTTCATTTTTATTGCGCTGCACTGATAGCAATGTCACATATCATTAAGTTAACAACAAGTTAGAAAAAAATAAAAGAAAAACAGAGTTCCCCCCCCCCCCCCCCGTTACCATTGTTTGAAATCTTTTGTACTGTGTGAATATAATTTTTGTGCGGTGGTTGAAGTACTGAAAAATCTAATATCCAACGCACAAAAGGTATACCAGCTTATGGTTATGTACTGCTCTATGTGACAGTGTAATGCTACTTATATTTCTTATTGTTGGGATAAAGGCTTGTTCAATATCTAGAAACAGTTAATGTGGAAATGGCCATCTTTCAGGAAAACTGGAATCACACCAAAGTTTAGTTTTCCCAAATCAGTATATTTTATTAAAGTGCTTATCTCATACATCCTAATATACATTATGTGTCCACCTGACTGTCTTTTAAATAAAAATTATCTCAGTTTTGGAGAGCACAAGAAGCCAACTTGCTTTATTTTATTTAATTTATTATTAGCCATTCCCATATCACACCCAACACTGCCTCTTTATCCTTGCCCTTTGGAGCAACTCCTGTGATCCTGTAAGTCAAAGGCCAATTTTAAGGAGCCACTCTTGGACAGAAATATACAGGGCCACCAATACAAGATGTCAAGCTCCAGTTTGGTTCTTCTTCGTATACAGCTGTGATGGGTCTGCTAGTTTGAGGCTGAAGCCATGCACTGAAGCTTGGACCAAGTTCTCCAGGCAGATTACCCAAAACTAGGCAGCAGAGCTTGTGACAGGGCTGGAAGCCATGTACTTATAAAGTGTGAATGAGGATACTGGGTTTGTCTGGTTTAGAAAGAAGGCTGAGGGGCAACCTCACTGCTCTCTGCAGCTTCCTGTGGACAGGAAGGTGCTGATCTTGTCTCCATAATATCCAGAGGCAGGACGTGTGGGAATGGTTCAAACCTGCACCACAGGGAGTATAGATTGAACATTAGGGAGCATTTCTTTACAAAGAGGGTGGTCGTACACTGGAACTAGAGAGGTGGTTGATGTCCCAAGCCTGTCAGTGTTTGACAGGCATTTGGACGATGCCTTAAAACTATACTTTAACTTTTGATCAGATCTGAAGTTGTCAGGCAGTTGGACTATATGGTTGTTGCAAGTCTCTTTCAGCCGAAATATCCCTTCCCTTCCCTTCCCTTCCCTTCCCTTCCCTTCCCTTCCCTTCCCTTCCCTTCCCTTCCCTTCCCTTCCCTTCCCTTCCCTTCCCTTCCCTTCCCTTCCCTTCCCTTCCCTTCCCTTCCCTTCCCTTCCCTTCCCTTCCCTTCCCTTCCCTTCCCTTCCCTTCCCTTCCCTTCCCTTCCCTTCCCTTCCCTTCCCTTCCCTTCCCTTCCCTTCCCTTCCCTTCCCTTCCCTTCCCTTCCCTTCCCTTCCCTTCCCTTCCCTTCCCTTCCCTTCCCTTCCCTTCCCTTCCCTTCCCTTCCCTTCCCTTCCCTTCCCTTCCCTTCCCTTCCCTTCCCTTCCCTTCCCTTCCCTTCCCTTCCCTTCCCTTCCCTTCCCTTCCCTTCCCTTCCCTTCCCTTCCCTTCCCTTCCCTTCCCTTCCCTTCCCTTCCCTTCCCTTCCCTTCCCTTCCCTTCCCTTCCCTTCCCTTCTCTCCCCAGAACAAGTGTGAAATACTCTGTAGCAGGTGTTTAGAGAAAGAGGGATGACACAGCAGTTTAGGGAGAAGTGCTGGAATGGGAGTAGGCTGCTCAGCTCTCCATCTGGAGAGGAAACCCTGAACCACCCTTTCCTTGTGAGCTGCAGGAAGAACAGGAGAGTGTGGTTTTGGGGGATTTGTAGAAGACAAATCCCAGCTTGTTCCTAAAAGTCTCCATTTGTTTTTTTTTTGTATTGTACACTTTCTTCTTGGCTATACAAGAGCTCTTCTGTCTTATACTGGCACGTCCTAGAACATTTTTAAGTTACAAAAAATCTGCTTATCTCAGAGCTCCACAAATGAACTATGACTTCCCCCCCTCCCTGGGTTTTCATTAAGCTCTGTGGAACTAATTCCCTATTACTCTGCACCTTGTGTAGGCGTTTATACTGATGCCAAATGGGTGTAAAACTCTGGATAAAACTACACAACAAGCCTCTGACTGATTGAGCTTAAGGTCTGTGATCACATACCAAAAGTTTGTGTCCAAACCTTACATCTTAAGTGCTAGCTGAGCCTCTCCAGATGGCTGATATTCCAGGTGTTAATAAGCCATTTATATCCAGCTTCTATCTCTATAACAAAATGCTCACAAGGCTCTTGTACAGTCCCTTTAAATAAGAGAGAACACACAGAGATGTGCACATATATATATGTATATATATGGTTCCTTATGTTTTAAGTCATAGAGATTATATATGTATTCGATCTCTTCTACATATATACATATATATGAAGTACTTTAAAATGACAGGCTTTTATGAAAAAAAATTAATCTGAAGCACTGCTACAGAAAATGAAATTCATTTTTGTGAAAAGTCTGCTATCTAAAAGCAGTTTGGTTTGCTGCCTCTGCCAGCTGTGATCCATGGGAAAATGGAGCAGGAGAAACGTTGTGTCCAAGCATTTTAAAGCCCTGCCTGTGCCAGGACCTTGGGTCCCAAAGGAGGGCTATTTGTAAACAGTTTAACTCTTCATGCAGATGGAATGGCAACACACCATCTCCCAGCAATGGCAATTTACTTGCTTTAGTTGGACATTAGTCCTGGCAGTTTTAGACAGCCAGGGGATACCACGCAGAGTACAAGGGCTTGGATCTTGAGGACTGGCCAATGCTCCCAGAGGGCCAGAACTAAAACATCATTTTCACATTTTAAGGGTCCAAGAGATATCTGGGTGGGACTGCAAGCAGTTTGGTGTTGGAACATGGGGTAAGTTACCCATGTTGACATAGCCATTATTCATTATAACCATGTTGACATAGAAATTACCAAAGTTCAGCTTTGGTAATTTCAAACCCACATTGCAGATGCTGTGTACTGGCAGAAGCAGTAGGGAACTGGACTCAGTATACAATGCCTTTTAATAAATTTTTTTTGTATGATTTTTTTTCTAAAGGGTCTCTCATCAGCTTATTCCTTGCATTTTTGTGACAGTCACCACAAACATTGGCATGAGAGTGACTTAGAAAGGAAAATATTAACAGGAAATATGATTTTTTTAAAAAATATGTTGAGTACACGGCTGAAATCCCTACACAATCCACCTGCAGTTTGGACACTTACGCATTAGAATAACTGGAGTTAAATAACCAAGTATGGACTTTATCTGCTCCTCATGTGCTTGAAAAGAAAACCAGCTAAAAAAAGAAAAGAATATATTTTTTTAATCATAGCCAAACTCATATTCATAATGTAAATTTGTAATGACGTCCTGTGATAAAATTTCTCCATGTAAATTTCTGGGATAACTGTAATGGATGGTGATAGATAATGTTTCTCAAATAAATTTAGGGTTTGTCTTAGAAAACTTATCCCTGGGGCCTTCTGAAGAGCAATTCTTTTGACCTGGTATCAAACCACATCTCTTGTCTCAGAGATTCTTCAGTAGAAGATGTTTGGTCTTGTGCACTTCTTGGATAATAATTTATCACATAAACTTCAGAGTAAAAAAATTCCCAATTTAAAATTAAACTCCTAATTTAATCATTTATGCATGTGGTAGCTGAGGTACAAACAGCTCGGAGTCATAACCTTTGGAAAATTAAAAGAAAAAGAAAATAGGGAAGCTGATTTATAGTAACCAAGAACTGGGTTTGCTCCATTCTTTATAAATAGGGCAAGTTGTGTAGTAATACTTTATAAACATTAGCATACTCTGGCAAAACCAATTTAGTGTGAAGCACAATGGTGAATAGTAACTGCCTTGATAGTAACAACAGGAAAAGACATAATTTTTCTGGGCACTGTATTTACCACAGTCAAATCTCTATTCATGCCTCACTCAGAAGAGAGTACTTTGAACAGGAATTTTCTCTGAATCAGAGAAATAAAGATTTAGCCATATGTAGACTGCTAATTTCCGCCCTTTACGAACTCAAACTCTGATTAAAAAAGAAGCAATTACATTTTTTTTTCAGCAAATTAACTCTAAGTTTATTAAAACCATTCAGCTTGATAATCTATATTGTCAAGTTATGTTTAATACTTCTTATGAGATTAAACCACTAAAAGATCTCTAGTTCAAGGAAATATCTTCAAACTTCAGTCATAAAAGACCTTTGTTAAAGCAAACATTCAGGTTAATTGATGATGGGATTGCTTAGTGTCTAACAGCAAAGAAGAAGCCTCAGAAGAAATCTATTAGTGCTGGGTGAAATCTTGAGGCCATCACCTATGCTTTGCAATCACTCCCCCAAATGTTTACACACATAAGTACTGACTAAAAATTGATTAATTACTTCAAGATTTAATCTGATGTTATTAAAGTTTTTGCTGATTGTCTACTGTGTCTGGACAGCTTATGTAAATACTCTAAGCTGTTGCATTGTCTGTAACTAACGTAATAGAAGAGGCTACAGGCTAGTTAAAAGAATGTGTTTTGATTATCAAAGAAAAGGAATCGTTATAACTTCATTTCAAAATTTCTATAAAAATAAGTGTGTCAAAATATAATAAAGCATTTGAATTTTGATAGCCAAAAGTTAAAATCCTGTTAAAATCTTAAATATATTATAATTAACAAGCGATTTTGAAATAGATAGTTTTCCTCTACATGTTGTACTCAATGGTCTTATGGTTGGACTCAATGATCCAGTGGGTCCCTTCCAACCCAGTGATCCTATTATTCTATGTTAATATGCTTCCTAGTGTTTAGTGAAAAAAAAAAAAAAAATAGAGAAAATGTGCTGGTACTTCTTTGCAAGCAACTTTTAATTTGAAAACAGATTTAGCACATCTGACCTGTCATGAAGGATAGCAGAATATGATTTGATGGAAATATATAGAAAAAAGTTCCTGGAATGGGCGAGAAATTCAACAGAAAAGGCTTTGTGTGTACGTAGATAAAGGTTATCTTTTCAGGTATCTAGTACAACAAGTACAATTATTGGTCATATTCATATTTCCTTCCACTGATGAACATCAAGGCTATTAAAATGGTGTTTTGTAGCTTGCTGAGGGCCTGTCACTTTCCTGACATGCCAAAGGAATGGAAGGAAAGTTATTTAGGAAGAAAATCATTGCTTTTATGCTCTAGACTTATGATTATATTAGTTACAGGAACAGGTGTTGTGCTGTGCCATCAGATGACTGTGTATTTTTACCCAACAGCTTTTCTGCCTCAAAGATGTGCTTCAGAGACTAGCCCAGAAGGAGAAAAACATTTTCTGAACTGGAAACTTCTCTCTTCCTCTCAAACCATGAGTATCAAAGCATTTATTGGAGGACATCGCATCCAGTCACAGGGAACAACTTGCCACAGAATGAGATGATAAAGAAAGACCTTCAGATTTCCAGGTGAATGTCTGCTGTAAGTGGGAACACTGCTGATGTGTGGTGCTGCAGCTTGTAGTCTGCAGGTGGAAGTTTCTTACCCTTAATAACTGATGTTACAACAACTCCTGGTCTGTTTTAGCTCCAGATAACCTTGCATCATTTAAATAACCACTGCCAGGATCTTAAGAGCCATCAGTTTTGGTGAGCACTAGACAGACTAAGACAAGTCTCTATTTTCTTTGGAAACACTTGAAATACAACTACTGCCATGATCACAAGGGAATAGTGATCCCCCTCTGTAAATTCAATTTGTTCATAACCTTTTGACTCAGACCATAAATAACCTTCATATATTTCACCCACACATGTACACGAATTAAATTACATGAACGATGTATGTAAATATTTACTTTGCAGAAATACAAACTAAAGTGCCATATGAACAACCCATCTATTAGCAAATGGCTAACCCCCTGCATCAATAAATAACTGGATTATGTTTCTACCTATTCCATTTGCTGTGCCACTCTACTGGCGGCAGGGACAAAATGGCACCAAAGAAAATATTAATCAGTTGGCAGTGGGGCTGTTTCAGCACATGTTGAACCAGAGACAAAGGAAAGGGGAGGCTAAGTTGTGGCTTCAAGAATGGATGTATGATTTTCTGAAATAGGCTATGAAGTCTGGAAAAAAAAGATCAGTAAAAAAAGAAAATTTTTACTTCTGAAATTTGTAATAGCTGAGTTTATTTAATATGTTTTATTTGCACATATGTTTAGTATGATAACAATAGCAAAAAACTCAAAAAGTGTGTGGCAGAATTCCAAAGTGCTACATTAAGAAATATTTATTGTTGAGAATAAATATTCTTCCTCAGTTTTATACCTAAAACGGAGGTATCCTACAGGAATTAAAAACAGAATACCAGCTTAGCCTTCTAAGATTTTTCCAAATTCCTCTTTATGTTTTAGAACCTGGAAAAGATCTCCTGTCTGGTGAATCAGATGCTTTATTTGTAAAATAATATCATAAAAAATGTTGAAAAAAAGAAATGTATAGAAAATGTACAGAAAAATAGCTGAAAGTGGCTTATGTAAGAAAGTGCTGAAATTTATTATCTGCTAGCATGAAGTCTTGATGAAGATTCAGGAAAAGAAAAAGGATTAAATTTACTGATTATTTCATTTTGATTAAAAAAAAAGGTTAAATTTGTACCTTCCAAATACAATGATGCTGATTTGCATTTTCAAAGAAAAAAGGATTGTTAAACAGTGGGAATCAGAGAATCACCTCCACTGCTGGAGATATTCGTAACACTTTTCTTCATCAGTGTTGAACTTGCAGCTCCTACAAGAAATTGCCAATTTTTCACCAGTTTGCAGACTTTGGCCTGTTCAGAAGGCTGGTTGGCAAAGTCCCGTGGGAAACAGTCCTTCAGGGCAAGGGAGCCCACGAGGGTTGGGCGCTCTTGAAAAATGAAATCCTAGCAGCTCAAGAGCAGGCCATCCCTGTGTTCCGGAAAAGGAGCCGGCAGGGGAAAAAGCCAGCTTGGTGGAGCAGGGAGATCTCAAGAGGTGTCAATAATAAGAAGAAGCTCTATGTGCTTTGGAGGAAAGGACAGGCATCTTGGGTGGACTACAGGGACGAAGTGAGATCGTGCAGGGAAAAAATCAGGAGGGCCAAGGCTCAACTAGAAATAAAACTTGCTAAGTCTGTGAAAGACAACAAAAAGTCTTTCTACAAGTACATTAACAGGAAAAGGAGGATGAGGGAGAATATCCAGTCTCTACTGAATGCAGAAGGAATAACAGTGACAGGGGATAAGGACAAGGCTGAGGTACTTAATGCCTTCTTCGCCTCAGTCTTTAATAGCAAAGAAAGTTGTTCCTTCTGTTTACAAATCCAAGAGTTAGAGGGGAGAATGAGGTTCCCGTGATCCAAGAGGAGGCGGTTAGAGGCTTGCTTGCCCAGCTAGACACCCACAAGTCTATGGGGCCGGATGGGATCCACCCAAGAGTATTGAAGGAGCTGGCGGATGTCCTTTCCAAACCCCTATCCATCATCTTCCAGAGGTCCTGGCTGACTGGGGAAGTTCCACTAGACTGGAGGCTGGCTGATGTTGTGCCCATATACAAGAAGGGTTGCAGAGAGGATCCGGGGAACTACAGGCCTGTCAGTCTCACCTCAGTGCCATGGAAAGTCATGGAACAGGTAATCTTGAGTGCTATCATGAAGCACATGCAAGAGAACCGGGTGATCAGGCCCAGTCAACATGGGTTTACAAAAGGCAGATCTTGCCAAACTAACCTGATCACCTTCTATGACAAAATCACTCGATTACTGGATGGGGGAAAGGCTGTGGATGTAGTCTTCTTGGACTTCAGTAAAGCCTTTGACACAGTTTCTCACAGCATTCTGCTTCAGAAACTGTCAGCCTCTGGCCTGGACAGGCGCACACTCTCCTGGGTTGAAAACTGGTTGGATGGCCGGGCCCAGAGAGTGGTGGTCAATGGAGTTAACTCCAGCTGGAGGCCAGTCACAAGTGGAGTTCCTCAGGGCTCAGTACTGGGTCCAGCTCTGTTCAATGTCTTTATCAATGGCCTGGATGAAGGCATTGAGTGCACCTTCAGCAAGTTTGCAGATGACACTAAGCTGGGAGGAAGTGTGGATCTGCTGGAGGGTAGGGAGGCTCTGCAAAGGGATCTGAACAGGCTGGACCGCTGGGCTGAGACCAATGGGATAAGGTTTAACAAGACCAAATGCCGGGTCCTGCACTTGGGGCACAACAACCCTATGCAGCGCTACAGACTGGGGGAAGAATGGCTGGAGAGCTGCATGGAAGAGAAGGACCTGGGGGTGCTGGTTGACAGCCGACTGAGCATGAGCCAGCAGTGTGCCCAGGTGGCCAAGAAGGCCAACGGCATCTTGGCTTGTATCAGAAATGGGGTCACCAGCAGGTCCAGGGAGGTTATTCTCCCTCTGTACTCAGCACTGGTGAGACCGCACCTCAAATACTGTGTTCAGTTCTGGACCCCTCACCACAAGAAGGATGTTGAGGCTCTGGAGCCTCAACAAAGCTGGTGAGGGGGCTGGAGAACAAGTCATACGAGGAGCGGCTGAGAGAGCTGGGGTTGTTTAGCCTGAAGAAGAGGAGGCTGAGGGGAGACCTTATTACTGTCTACAACTACCTGAAAGGAGGTTGTGGAGAGGAGGGAGCTGGCCTCTTCTCCCAAGTGACAGGGGACAGGACAAGAGGGAATGGCCTGAAGCTCCATCAGGGGAGGTTCAGGTTGGATATCAGAAAAAAATTCTTCACAGTAAGAGTCATTGGGTACTGGAACAGGCTGCCCAGGGAGGTGGTCGAGTCGCCTTCCCTGGAGGTGTTTAAGGAATGGGTGGATGAAGTGCTGAGGGCCATGGTTTAGGGAGTGTTAGGAATGGTTGGACTCCATGATCCAATGGGTCCTTTCCAACCTTGTGATTCTGTGATAAGATAACAGAGAGCCAGACAATGCCTAGATTTAATGGTCACATACAATAAAAAGATGAGTGTCAAAGAAGGTCTCTGTTTCTCTTACACCTTTAGGTGACCAGGATCATGACTCTAGAAACTTTAAGAACAGAATGGGCAGAGACCAGACAGTCTCCTCCTTCCCAGACACAAGGTAAGAAGGATCTTGACTTGTATCAGACACAGCGTGGCCAGCAGGAGCAGGGAAGGGATTCTGCCCCCATACTTAGCACAGTCGAGGCTGCACCTTGAATCACGTGTTCACTTTTGAGCCCTTCACTACAAGAAACATTGAGGTCCTGGAGTGTGTCCAGAGAAGAGTGATGAAGCTGATGAAGGGACTAGAGAACAAGTCTTACGAGGTGCAGCTGAGGGAACTGGGATTGTTCAGCCGACAGAAGAGGAGGCTGAGACGACACCTTATCACTGGCTACAACTGCCTGAAAGGAAGTTGTGGAGAGGTGGGTGTTGGTCTCTTCTCCCAAGGGATAGGCAATAGGACGAGAGGGAATGGCCTCAAGCTGTGCCAGGGCAGGTCCAGGTTGGACATTAGGAGAAATTTCTTCACAGGAAGGGTTAACAAGCACTGGAACAGCTGTCCAGGGAAGTGGTTTAGTCATCATCCCTGGAAGTGTTTAAAAAGATGGGTAGATGAAATGTTTGGGGCCATGACTTAGTAGTAGATAGGTACTGTTGGAGCTGATGATCTCAAAGGTCTTTTCTAACACAGGGATTCTATGATTCTATGAAAACCTCATGGATAAAAGGATTTTGCAAACTCAGACACATCTTTCTGAAACAATAAACAAACCCATTCATCCATTTAAATTAAAAGAGAACAATCTTTCCAGTGACAAAAGCAACACCAGCACAGATATTGCTGCAGGTTTGGTCTTACCCTCAGTAAGCTGACTGCCACCACTGTGTGGTGGAAATGTGAGGAGGCGTCTGATCTGCAGGTAATCTTAAAAGTCACTGTGGACCAGCTGAAGTTGAGAAGGAAAACTCTTCAGGACATTAACTGAAAGTGTGGCCTTTTGCTAATGCTCATTTAATTGAGAAGTACGTTGTTTGGTAGTGATTAACCCTCTCTCATCACCAATTAGTTAATATTATGACGTGACAAGTAGAAGAAACAGTGGCAGCACAAAGTATTCCCTTAACTAATAAAACAGTGTAGAATTGAAGAATAATATTTTATATAATCATAGAATAATTTGGGTTACAAGGGACATTTAGAAGGCGTCTTGTCCAAGCCCCCTGCAATAAGCCGGGACATCTTCAAACAGATCGGATTGCTCAGAGACCCATGCAACCTGACCTTGAGTGTCTCCAGGGATGGGGCATCTACAAAGTCTTTGCATGATCTGTTCCAGTGCTTTACCTCCCTTATTATAAACAAATGCTTCCATATATCTAGTGTAAATTTACCCTCTTTTCATCTAAAACCATTACCTATCATCCTATTGCAGCAGGTCTTGCTAGAAATTCTTGAAGGCTCCCTTTAAGTACTGAAAGGCTGCTATGAGCTCTCCCCAGAGACTTCTACTTTCCAGGCTGAACAACTGCAACTGTCCCGGCGTTTCCTCACAGGACAGCTCTTTCATCTCTCTGAACAATTCTGTGGCCTCTTATGGACTAACTGTAACAGGGCCATGTCTTTCCTATGATGAGAAGCCCAGAGCTGGATGCAGCATTAGAGGTGAGGTCTTGTGAGTGCAGAGTAGAAAGGCAGAATCTCCTCCCTCACCCTGCTGGCCATGTTTCGTTTGACGCAGCCCAGGATATGGTTGACCTTCCAGGCTGTGGGCCCACATTGCTAGGTCATGTTGAGATTCTCATCCACCAGTATCCCCAAATCTTTCTCAGCAAGGCTGATCTTAATCCCTTAACATCCTAGCCTGTACCGATACTGGGAGTAGCTCCAACCTAGCTGCAAGGCCTTGAACTCATGAGGTTCCCATTGGCCAACTTCTTGAGCTTGTCCAGGTCCCTCTATAGGGCATCACAACCCTCATGTGTGTCAACCACACCACTCAGCTTGGCGTCATCAAAATATAAGGTAGATGAGTACAATTAGTCAGATAAGAAATAAATCTGCAATCAATACACTTGAAACTATTATATGGCTCTACCAAGATGTAACTAATTTAACTTATCCTCATTTGGGTCTACCTTTCCATGGAACTTTCAGCTTATAACTAGATGAGGGCCATTCCCATGGAGAAAACTGGCTGTAACTCCTATGTTTTCATGTTTTCCCCAAAGCAGTTGGAAACAATCCTGCTTCATCTTTATTTGTTTCATTTTGAGTTTAGGAAGTATAAAGTTAAGGCAAGACCTCAAGAACTCACAGAAATTTCAGAGCTGAAACTCTGCCAGGTAACATAAATAGATTAGAATGTACACTGACAAGCCAAGATCAGTTAGGAGTGAAAGATCAAAGAAGCTATGAGAAATAAAAATAGCCAGAGATCTCTAGAACAGATACCAAATTATTAAATTAATTACCAGTGCATGTGGTACATGTGTAGACAGTGCCATGTGCTAAAGTGAGAGGACAGCTAGGTCGGTTGTTGAATTTCCCTGTTCTTTCACTTATTTCTGTCTCCAATTCTTATACCCCACATCAAAGAATTCTCTGTCTGACCATTCATTTCAATGAAGTACTACTTGGTTAATGGGGATTCTGCAAATTAATCTGGGATGCTGCAGCATAATTCAGTGGGTTATGTTTTTGGATAGAATTTCCAGACATATCCCTCTATTTTCTTTCTCATATTTTTGGCCTGTTATCTCAGTTGACTGTCTTATAGTGATTGTGATTAAAGATTTAAAATTAACACCACAGTGTCTGAAATACTGAGCTCATTATCTCTGATAGGATAGCTATATCAGGATAAATATTTTAATGACAAAGTCAGTATTTTTTTTCCTCCATGATTACTGTTGAAAGCCCTTAAATATTTGTGGATTTTTATTAGACTTCTTCATTGTCAACACTTATCAATACTCAGGACTTGTCCTTTTTCCAGTGAAAATCAGAGATTCACCTAATAAGGCAGATGCTGTGGTGGTAGTCTGGTATAGACCACCCAGCCAGGATGTGGAGGTTGATGAATTATTTTGTGTGCAACCGGGAGAAGTCTCACAATTGCTAGCCCTTGTTCTTTTGGGAGACTTCAACTTACCAGATGTCTGCTGGAAGTATAACACAGCAGAGAGGACACAGTATAGGAGGTTTCTCTAATGTGTGGAAGAACTTCCTAATACAATTGGTGAGTGAACTGACTAGGGAAATTGTTCTACCGGAGTTGCTGTTTGTTAACAGAGGACTTGCGGGAGATGTGGCAGTTGGAGGATGCCTGGGGCACAGTGATCACGAGATGATAGAATTCTCAGTTCTAGGAGAAGCAAAGTGGAGGGGTCAGCAGAATGGCCACCTTGAACTTCCGTAAGGTGTACTTCGGTCTGTTCAGAAGGCTGATTGATCAAGTTCCGTGGGACACAGTGTTTAAAGGCAAAGAAACTCATGATGGCTGGATGCTTTTTAAGAAGGGTGGCACAAGAGCAAACTGTACCCATGTGCAGGAAAATGAGCTGGTGGCAAAGAAAGCTGGCCTGGCTGAGTCAAGAGCTCTGGATGGAAATCAGAAAAAAGAGGAAAACATATGAGATCTGGAAGAAGAGGCAGCCAACTCATGAGGACTACAAAGATGAAGTGAGATGTTGTAGAGAGAAAATCAGGAGGCCTAAAGACCAAGTAGAACTTAGATTGGCCCATTCTGTGAAAGGTAATAAAAAATCCATCTATAAATATATCAATAACAAAAGAAGGACCAAGGGGACTCTCCATTCTTTAATGGACGTGGGGGGAACAATAGTGACAGGGGAAGAAGGTAAGGCTGAGGTGCTTAATGCCGCCTTTGCCTCATTCTTTAATAGTTAGGTATGTGTTCTCTGGATACTCAACCTCACGATCCGCTAGACAGGGAAGAAGAGCAGAAAATCTCCTTTGAGCCAAGAGGAAATGGTTAGAGACCTAATAGGCAAATCAGACATTCACAAGTCTATGGGTCAGGTGGGATTCATCCGAGGGTATCAAGGGAGCTGGCAGAAGTGCTTGTCAAAACTTTTTCCATCATCTACCAGCAGTCCTGGCTGACTGGGGAAGTTCCATCAGACTGGAGGCTGGCTGATGTTACATCCATTTACAAGAAGGACTGGAGAGAGGATCCAGGAAACTACAGACCTGTCAGTCTGACTTCAGTACCAGGCAAGGTTGCGGAGCAGGTCATATCGGGTGCCATCTCACAGCACATACAGGACAACTGGGTGATCAGGCCCACTCAGCATGGGTTTATGAGACGTAGATCCTGCCAAACTAACCTCATCTCCTTCTATGACAAGGTGACCTACTTGATGGATGAGGGAAAGGCTGTGGATATAGTCTACCTGGACTTCAGTAAAGCCTTTGACACATTTTCTCACAGTATCCTACTTGAGAAATTGGTTACCACTGGCCTGGACAGGTGCACATTCTGCTGGGTTAAAAATTGGCTCGATGGCCACCCAGTATGGGTGTGAATGGAGTGAAATACAGCTGGAGGCCGGTCACAAGTAGTGTCCCCAGGGCTTGGTACTGGGTCCAGTGCTGTTCAATATCTTTATCAGTGACCTAGATGAGAGGATTGAGTGCACCCTCAGTAAGTTTGTAGATGATCCTGAACTGGAAGGAAGTGTTGATCTGTTGGAGGGTTGGGAGGCTCCACAGAGGGATCTGAACAGGCTGGATTCATGGGCTGAGGCCAATGGGATGAGGTTTACAGAGTCCTGCGCTTGGGACACAACAACACTATGCAGCTCCAGGCTTGGGGAAGAATGGTTTGGAAGCTGCCTGACAGAGAAAGACCTGGGGGTGTTGGTCAACAGCAGCTGAATATGAATCAACAATGTGCTCAGGTGGCCAAGAAAGCCAACAGCATCTTGTCTTGGACCAGAAATGGTGTGGCCAGCAGAAGTAGGGAATTGATTCTCCCCCTGTACTCAGCAATGGTGAGGCTGCACCTCTAATACTGCATTCAGTTTTTGGCCTGTAACTATGAGAAAGACATTGAGGTCCTGGAGTGTGTCCAGAGAGGAGTGATGGAAGTGGTGAAGGGGCTGGAAAACAAGTCTTACAAGGAGTGACTGAGTTGTTCAGCCTGGAGAAGAGGAGGCTGAGGGGAGACCTTATCGCTCTCTACAAATGCCTGAAAGGAGGTTGCAGAGAGGTGGATGTCGGTCTCTTCTCCCAAGTGACAGAGGACAGTACAAGGGGGAATGGCCTTAAGCTGCTTCAGGAGAAGTTTAGATTGGACATTAGGAAAAATTTCTTCACAGAAAGGGTTCTTGAGCATTGGCAGAGGCTGCCCAGGGAGGCAGCTAAGTCACCATACCTGGAGTTGTTTAAAAGGCGGGTAGATGATGTGTCTGGGGACATGATTTAGTAACAGACAGATATGTTTGGAGTTGATGATCTCGAAGGTCATTTCCATTCTCATGATTCTATGATTCTATGTCTGTGAATCAGGTCTCCTACTCTTTTAATGTATTTTTGTTTCTAAACTGTATCCCAAGGTCACTTTTCACAGGAAATAAAAATGTGGCCTTAACAGGCTGATGTATGGCATGAAAATGATGGAGCAATTTGAAGGAATCAGTAATAGCAGATTATCAGGACTGAATGATCTCCCTCCAGAATTCTGAAGCTTGAAAATTAAGAACAGTATGTATAGATGGGAATATACATTGTCTTTTTAAGACGGTAATAATGACAGCCCCCCATCATCCTTCTTAGTGATTGAAAGGCACTGCTAACTTCAGGGATTTGAGTTTCTTTTAAAAAATCATGTTAAAATCCAGACTCATTTTGGTGCTGGATAAACTGTTGAGTTCTTCTAAAAGAGATGATAATGCAGGACTTGAGGAGAATAACCTGAAAGGGTAAAAAGTGATATAACCAGAAAACAGCAAAATAGGTAAAAGTGTGCAATAAATAAAATATCCTGGACTTTCCAAAATCTTCTGACAAGGCTAAGCTAAGGAAATGTGTTCAAGGAAATGAATTGCTTTGTAGGAAGGCGTGAATTCATACCATGGATTAAACTGTGTATTATTTTATTGCTTGTAGTGCATCAATTCTCTCCCCCACATCATGAAGGTGGATTAAAATCATACTAGCAAACGGTTAGGATAGATAGCAACCTCTCTGTGTTTCTCTAGACAAGTCTGTGCAGTTGACTGGGAAGAAGTTAAAAGAGCTAGCTATTGTCAATACATTGTTTTGAGGGTCTGTAAAACTGATTTGGTCAGTGGAAGGCTGTTGGGGCAACCGAGATGGCTGCTGAACTCTGATTGTCTCTGCCAGCTCCTTGCAGAGTTCCACACTACACAGCAACCTGTCTGCCTGTCAACGCCCAACCTAAGGCTGTGTCTGCTCCCAAAACTGAGATAAGCTGTTCTGACATGTCCTGCAGGAGCAAACTACAGAGCTTACAAGGATGTCAACAGTGCCAGTGGAGACCCATGCAGTGATGCAGTGGGGAGGAGTGATCTAGCCTGTGTTTAGGCATTTCCGTATTAAAAGAGTAGCAATAACTCCTCCAGCAATTAAATGAGTTTTTTTTTGGTGCTCTAAACCTGCAAATAATACAGGCATTAGTGTCACACTGTCATGCTATTCACATCTTGTTGGGTGTAGGGGCACATCCAGGTTCATTGGGAAGGACAATTTTGTGTTCCAGTGACACACCTTGGCTGCAGCTTTTATTTAGCATGTCAGATTGCAAAGCAGCTGCTAGACCTCAGGTTGAGACTGAGTCAGCTTTGATTCACCCAAAGTCTGTCAAGGAGGAGATTAGTTGAGTTGAGGTAGGTGAATGGCAAAGGGCATCTCTTCTGCTCTGTGCAGACCTACAGACCAAGAACAGAGGGGAACATGGATGGACAGCAATAAAGATTAATTCCTCTATTTGGTTTGAAATCAAACTAACATCCAGCATCATTCAGTCAAATATTTTAACTGGATTTTTAAAAAGGTTTGGATTAATTAATTGTTATTATTTACTGTTACTCATGTAAACAGATAAATATGTGACTATTTAAGCCAAATGCTCTTTCCAGCTTTCAAATTATGCAAGTGAGAACAAAGTTCGGCTATGTAAAAGTAATCACACCTAACACTTCATGCTGTGCCTTTTCACCTGAAGAGTTCAAGAAGGAAGTATTTTCCCATGCTAATAAGTACCTCAGATTTATTTTTCAGCACGTGACATGTTCTTGAGGTACTTGCTTGTGAATGCTGGAGACACAATGTGCCACTGCCTAATTCTTTGGGGCAGAGTTGTTACTACTCCAGTTTGGAGAAAATGTTTAACACTCAGAAAAGAGAGAGTAGTTGTTCCCTTTATTTCTGAGGCTATCTCTCATTCATTCCTCTGTGGTCCTCCAACTTTTGGTCTACTTCCTAACACTTACAGTCAATCAAATGTAAATTTTAAGGTATTCTGTAATTCTTTATGCCTGGGCTTTAGCTATTGGACTGCAAGCAAATGGTGCAGGGCACTGCGTGATGGCACTGTCCCGTGCACATAGGTATAAAACTTGTCAAATACAGTCCTGCCTAAGGAGAAAACACAGGTATCCTAGCAAGCAGGAACAACAAATTACAAAAAAAAAAGTTGCTATCCTGTCAAATATTGTGTGCATATCAAGAATCCAGAATACAAAGCAGACTTAACAGCGATTACATTTTGAGTAGAATTTGCTTGAATGTAATACCTTCTCCCTCTAAGGTTTTGAGTGTGGTATCTTAAAGAAGATCACACAAATTACTCATTCCAGGAACAAAGGCTCTTTTCTGAAAGCTGTCAGCTTGCTGACAGTTATGATGAGCATTTACTTCAGGCTTGTAAAACATATTAATCAAACTTGTTCCTATAGCTTCAGTCCAAGGAGGGTTACTGTTTCTTTTAGAGAAGTGTTTTACATAAGTGAAGAGCTTTGAATACACACCTTGAATGCAAACCACTGTCTACACCATTCATTTATCTGTAATGAATAAATACTAGTCTACACTAGGCTTAAGTAAGATTGAAACTGTATATGGAAATCTGTTTATTACAAGACTATTTGCCAAAGACCTATGCACCCTTCATTGAACCTTGAAAAACATTTGAAAATATGGGTTGCATTTGCAAACTTCAGTGTATGACATGGAGAGCTGGCAAGCTGCCTGGTTTCTACTTAAAGGATTGTCATTCTGGGAAAAATAAATTTCTCTAACCAGACAAAAGTCAATGTTTTCATGTTTTACTGCAATCAAACTGATATGGCTGACAATTTAATGTCTCAACACTTAAAATATCTGTGGATAATCAGTTACCTCAATCAATCATAACTACAAGATTTCTCTATTTTCAAAGCCTGTATACATATGACTGAGATATTTAACAGTGTAGAGAAACCTCCCTATCCTTAATCCTTCATGATTTCTCTTGAGTTGTGCAGTTCCTTTTTTTGCAAAAGCATGATTTTATAATTGCTGAAAAAAAATCCAACCCTGCACTGCAATCAGATTTTGAAACCTTTGTGTTAATGTCCTGTTTTATTTAATTTTATGTATATTTTATAGTCTGCTTGCCTGTCAAAAAGATGTGGAAACGTGCTGGCATTCCAGCTGAAGACATCATTATGAGTGAGAAAATGCTCAAGGCTTTTTCAAACTGGATGCTGAAACATACG
The DNA here is from genome assembly GCF_017976375.1 of Cuculus canorus. NCBI lineage: Eukaryota > Metazoa > Chordata > Aves > Cuculiformes > Cuculidae > Cuculus > Cuculus canorus. The sequence goes on from NC_071441.1 coordinate 57,758,943, forward strand.
TTTCTCTTCTTTGACTCCAGGGGATGCTTACAGCTGCCCCAGCAGACAAGTATTGCAAGGTCAAAGGCTAGCAGAGCTGTGCACCTCCAGGATTTGAATGCCAGCAAAACAGATGGGTAGTTTATCAAAATTAATAATAAAAATAGCAACAATGATGAAAAGAAGAAGGAAGTGACAACAAAAATGAAAAGGAACCTGCAGGAAGTGAATTCTGGGTAGCACAACACTTGGCAGAGCTGATTTTAATATCTGACAGGCTGAGTTCACTAATCTTTGCTATTCATATTGACATGAAACTTCATAGAGTTTTAGAGATTTGTATCTATTAAGACATGCAGCAGTGTTCCTACAACATGGGAACAAGTTTGCTAGAATCTGTCGTTCTTCTTCCTCCGTGATAAAAATTGATATGAACCATTTTAAACGCCTAGCAGATAATTACTTTCAACAGTCAATAAGGAAAGTTACATCTTTACAGTCTCCTTTATCTTTAAAAAATAATAAAAGAACCCAAGCCCAGACCCCACCAACAAGAGAAAACAACATTCTTCCCCCCATTTCTCTGCTCTCTTTTTTTTCTTTGATTACTTGGAGCCTTGTAATCAAACTAAGCTTAGTTTCGGGACCCTTGGGGCAGTATCTCTTAGTTCCCTGTCAGGCTGCGTTGCAAAACAATCAATCTTGCTCTTGTGCTAGCTTGGTGGAAGTGCCACGACACGAGGAGTGCAATGCTTTGCTCTTGCTGTGAAGCTTCGATGACAAAAGTTTTTATCAGAAGCTGACTGTATTTAGGGTTATGAATATGCAATGACTCTCATTAGTATTGAAGCACAGGAGCACGGGCTGACATCCCCCGCCACTTTTAGCTGCTGCAGAGTCGTCTAATGAATTGTCTTGCTCTTTCACTCGTGCAGGCTTTGCTGTTATGGCTCCCTGTTCCAAGGGGAGTTGCCCAGTTTGAGAATACTATTGACGGCAGAAATTAATTGCCAAGGACCTCTCCTGATTTTGTTAAACAGTGTTGAGACAGTGTTTAAATTGTCAAAACAGAAAATCATTAAACTCTACAGGAGACAGAATCATCACAAGTGAGAGGACCCGTGTATCTGTATGCACAGCCATGCACAAGCATGTAGGTGTGGCACAGGTATGTGTACAATCTTGTAATCATACCTACATATGCAAACATATGCTTGTGTAACCACTGATGGTTTGCAGAAACCTGAAGTCCTGCTGATTTATCTATTTCTTCCAAACGGAAAGTTATCCAAATGAGCAGGACTCGAATGCATTGCTATTTGATCAATCCTTTAATACTCTTCCTTTTCCCTTTGGGACCCTGCCAAACATTTTTCAGCTTACACATCTGCGGTCTTTATGAATAAGTTACTGATAAGGATGTTTCCAGCAAATGATTAAGATATCTGGCCTGATTTGTCATATTTGAGGAGTTGTGTAAGCTTTCAGAAACAAGTGGAAATGACCCTTTTCCCCCAATTGGTTAAATTAAGTATTTTTTTTCCCTATTCATCTGAAATGTCTTCTGACATAAAAGGAGCTTTTGTGGCTCTCTGCAGATTGTGAAGGATAGAGTGAATTGGAATGGATAATATATTCCAAGAAGTGTAAGTAGCATTCTGAAAGGTGTGCGTGTTCTGCAAATAATAAAGGATATGAGGTTCTCCCAAGAAGGTGTCAGCCCTGTGGAGGTCTTTATCCATTTAATCAGTAATGGAATTGGTCCTAGTGCAAGGAAGGAGGCTCTGTTAATTTTTACTGCGATTTTTGGCACCATTGCTCTACCGCAATCTTGGCTTACCTCTTGACCCAACCCCAGGAGCGTCTGTCCTCATCAGCTGGAGGAAAAATAAACATAAAGAACATTTACATGTTGGGAGTATCAAATACAAGAGCAGTTTAAAATAAATGCAGTTCTGACAAAAGCAGCTCAAGTATCATACATCAAACACTTGTTACCTCTCTTAGCCTTAGTGATTGCACGTGACTAACAAAGAGTGAGTGATAAAATCTGAAGAAAGATGAAACCAATCTTGGACTTTTTAAAGACCATCAATCATTCTGCGCAGCCATGATATTATTAGTTCCAGTAAGCCTTGTTCTCCCATTTTATGGGCATCATAAACCCCCACCCCTAGACCAATGCTACCATGGGAAATCATTTTTATGGGCAGCATCTTAGTGTGGGCCAATCAGATCTAATCACATAACAAGCTACTGAATTATTCAACATTCCCCCTAATTTTGCATTCTTCCTGCACTTTGCTGTCACTGCAGGGTTTTAAAAGTATGTGTTTTTACAATATTTATTAAGAAGATAACCATACACAGGAATTTTGCACTCTATGTGTCTTTCAATAATTGTTTGTTCCCTTAGATTGTTGCAGTATATACATTACTATATAGAGAATAATTCTTCTAAAAGGAATAGCAATCCATGATGTGGCACTCGGCTTTAAACTCTTTTGGCTTTTAAAAATACTGAATGTAAGGACAACAATAGTGAAACAATTGTGTTCAAACATAAAATATTCAGATTTACTGAGCAAACTGTAACCAGCACGTCTCTTAGCTGTTGCTATGAATACAGGGCTCACATTGTATATGAAAATATTTCAGTTTTAATTGCAAATCTGTGCAGAGATGATTTGGGGTCTGTAATTAGCACATAAATTCCAGACTTTGTGACTGCTGTGAAAACACACATTATTTATGGAATGATTACCTAAATATAATTCAGTGTTTTTTGCTTTCAACAACTACTGTAAAAGTCTGATTTAATAAAATGTGAAAAATTTCCCATCTCTTGCACTTCTGTTTGCATTATGAAGCATTCATTCCTCTGAACTGCCGTTTCCCACTCGACCTGCACTGGACTTTAGCTTTCAGTGGCTCCATACTTCACTCACACCTCGGGGTGGTTTCTTCACAACCATAAAGTGCCAGGCACTTAATTTGTATGAAATGAAAGCTTGGATTATGCAAATAGCTCTGAACCGCAAGAACAGTGAGTTTATGTGACCTCCATCCTCATGCTTTTCATTGAGTCTAGAAGTTGGAACAGATAGGAGCCCTGTCTGAGCTGATTTTAAGCCATCATATGCAGATTTCCAGTTATCTGGATAGGGTTACCAGAAGGACAAAATGGTCTCGTGTTCCCACCCACTTATTGTAAACTGCAGGCTCAGCCACTTCTAGCTCCCATCATTGTAGGGTGCAACCAGTACAGAATACTTCTTCATTTCCACACGAATCCTTTCTTAAATCCCATGCATTTTCAAAACTGATTACTCACACAACCGGTTTTATAGCAGTAATGTTTGAGACCCTTTTTTAGCTCTAGAGTTTTGAAGCCTATTTTCAGGTTGTAGACAAATGAGTGTTTCCCTTGCCAGTGCTGTACCTGCCTCTAGGTTAAGGGCTGGAGCTTCTGCGAAGGGACTGAGAGCTAGGTATGCACAAATACGGCGATGACAGGTTAATTAATAAAATGCCACCCGCAGTAACAACAACAGAAGAAATAATACAAAAATTAACTCATAATATGAACTTAATTTACATGAGAATGTGACACACCTGAAACTTTCTGCCTTCTTCCTGATTTACCTATCCTCTTAGGTCATTCTGCACATAGTTTTGCTGTCCTTGAAGGAAAATCCTTCCCTGCTCTTACTCTGCATTCGAACTGTGAGACACCTACCACCTTGCTGTCTCTGGCTGCTCTGCAGCTCTGTGCAGTGGCAACACCAACAACCGCCACAATAATAATTGCAATAACCACTGGCAGAGTTGCCTTGTGACTGTCCCAGGGCTGCATTCCCCCGCACCAAAACTCATGCCTGCAGGATCATCCCCCTGTTCACCTAGTGAGAAGGGAGTGGGTTTGCTGGACATAAAAATGTGCAATATTTTTTTATGAGGCTACCAGGAATCACCCAGACCTGAGAGTGATAGCTCCCCTTATGTCTGCCCAGTTGCTGGTGTGTACATGGTGTACATCTCAGCCTGGCCCCAGGCGTGAATTTTGTTTAGAATGGCAATATCAATGTCATAGTGCACACACTCCAGGAAGGGAGTTACGAAGGGTGATTGAGAGATTCAGTGTGGAGCCACTGAAAGCTGTAATTTAAAGTTCCAGTACTACTATTACCATTAAAATTTGAAGTGACAGGGGCCCAATTATCAACGGTTATTTTCTTAAATAAAATTGCTTTTTTTATCCTCTGTGAAGCATTCATTTCTGCCCAGCCACTGCGGTCACCAGGACTTTCTTTGTGGCTTCTGGTGTCAGCAAGATGCTGAGCCTGTTGACATGGATCAACAGAGGAGTGAGGCTGGGAGTCTTGCAGAGGATGGCAGAGCAGACTGCACTGCAAGTAGATCCGCAAGGGGTCCAGCCTGCTCTCCTGACAAAATTAGGCACAACTTCAGTATCTAAAGGAGATCCCAACCGTGCTGTTGTAAACTGAAAATGGCATCCAGTGACAGTGGAGACACAAGTAGGTTTTTGTAAAGAAAAAAAGGCCGAGACTGGAGATCTTCTCTGACAGACAAGTGGGTTAGCAATTATTATCACTGCTTCCTTCATAATTTTAACATAAAAATTAGCTGGTTCTCTACATGACAAACTTTAGGAAGCAGTACAGCTTATTAAACATCAGTGGGACAGATCACAGGGAAGATACAGGACCCAAGTGCTTGCAATTTTCTCTGGATATTGGTATATTTTTCTTAATGCCTCTCTTAATGATGAGTCGTCATGATGACCTGAACTTCCATACGAGAAGGAAGATACTGCTTTCTGGGAACACATAAAGCTTTAATACAGAATCTCTGTTTTGCTGCCTTTCACACAAAGAACTTCCAAAAGTGAGAGTGATGGATAGCCCACAGGTAGCAGAAATGTAGTCTATGAATCTAGGGAAACAGAGCTATACTGAAAATACCAGCCAGGTCATCTAATATACATACGTACAAAACTGAGAAAAATGAACCAGATGTATTTTTTTTCCACATTATTATCAATATAAATGCATTTTATTTGTAGGTGCAGAACAAAGAGTCCAGTGTTTTCAGGTGACATCAGTGACACACAAGTAACCTGGGTAGTCTCTTATAAATGTCCAGACAGAAAAGGAAGAGAACACTTATGCAAACCTGCCAGAATTAATTATTTCTTGTTGCAAATGTTATCAACATGTTAGATTATTTTCCTGGCCACGTGCTAAGCAGCTGCACACAAGACCATGGCACACCATTCTTACCTTCACTGATGCTGCTAAACAGAAGAGCACAAGATGTTTTCCATACATGGGTCATCATCAGCCCGAACAGTTTTCTTTTTTGATACCCACAATTAATAGAAATGAAAGCGATCAGAAGAAAATATCTGAGGAGCCCCTCAGATCACACTAGAGACCATTCACCAGGAGGGGTGTAATGTAGAAGAAGGATGTTCTCTTTGAAAGCACCTCTAGGGAAGCAGAAAGTGATTGCAAGAGCAGAAGGCAGGAATACACCCACCAACTCACAGAATAAACTCTGTTTGATAGTCAGAAGTATCTACATTACAAAAGAAAGCTAGAGTACAGAGAAGGGAGACAATCTGTTGATGTGGTGGATCTTTTGCCTGGCTACCCCCCACAGCAGAAATTAAGACTGTCAGTGGAACAGGTTTTTAATTATGGACTATAGACCATTGTCAAAAGCTAACTTTCTGCAATATTAGCAAACTCAGTATTAGGGGTTCATCTACTGCTTTAAATATCTGAAATGGGACACCACGTAGCAGTCAGAGGACAGCTTTCCTTGGTGATAGGTGCAGTACAAACACAGAATCAAAACATCTGTTCTCTGTGCTCAAAAGCTTGCAACTCAGGGAGTTAACTGGAGACACTTTACTGTCCTGTTAAGGCCATGCAGGCAGTGGTGCTGAACTTTAGAGGTAAAAAATTCATCCCTTACATCACTCCAGCAGCATTCCTGCATTGATTCATAGCATCTTTGGTTCTGAGTTTGACCACGACTGGGCTGGTCCTGCACTTGACATAAATCAGCACTGTATATCATCACCAAAGCAGGTCCTCCAGACACCATCCTCACAGCTGGCTGAGTACTGGGTCCAAGTGACCTCTGTGATTCAGCTAAGGCTTTCTTGCAAAGACCGGTAAAGACCAGTCCCAAAGAAGGCTAATTAGTGTTGGCCTAGTTAGTGCTGGTGAATCATTCAAGGAGAGACACATGCTCTGTGCAGATGGATAAAGCTGTGATCTGCTGCCAGACTGGAAAAAAAAAATTATATTATGCACCGTAGACACTCCTTACCTGTTTTAATTTTTAATAGAAATGTTCCTTTTTAAGTACCAGGAGCAATATGAATTTAATGTGAGCTCAGAGGACCGTGCAACACAAGCATAATTGACTTGCTGCCATCACTTGCCAGATATTTTTTCCTTTCCCTTTCCTCAGTCTTAATGTTTCCTAAGTTCTTAATGGAAACAGAACATGCTAGAGAGCCAGCGTTTGTCGCAGAGCTTACAACCTAGTAGTCAATACGACAATTGGATTTGAATTACTGTGTAAGTAATTGCCAATAAGAAAACTAGAGTAAAAGGGCCATGGAAAGACATAAAGCACCTGCAGGTCACAGGCAAGGGAAACTAGAAATAAAAATGTTTACAGAGGTCAAAGGTTTAAATTTTTAATTGTTATTTTATCAGCGAGCGGAGGCCACTTTTACATCAGTGTTTTTCCTTTGTGAAATTGGAGTCTGTCTTACATAGACGTTTGGTATCTTTCCACTAACCAGCGTCAGAACTAAAAAGCCAAACAGATGAACAATATTTACACTGAACCTTTGAACTGTTGGCCTGATACTATCACTCTTTTTAATCACAAAGTGGCTCAGTGTTTAACTAACCTTACTTTCATCTTCTCTGTCTCTGCTTGTGCTGCATTACCCCATCTGCAATAAACAGGGAAGAAAGCTGTAACATCTTGAGCAGTGACTATAACCTGTCCTCCCCTTAATGACAGGTTTATGCAGTTCGTCAAAACCCATCATCTGAACAGATGAGATTGAATTCAGTGACTGCCAAATTGGACATACTCTGAGCTGAAATAAAAGCAGCAAGGTGTCTGTGCTTATTAGGGGCTTCCTAATAGAAGAAGCCTTGGTGTCTTACTGAAAGGCAGCCTTATTGTCATCTGTGGTGTTTTCTGGATCTTGAAGCTGTAGAAATGATTAAGAAACAATATTTGCTGTATTCACTGAACAAAATGTTATAATGCTACTTTAACTGGGAAAAGAACATCACTATTTAAAAAGAGCTTGGAGCCACTTGCAGTTTTAAGCGGTAGATTAGGGAAGATGAAGTCATCACATCCTCACCGAGGAGTACTGACAATGCTATATATTGCACACAAAGCTCCCAACCAGACTGATGGTCCTGTTGAAAAGTTCAATAGTGATCATGTCAGTTGAGATGCAAACTGAAGTTCCCAGTTAGGTTTCAGATCAAACAGCACGCTGGGCAAAACGAGATATCCTCCAGTCTGTTAGAGCTTTTTAATTCTCTTTCTTACAAAAGTTTTTAGTAAAAAACAACCTAGAACAAAACTAATGCTTTTTAATATTTTGGCTGATAAGAATGGCTTCACAGCTGTTTCTCAGTCCTGCAGGCAGGTTTAAATAAAATACACTTGCATATGAGCAGTGTAACTCAGTGACTCTTGGGTATTGCTCCTTACTCACAGCAGCATGGAACGGAGAAGGAGGGTATCCATTTAGCTGCACCTTGGACCTGTGGTTCTATTTCTAACTTTAGCAACAAATTTTTGGTTATTTTTGTTAATGCCCTTTATTTTTTCTGCATATCAGTGTATTTGCCTGAAAAAACCTATAATAATATTTCATGTCGAGGGGAAGAATCTTGATTTATGCAAGCAATATATTTTGAGATCCTTGTAGGAAAGGAGGAATAGAAAAGGAAAGCTGTAATTGGAGATTAGCTGGCAAAGAACACTAGCTTACAGTACCATCACCTTAGGGTGATGACATCACCTTGCAGCATGCCCTTTTCCCCTTTGCATTAACAGAAATTAGCTCAAACCTTATAAAGATATTATTTACAGAGATGCAGAGGTGAACATGGCCCTCCCCACTGCCTCTGAGACAAAGGAAAATGTTTTCTTGTGGAGAAAGCTCATTAACAGTCTTAGCAATGATGGAATCAGCACTTGGGGTAACTCCAAAACCACCTACTCAAACTGGCGAGGAAGGGAGTTAGAGACAGATCGTGGTGGCAGGATTAATATTTCCCCTGGCTTGGCACTTGTGATTTATGTTCACAGCTATTGAAAGAAAGGTTTCAAAGCTGTGTTTGTATTCCCCAGCAGAGCTGTTTGTGATTTCCATTTTGTAGGAGATTTTCGTTTCTCTTTTATCCATTACCAGGCAGACAAAACCCAAAGACTTCTACTAATTCTTATTCCCCTCTGTTGACATCCCTACCAGATATAAATTTGGGAAAGCTACTCGCAGCATTCAGTTCAATTAATATGCTGGAATTGTCCCTGGGCTGGAGAATGCCTGTAACTAGGTATGTTTGTTGCTCACCATCCTTTAAGCAGAGGAACTGGAGAAAAGAAGGAAAGGAAAGGAATCTTTTAACCTCTGCTTTCCTCTGTCTGTGTAGCATCTTTTCTGCCAGTTAAATAGGAAACAAGGACGTGTGCCAGTTAACACTTTTGTGAACAATAAAATGCCTGTGTGTATGAGATTAAAAAGTGGACATTTCTCTCAAGTTTTGAGTTTATGCTTTGTTTATATTTCTTCTTGGTCCTGTTCCTTATTTAGTTCTTTAATTTGTGCAAACACATAACACAGCGAGAGCATCCACAGAAGAGGGAACCAGCGAACCTCCCAGTGCATATGGTGTAGAAGAGAATGAAGGAGCCATTATTAAAACACCCTTCACTTAACTGCATCTGCATTAGGAGTACCTTATTTGGTACTCTGACAACCACATTGTCAAGAGCAAAAGGATCTTACAGAAATCAACTTCAGTCTGGCTCTAGCTCCTGAGAATTAAACATATATTTAAGACTGTCTTTGTCTGGGGAAGTCCTCTCTTAAACCTATTTGAGAAAGGATACAAGACATCCTCCTAAATATAAGCACATATTGTTCCTGATAAAAAATCTTGCCATCTTGTAAATTTAATTTGCATCAGTAGTGAAAAAGAAGTGCATGTTGCTGTATGAATTTTACTTTTATCCATAGTATCATACTCTCTGTTTCCTCAGGTATAAAAGGCAGTTCAGGCTGCTTTTGTAAACATACGTTTGGGCAGTATCTGCACTTGTATTTTGCTTAACAATGAGGCTGCTCTAATGAGCCTGAGTTACATAAACTACAGCTTCTGGCTACTGGGACCACTGGGGCACTGCTACTCTTGCAAGCCCTAGCCACGCGTGGCTCTTGCTGGAGGCAGCAAGAAGCATTCCAGGGTCTCTGAACAGAGGACCAGGGATGGGACCATCCTCACACAATGTGATTAAGCAGTCTGAGGTAATTTGACCTGAACCCTCAGAACAGAACTGGCTAAAATATTTTGTAGGATCAGATCCTTGATTTAAAGAAATAATGGAATCTCAAGATAGGATAAATTGTCAGATAAAGTGAAATGATGACAGATCTGTCCATGGATGTACTTCTGAAGGCATGGGTGTTTCTCAGCAACACTAAGGACTGTAATCATACACAGATAGACGGACACATAATGGTGAATAAAAAAGAAAAACTCCCCTTCATCCCTCACTCTCTCAGCCCACCACCCTGCATAACCTCTCGTAGCTTGAAGCAAGACAAGAAAGTCAGCATTTCGCATCCTCCAACAGCTTTGACATGACAGGTATGGTATTTTCTTACCCACAGAATTGCCAAGGAAATCCGCCCTAGCAAAAGTGCAAAAGTTTTCAGTGTAAGGAGGTGGGGTGCAAAAACTGGCTTGTAGGCAAAGGTTGAAATGACTCAATCTGAAACAAAATGTAAAGCAATTACTGCTAGGAAAAAAAAGATCATGCTGACATTTAAAGGCTGCAGTGATAGTATCTGTCCCTTCCCAGGCTGACGTAAGCAGCCTTGGTTTGATCCCCAAATGTTTTTGGGTTTCTTTTGATATTTATGTTATCCTTTATTTGGAGGTGGGGGGCAGCAGGATGGATTGCCGTAACTTCAGTTGTTGATGCAGAGAAATAATTGCCACCCCAGAAAGGTAATTACATATGCCATTGTTTATACACATAATAGGCCTGGAAAAGCATGTTCTGCAGATAGAAAAAAAGAAAATCCTGCTTTCACATCAGGGCGGAACACTATGTAAAGCGACAGATTGCCACAAATAGTATTCAAACCCTTGCACATTAGTGGTTGATTTTTTTTCTAGGGAAGAGGGGGAAGGGATGAAGGCTATGGAATAGGGTGGAGAGGAAAAAAGAAGACAATTTTGTTCAACAGCCATAGTAACATATCCAGTGGTTTTCACTCTTCTGATTGCTGCTAAATGAACCTGATCTTTAAGAAGATTTTTTTAAAGTCACTGCCTCAAAGGGACATTTTCTGCTGTTGCCATCTTGTGCAAATACCACTTCTCCTAAAGTGGCCTTAATTTGAATTGCTTTGAAGGCAGACAAAATAATCTGGTAGAGTATGGTACGGCACTATGCATCTCCTCTTTGTGCCTTTAGTACCACATAGAAAGTGAATTTAGGTCACAAAAGGACAGCTAAAGTCTTTTCCCTCCCCTCCCACCATAATATACCTAACAACAAAAGAGTAAAACAAACAGTGTGCTGCGATGTCAAACCCATTTCATTTTTTTTTTGTTAAATACAAAATATATATTTCCACAAAATGTATCATGGTTGAACAAAGGAAAAAAAATACATATGTATTTCAATATTGAACCGAGCATTGTTAGACGGCAAAGCAATTCATAGCAGGGCTATTCTCTGCTGCAGTGTCCAGCAAATTGCATGACCTGCTTGTTAGGCTTGACAACAGTGTTTTACCTAACAAAGGCCTCAACAGCTCAGAGCAGCAGAGGAATGTCAAAATGAGCACATTTCACACACAGATGTGTGACCATAATAGTCTATAAGAAGATGCATGGGGTGGAGGGAAGGGGCTGGGGGCTGGGAAGGCTAACAGTTAGCAGTAGGGACATGGCCCTACTGACCACATTTAATCAACCCTTCTGTAAACAATTCAACATTTTCATTGTTCTCTAAAAACTAATAAAGAGAAACAAGGACTTTTCATTCATCTTGAAGTAATTTTCTGTCAAGTTTGAGCCCCTTGTGGCCTACAGCTTGTGCATTGCTAGCTGTGTGATACAACAACTATTTCAATTTATTTTACAAACTCTGGCCATTCACATGTCAGTTAGTGTTCACCAAGCCGGCATCTGAAATTGTGCAGTTAACGAGTTTTACAACATTTCTATCAAGAGAAACTGTTTAGCATAACTGACTCTTAAGGAGTTATTATACCTCTAAAAATCCATTTTAAGGGGCATTATTTAAATAAAATAGAAAAACGGTTCACTGCCTTTTAAAGGGGCTACAAAAAAAGTCCATCAGATCCAGTGCAGTAATCCTCAGCTTAAAGCACTCTTGAGAGCACTTCTGGGAATTATCAGCATAATGAAATGTTTTGTGAAATGTCCAGATAGATTCCTCTACTCAACAATTTTACTGCACCATATTTATTTTCCTCCTAGTTTTTAAAGAAGTGAATTACTGTTTTGAGGGGATGACTCTACATTGTGCAGATTAACTGAACACATTATTGCCAAGGCTGTAGTATAAGTGAGGGGTTCAGTCTGTGTGCAGTCTATATATATATGCAGGGAGGAAAAAAAAAGTCAAGCCCTTTATGCTATACTTGCTAGAAAAGGGTTAAATCACAATGAGGCTTATGCAGATTTGCATTTCTCTTGTACTACATTTTTCCCATACTCTTAAACAACTTTGTTATGCAATGGCACCTGTAAAATACTTCATTGAAAAAAATTCTTAAGTTAATCAAACAAAAAAAAAGCTTATAAAACTGAAGTTTGATTTAAGATGCTCTGAAAAGGAAGTTTCTGAATTTTCACTTAAAGAGTAGATATCTATCTACTAACTGCAGTGAGCAATGATCTAAACCTACCAATACAAATAGTCCACAATAGTAGAAAAAAACGCAGCATATGAGTACATCAATCTAAGCATATTAAACCACCCAATGGAATAAAACTCATGCCTGCCATGTGTGAGTGTTTCCACCTCAAATGAGCACCGGTAAGAGAAAAATTACTTTGCAGTACAGTAACAGGTACAGTAGGTACATTATCCACATGTACACATACAACATGTGCAGGTAAAGCAGCAACATGTATGTGTTGGCCTATCTGATATTATTTGTTCCATATAATTTCTATCTCATTCCACTAAAAGCCAGCAAACAAACAAACAAACAAAAACTGTCCCAAGTATCAGGAGGTTTTTGCACTGATTCTAAGACAGAGTCACCAACACTGTCACTCCTGAAGATCAATGGAGAGACTTCAGCTAACTTTGATCCACAAGACCCCTGGGCTTGGTCCTGGTGGCCCATGACCACATTTGTGGTCTCGGCACCTTCTTAGAGAACGGGTAGAACTTTCTCCAAAGGTATAACCAGCCTACAACCACTGTAGGCAGTGCTGCAGCGGCAGAGCCAGAGAAACTGCCTCCCTGGGTCTACGAAGAAAGAAATCCATGCAGGACGGTTTCCAAACTGGCAGATCTATAATCGATCAATAATACTGAACTTTCCGCACAACTGGGCTACAGCTCTGTTCTGCAAGATGCTGAGCGTCTTGGTATTGACTCCGGACCTGTTAAGTTTAAACACACTGTCACTGGCAGAGCCAGTTACCCCATGGTTAAAGCAGTGGGCTTGTTTACAACTGAAATCTTTGCTGGAGTGGTGTTACACCACTTAGCACTCTGATGCAATCCTTAGTGTAGCGAAATGCATGAAACAGGAGAAAAAGGAGAGGTTTTTTTAAAAAAAAAAATGCTCAAATTTATGTTAGAATCGGTGGAAAACTGAACTACACTTAAATAATTCACGTGTGGTTGGATGACTGAAAGGTAAGGAAGGGTGAACGCTATTGGATTTCTCGATACTAAAGATTTTGGAGTGTGAATATCAATGAACCCATTGTGCAGAGAAAACTTATGTCCCACTCCGGAGAGCAAACTAAGGAGGGACAAGACCAGAAGTGAATACTTATTTTATAGGAGACTGATAAGATAGGCAAAACAATTGAAACAACAGAAGTGTGAGCTGAATGTAATCCTAATGACACTTTCTAATCTTATCCATTCAGGCTTAGTTGTTCCTAGCTTTCTGCTGGGTCAGCTGGTAGATGCTGTAACAGAAGCAGGAAAGATTTGCTGGAAGGAGGTAGAAATGAGTCACTAAGAAATCCTACATGGTCTTCCCATGTTTATAGAACACATCTTCTCCTCTTTGCAAACACCGCTTCTTTCTCCTCCTTTGTCTGCAGAAGTTCTTGATGGGGAACTTAAGAGTTGTATTTACAACATGAGCAGTGGCAGGAGTCCTGAGATGAAGATGAATGGATAATCACAAATTCGAAGGCCTCAGAGTGGCCTGCTTTGCCTTGTGGTGGAGGGAGATGCAAAGGATGTCGACATTCAAGAGGAAGACAGGAGTAGGAAGCATCTTGACTTCAATAATGTATTTCAGCACAGCTAATTACAGTTGTGTATCTTCCATTAGTATAAGTACTATGGCAACAGGATTTCTTTGTCCACTCAATATTTATACATAAGAATTTGGACAAAACGGAGATAAATATTTAGCAAGCATGCACAGAGGTGTCACTGGTCTTCTCTTCTGCACTGGATTGTCTCTTCCTCTTGGGGAAACATCTAAGTAGAAAAGAAAGAGAAAAAAGAGGGTGAGTTTTAGGTATGACAGATTTATTTATGACAAATGAAAATTCAATAACTTTTTTTTTCATGTAACCAACATCTTGGTACTTGCTCCACCACTCTTTTTTTTTTGTCTATTCACACAAGTTAAACTTATGGTACAGCGGCTTCATTTCATTTTTCTCTTTTCTGACAGGACAGGTTTCCCACTCTGCAAGCAACACGTGCACATAATTTGCAGTAGACTGTAATAAGGCTTGTGGATACACCAGCTTGCAAGGGTCTAGACAAGAATGTAGACAAGCTCTAATCATGTCGTCTTGCAGCCACGTGCAGGAAAAGGTCTCTTCCAAAAAGCCATGAGTGAGAAGAACCTTGGCTGAGTGTGTTCATCTTTAGCTTGGTGTTGCTAGAAATAAGATGCTGCTGGTTCATCAATTATTCCACTAGAAACTACCTTGGCTATCCTTCATCTTACACTGAAGCCTACAGTTTGCACACCTTAAAGCTCTAAGATATGAGAGAATGTTATTATTTTAACCCTGTACCTGCATGCAGACCCAGTCTCTTGGTTCGTATTCGTCTACACTGCTGGACTGTTTTCCATCCTTTTCCCCTGAAAAACACTCTCCTTATAAGTAGGGAGGGAGCATTGTCAGTGGAAAGCTGCATAAGTGCATTCTACCTCTCTGGGGAATTTATCGTCATTGTTAAACCTTTTCTCCTTTAGAGAAGCCTTGTGAATGTTGCAACACCAGGACTGAACTAAAACAATCACACTAATGACCTTTGAAATAATTAAGACATCCTAGACTAATACAAGTTTTTCCTCAAATTATGGTTTAAAACCATTCAAATGCATCTAGAAATAAAATAAAAAGTGAACAGCCACAACATCAAAGCTGACACTGCATGGTGAAGAAGATATTCCTATTCATAACCTCTGTCCCTGAGTTGGTGTTAAATTCCCTCGTGTTAAGCAGAGCTATGTATTGGGATAATGAGATGCAAGTCAGTTTGGTGGTACTAGTAATAATATCAAAAAGCTTTGTTCTGAGATACTTGTGACCTTTGATAGTCAGAAAGAAGCAAAACATGAAAGAGAAGAAAAGGAAAAAATACATTAAATGAAAAAAATACAAAACTTTTCTTTTAGCTCATCTTTGATATATTGCCAGGTGACTTAAGCCGACTTTCCTTGGCCTTTCGAGATGTAACAGCTATTTGCCACAAAGTCCGATTCTTCAGTCATAGCCTTTTAAAATAAAGTTTCTTTTGCCTGGAAAGTTGACACTGGTTGATATAATCACCTCTGTGAGAGCTGGAGATGCAACCTGCCCATATCATGGCCCAACTGCCTATAAATTCAAGGCATAACTGCAAGAATATCCATTTTGTTGCTTTTTTCCTACCCTGGCTGCCAAGAAACAGAGCTTTTTTAGTCACGGGAAGGCTGTGTACATGTTCTAGTAAGTTTTGATCTCAGCTAATTGCAGCTGAATTGCTAAGGGTATTAAAAGAATGTGAATGTAGGAGCAGAGCGAGAAACTGAACTTGTATCTCACCATGACCATGTACATCCAAATGATGCATGTGGCAGGTTCTTTCCCACCCCGTATTATGCCCAATGACTTCTTAATATCCAAAGTCAGCTGCCAGATGTTTTCTCATTTATTTCTGGATTGCCCCGGATCACAGTGCCTTCACCCACCCTTCCTTTTTCAGCCAAGCCATGCACCACTCACAACAGATGGACCAGTTTCAGCCTTACATTACCAGTAACCCTAAAAATGTAAGATTAGGCTTGAAATCACTCAAAACCCCACCACTTGCTACTGCAGAGGCATGGAGAACTGCTTATTTTTAAACTATGATATAAAACAATATATTAAATACCGTACTCCTGTAACCAGTTGCACCAATCACAGACACAGAATCACAGAATCACAGAATCACAAGGTTGGAAAGGACCCATTGGATCATCAAGTCCAACCATTCCTAACACTCCCTAAACCATGGCCCTCAGCACTTCATCCACCCGTTCCTTAAACACCTCCAGGGAAGGCGACTCGACCACCTCCCTGGGCAGCCTGTTCCAGTACCCAATGACTCTTACTGTGAAGAATTTTTTTCTGATATCCAACCTGAACCTCCCCTGACGGAGCTTCAGGCCATTCCCTCTTGTCCTGTCCCCTGTCACTTGGGAGAAGAGGCCAGCTCCCTCCTCTCCACAACCTCCTTTCAGGTAGTTGTAGAGAGTAATAAGGTCTCCCCTCAGCCTCCTCTTCTCCAAGCTAAACAACCCCAGCTCTCTCAGCCGCTCCTCGTATGACTTGTTCGCCAGCCCCCTCACCAGCTTTGTTGCTCTTCTCTGGACACACTCCAGAGCCTCAACATCCTTCTTGTGGTGAGGGGCCCAGAACTGAACACAGTATTCGAGGTGCGGTCTCACCAGTGCCGAGTACAGAGGGAGAATCACCTCCCTGGACCTGCTGGTGACCCCATTTCTGATACAAGCCAAGATGCCGTTGGCCCTCTTGGCCACCTGGGCACACTGCTGGCTCATGTTCAGTCGGCTGTCAACCAGCACCCCCAGGTCCTTCTCTTCCGTGCAGCTCTCCAGCCATTCTTCTGTATAAACGATTGCCACTGACTAAAATAAAAGTCCATGAGCATAGCCTACTACAATAGACTGTAGAAACCACTCTATAACAGTGGCAATACACAGCATAGTGCTTCCTGTCTTAGAGAGGGAATGGGTGAGTGAGAAGAAGAAAGAAGCGGAAGCATCTACAGGCTGAGGGCGCTGCGGTTTTTCAGCCTAGAGAAGACAAGGTTTCAGGGATATCTGTAGTACTGAAAGAGGCTACAGGAAAGCTAGGGCAGTGATAGGATGAGGAGGAATAGTTTCAAGCTGAAAAGGGGGAGATTTAGATCATATCTTAGGATGACGTTTTTTCCTGTGAGGGTTGTGAGGCCCTGGCCCAGGTTGCCCAGAGCAGTGGTGGCTGTACCATCCCTGGAGGTGTTCAAGGCCAGGTTGGATGGGGCTTTGAGCAACCTGATGCAGTGGAAAGTGTCCCGGCCCATGGCAGGAGGGTTTGAACTGCATGATCTTTAAGGTTCCTTCCAACCCAAACTATTCTATGAACCTGAAAAGTGACTGGGTATACCAAAATCTGGGAAAAGACCAACACTTCTGTTGACACAAGATGTACAGATATACCCTTTGGAAGAAATGTTAGGGAAATTTTTCTGAGAGACAGTGTGACCTAGAGCTGATGCTCCTCTGCCATCAGCTCTTGTGGGTAACTTGACTGTAAGTTGGACATCCAAGGGGCAGCCTTGGAGTGGAGCCAGAATCACAAATGCAGTCAGAAACTGAGTTGGGTAGAGAAGCAAAATGTCAGCTTGCAATTCATGTGATTTAATAGATTTCTATCATCAAAACTGTCTGTGACCTGTGTTGGTATATGAGAAGCCTTTGACAACAAGATCACAAGGAGACTTTGCCACGCATTCCAGGGACAGACGGAAGTCTTGTCCTTCCTTTGTCATCTTGACTGGCATCAGGACTGCTGAGATATGTTTCCTCTGGGAGGAGACCACCCTGTTTGTTTGGGCACTGCCATTTTCTCCAGATAAACCACTATTTCTGCTTTCACTGTGCACAAGATTCACATGCTTTCATCTATCCGTGGGGAATTTTCTTCATATGAATAACAATGGCATCATTGATACGGTGATTTTCTTGGGAAGGTCTTGCAGTAGGTTAGCAAGTCAGACAGAAGCTGTAGCTAGCAATCATTTGAGCAACAAATAATATCTTTAATGTCCAGAAATGCCAGTGCTTGATGATTCAGGAGTAGCTTTTGTCATTCTGTACACCACCTACCTACCTACCTTAGGTGAGAGTGTTAGCTGTTCTTTCCTGTTGAAATGCAAAAATAAATGTCTCACTGTAGTTTAGAGACTCTTCAAACAGATATTTTTGCATTGTGAAATCTGTGCCATCTTTAAAATGAAAAGCTTTCTGAAACAGAAGAGAGAGTGGACACAATTAACATTTGACATCACTTCCTAGTCAGTCAAAGTCTATAATCATAGCCACATTGTGCCATCTGACAAGCTTCATTTTATGTGACCTAACTTAAAGCTTGCAAGGCAACTGTCCCTGTATTCCTCCAGACAATAGAATAAGGAGTAGTGTAAAATGAAAGTGCAAAGGGATATATCGGTCACTGCATGTTCTCAGTTACCAAAGTTTGAACTACAATATTCATACGAACTGCATCAGAAATATCAAGTGGTCTGATCACACTGAGGCAAACAGATGTTGATCTTTTAGACCAGATTCCTTCTTTTCCATCAGTGGAAAGGTGACACTGGATGATTTACTAATCCCCTAATGATCCATGATCTTTTGTGCACCAGGGAAGGGGAAAGAAAGAGTAGAAATATTTTCCCAGAAAGGCTTCTAAAAGTATTTCCTTCACTCCAATTAGATCTTGCGGTATTTCATGTGATTTCACACTAGTTTGGCTAAAGATGAAACACATATTTGCGAGATTCACCTGTAGCCTACGAAGATGGGAACTGAGTCCCTGTGTTAGAGCTTGAGCAACAGATCAAATTCAGACTTCAGGACTTCATAGATGTGAGCTAACTGCAACACAAAAGTGTCACGAAGATCCTAACAACCAGAAGAAATCAGCGATTTGTTCTGTCAACATAAGCATAAGTAAAGGAATTGCAGCTTCTACTACTTTACATTGTGCTCCATTTGAAAGGCCATAAGAAAATGAATGCCCATTCAAATATCACTATGTAGATCTTTGACACACGACTCTCTAAAGCAATTTGCCCAATTCCCTCTTGTGTATTTTCCAACTGTACCTCAGACTACTCACAGCCACAATCTATGCTCCGAATTTATCACATCATGTGGTTCTGTGATGTTGTAAGTTAAGTACTTGCTAATGTAAGTTCTCCTAAATGAGGTCTCAAAAAGATAGGAGTCACTTCCTTAAAAGTCCTGATACTTTCCTCGAGTGTTATAGTGCTGTCCATGTATAAAATGTGCATCCGTGTTTCCTAATTTATTTTACATTTATTTTATTAGGATGATGCAAATGCTTCCTGTGTACTTTCAGATAAACTTATTCTGGATTTATGCTAATTTGTGAAACATAATTAAATACTAAGTTTTGCTAGATTTTTATCTAAAGAAATATGATCTTAATAAGCCTATTAACTGATAAATTATTTTTTAAATGGCAATTGCAGCAGTGCACCTTTTGTTTAATGTAAGACAAGATCCAAGTTAGGATACTTCTAGAATGTCAAATGGAAGCAATGAAATGCATATCCATTACCAAATTATCCCTTAGTTTTTTTTATCACAACTGTCTCTGTGTTAGACATTGCTATATTGTTTACCATAGAATAAGTGCATTCAGAGTGCAAAAGGTGGAAGTGTGTCTTTCTCAAATTCCTGTGCAATAATTCCTGTGTAAACTCTGAAAATGTAACCGATAATATGTCAATGATTGCTATACAAAGAAGTTAAATATTACAGCTAATTTTCTCACTGAAATCCAATCCAGGGATTAGCAACAATGGGGAATCTGTTTTATTTGCATTTAATTTGTACCTTCACACTATTATCTCCCATGTTTTAGTTTCAGGAAATGTGGTCTCAGGCTATTATAACCACATTTCATGCTGCAGTTGCATTGTTATTTGAGCTCTATGCTTGGAAATGACTTACTGAAAAAATAAAGCCAGCATACTTTATTTTAATTATACTGGAGCTGTGTCTAAATACAAAAAAATACTACAGTATATATTTAATATGGAGCACAGATTAACAGTTTTATGAGACATAAAATCTATCTATATCATTTCTATTTACAAATCAGTTATATATCTTTCAACAAAACTAATGCCTATAGTGTAAAAATGAATAAGGAGAGCGTCAAACTAGCAATCATATAAGCAGTAAATAACATCTTAATTGGCCTGGAATGTCGGAGTTTGATTTTTTGGGGACTAGATTTTATTCATTGATCTACATGGCATATTTATCTTTCTGGTGATTTGTACAAGTCTATACTCTTTCCTCAATATCGGATCCATGTATGGTTTTATATTGCAAATCCCATCAGGGGAAATAGCCAAGTAAAGAGAAGCACTGTTGCTTCTGGAAAAGCCATCCATTTAAAAGCTTTCACTGAGGCAAGGATACCTTTGCAGTTTTTACACTTTGTCTTCTGATAAAAAAGAAGGGGATAGAGGGAGAGGGAAGAAATGCTGCTATTATGCAGTTGCCACTCAATGCATGCTTCAGCAGTCCTTTACTCTTCACTGGTTTGGCAGCAGCGAGGAAGGATCCCGTGTATACTGGGAAATGTCTTTTAAATGCTCCTGCTATGTTCCATTTACCAGAAAGGCTAGCAGACAGAAATGGATAAGGTGGGCTTTATACATTGTGTGCAATCTCCTGATTTGGTTCTTCTCAGGAGCATTTTTGCAGACTTTTCCTTTGAACTCCTATCGTATTTTAAGCCAAGTGGCACTTCAGCCTGTGCCTTGTGCTCCGCTGTGCAGCTGAGAACTGGCAAACTCAATCATCCTCAGATGAGGGCACTGGCAGGGCATTCTTTTCTTTTCTCTTCTCTTCTAAAACATAGGTGTCTACTGCTGAAGTCAGCATTGGAAGAAGAGGGAAATCTATCAATGACTCTCTTGTTCCTTAAAAAAGTGTTGCTGGAAATGTCACCCTGGAGACATTGCATACTTGTTCTGCTTAGGACTGCTAAAGGCTGGCTCTGAAAAGCACTTCTGCTGTTGGCGCTGGAGGAGAAAGTTTACAAACAGCAGTGTTGCACTTGCCTGACTTCTGCTTTTGTGAAAGTGATTTTATAAACACAGAAATGCTCCGATAGCTGTCATTGCTCTGGTATAACCTTAGCTGTCTGGAAATGAGCTAATGAAAAATTTTGGTGTGTCTTTTAGAGAATACATTTGCATTTGACATAATTAGTGGTAGGCAGATCCAGCTACATCCAGGGGGAATCTCAAGACAACTGCTTTGCCGACTATTAGTGCCTAATTTCTGAATGTCAAACCCTGCACATCTTAATTTCTAGAGAATAAGCTCAATTGAACTCGCTCCCCAGTTATGCAAAAACTGCTCAGATAAAACCAAGTGGACACCAATGTAATGAATGTGGTTATTAAATTGTTTCAATTGAAAGAACCCTATTCTTACACCATCATAATGGGAACAATTTATCCCCACTGATCGGCCTGTCTCTTTTTTCTGAGCTCTCTTTGATCTTGAAGCATATTGCAGTGGTGTGTCCTATTGAAAAGCAAAACTGGGGCAATTTTAATGCTTTTGTACCTTACCAGTGCTCTATTTTTTCGCTGTTTAAAAATAGCTGTTAATTATAAGTGCAGTTTAAATGTCTCAAGTGACCCAGAAATGCAGGTTGGAATGAGACAGATTGTGTGTCTCATATAAAACAGATGTACTTTCACAGAGCAGTCTGAATTCAACCCTCAATATGTATCTTTCTCTAAGGTTATTTCAGTCAGGTATTGAGCTTGTCTGGCACTAAGCTATAAAATCCCACACATTTTGAACAATGAAGAGAAAACTGGATCTATATTTACCTCAAGAATAAAAAGCCTCTTTTTCTGTGTGGGTGTATTTTGCTGGTAGTGGTTGATGGGATGAGGGCATTTCCCTTCGACTTGGGAGACCCAGGAGACCAGACTCCTCGTTTAATCTCCACCTCTTCTGCCTCTTGACGTAATAAGCCATGCTTTTAAAGAACATTTACTGGTAATAAACTTTCAGGAGCTCCTCTTATTTCAGCTGGATTAAGCACTGCATGAGTACCAGTATACCTTGCAGATAGGAAATTTCAAGCTTTTTCCAGCGTTTGAGTGGCTTGAAGAAGTGGCTTTTTTTCTACACTTCTGTCAACCATCTCCTTTAATTTCTGTCTGTGATGAGGTTCATCAAGAGGAGTCTGAAAAGTAGCATGCAAATTAAATTAAGGCATGTTAGTGATTTACTGGAGGGCCTGAACAAATCAGTTATTTATATGTCTATTTATTTGTATGTTGTTAAACAGCAATTTGTAGACATTTCAATTCGGCAGCAAGACTCTGTTTCAACTTTCCGATTAGAATAGACTGTCGAGTGCAATGAGTTTGATGAGCTCTCCCCTGTCCCCAAAGCTCTGCAGTGCACATCCCAAAGCCACCACCACTTCAGGAAACTGAATGGTTTAATGGCAAAGGAAGCCAAGGGTCAGTCGAACTTAGATCGTACATTCAGATCTCCCTCGTTAAGAGAGACTGACATCCAGTTATGGGGTGGATGAGGCAGGAAGAACTAGTCAGAGAGTGTGGAAGGACCTACTCAGTGGAGCAGGAAACCTGAGCTAAAACATCCTTTGAAACATTTCCCTCTCTGCTTGGTTATTAAACATCACACACCTTTTCTTCTCCATGGCACCCAAGAATAAGGAAAAAGGGAGATACGTCCACACCTCTCCCCACCTCTCCCCACCCCCCAGTATGTTTGATTATTTGGTTTACTAAACATTTTGCTTAAAAAGCAGAATGTTGCTGTTCCTGCTCAGACATTTACATATTCACATGATTAGATACTCATGTGAAGAACAAAGAAATATGTTCATTCGACAGTGGGAGTAAGTGCAGTACTTTGTTTTCGATACTACTGAAAATAATTTTCAATAAAAGAGATTTTTAGGAATGAATTTTTACTTTTTTACTGTTTTCAATGCTTAGAAAATATCTCTTGAATCTCAGAGGATGTTGAAATTAAAAATTGGCTATGATGTATTGCAATACTCTAAGTCCAACTTCAAGAGAAGCCATAGGCCTCACTAGTTTCAAACATCAGTCCCCAAAAGACCACAGTGATTACCTCTGCCTTTGGGAACTTTCTAATTGTGGAAACAAAAGCGCTTCCTTTAACTATTCCCACATTAACACTTAACGCTATCACAATGGAAAACACAGATTTGGTAATAGCTGAAACAATAGCACATCTATATTTGAAACAAGAAAACTAGCATTTGGAAAAAATATTCATCAGCTATTGCTATCTTTCCACCTCTTGGGACTATATTTTCGTGCATAAAGGATTTCTCAAGACAGTGATGTCAAGAGAAAATTTTCTACTATGTCGCCATGGGCTTTGATTTAGCCTGTAAATTTTTGCGTTATTATTCAGTGAAACACCAGGACTGAACCTCAGTTTAAACATGTGCGTGAGTTAACCACCTCTTTGACAAAAGCAGTGCAAACCCAAGCTGAAACATATACTTAGAATTGAGATTTATTAGACATGGGATGGACATGCACTTATAAATTCTGCAGCACTGAGACCCCTTAATTTGAATTTAGGTAAAGCATATTAATTTCATTCATAAGAATCCATTCTAAACTGAGTTAAGAACTGTACTTCTAGGAGAATTTTGGTGGGTGCAAGAAAGCCTCATTGCAGTAGTGGTTTTGGCCCATTTTACTTTTTGTGTTTTAATTTTAAGTTTCCCTTCCCTACTGGGTGGCAGTGTCTAGGTTACTATCACAACATCAATGAAATAGATGATTGGATTGAGTGCACTCTCAGCAAGCCTGTGAATGAGACCAAGCTGAGTGCTGAGGTTGACACCACTGAGGGACGGGAAGGATATTGACAAGCTGGAGAAATGGGACTCTGCAAACCTCATGCGGTTCTGCAAGGTCAAGTGCAAGGTCCTGCACCTGGGCTGGGGCAATCCTCAACAACAATACAGGCTGGGGGATGAAGAGATTTGGAGCAGCCCTGCAGAGAAGGACCTGGTGTTCCTAGTGGATGAGAAGCTGGACATGAGCCATCAATGTGCACTTGCGCCCAGAAAGCCAATTATGTCCTGGGCTGCACCAAAAGAAGCATGGCCAGCAGGCAAGGGAGGGAATTCTGACCCTCTACTGCGCTCTTGTGAGAACTCACCTGGAGGTCCGCATGCAGCTCAGTAGCCTTCAGCAGAGGAAAGACATGGATCTGTTAGAGAAAGTTCAGGTTCTGTCCTTGCACTCAGCACCGGTGAGGATGCACCTCGAATACTCTGTTCAGTTTTGGGCCCCTTCCTATAAGGAAGATGTTGAGGTCCTGAAGCATGTCCAGAGAAGAGTGATGAAGCTGGTGAAGGGGCTCGAAGACAAGTCTTATGAGGAGTGACTGAGGGAAATGGAGCTGTTCAGCCTGGAGAAGAGGCGGCTGAAGGGAGACCTTATCGCTCTCTACAACTGCCTGAAAGGAGTCACTCTTCTCCCAAGTGACAGGCAATAGGACCAGAGGGAATGGCCTCAAGCTGCTTCAGGAGAAGTTTAGATTGGACATTAGGAAAAATGTCTTCACAGAAAGGGTTATCAAGCACTGGCAGAGGCTGCCCAGGGAAGCAGCTAAGTCACCATACTTGGAGTTGTTTAAAAGGTGGGTAGATGAGGTGTCTGGGGACATGATTTAGTAGTGGACAAGTATGGTTGGAGTTGACGATATCTAAGGTCCTTTCCCACCTAACGATTCTATGATTCTGTGATTCTGAAATCATCAGGAAAGACTGTACAGATCGTGTAAACAATAAATAGGTAGTAAAGGAGAGCAGGCTGCAAGGTTAACAGGCAACAGCAATATAGGACTTTGTTACTTTAGGTCTCCCTTCATGGCAACATTTCTCTGTGGAAAGTCGTGGCCTCTGTTGAACAGCTAAACAGTTTTTATGGGCTAGTAGTTATATGCAGACTTGGAAAAGTTCATGCAAGCATGCTGACTTTTTGTGTTGGTAACATTAATTAGACTGACTTTTTTTTTTTTTCAAAGTCTGATAAACAATCTTTTAATAAATTCCTGTTTGTCAAGGAAAAACCTACTGTGTCAGGGAATTCATTATGCTTGCTGGGAGTAGCTCTGTTATGATTTCTCCCCTTATTTCAGACATAAAACAGAACAGCTGTATGTTGCATATCAGACAGAACATACACATGCATATAAATGCTTTCTATCTTCAGCTTTTGTATTTCCTGTCATGAATTGTAATGAATGAACCTCAAATGTTTGGAGAGACAGTTTCAGGAAGGGACTCAATGATTTAACTATGATCCCTCCCATGAAGCTGTCTTTCCCCTCAGCATTAATGAAGCTTGTGCTGTCTTTCTTCATCTCATTTCAGATGCTACATGACTAAGGGCCTTTGGAGAAAGTCCAGAGGAGAGGAGCAAGAACAAGATCAGGGAAATATGATCCATGAAGAAAGCCCTAACTGAGGGTGTTCAGTCTACAGAAATGAAGACCGACAAGGGATGTCATCACAGTCTTACCCTACTGAAGAGTCTGATGCCAAAGAGCAGAGAGAATTGTCCTCCCACAACACAGAGGAGAGAACACTTATCAGCTGCAGCTGTGTAACCAAGCAGGGTACTGGGAAAAGGCCAGAATTTTGTGGATGGCTATGAGAACATACTATTAATACAGCCATAACATGGTGAAGTGGGCTAGACAGAAATAGAAGAGACATAATTTGTGCTACTTTGAGAACGCAATGCAATGTGTTTGCAAACCCTTTGACTTCATTCTCTTTCAACTGCTCTTTCCACTTCCCTCCCCAGTAATCTGTGATCTGTTTAATTGCTTCCTACTATAAGATTTCTAAATAAATGTTTCTTGCTTTCCATAAAAATGCATTTGCCAGCATGCTGCTCCTTCCCTCTCCTTCCTCTTCCATTTTGCAGTTTTCATCTTCCCATTGCAGCTATCCATGAAGATCTAATAAACAAACCAAAATAAACTGGAAAAACACGAAGTGAGGAGCTGAATGGAATTTTTGGTGACCCGCCAGCATCTCTCCGTATCTGTATTTACAATTTTTTCATAGTAAGCAAATTTATGATTTATGTTTTTTGTTTAAATCCAGATTGATGGTCCTAAAGTCTGTGCCAATCTTTCAGCTGAAGCTAGATGAATTCGAGTTTTGTAATTGTAGCTGCTCTAGTTATATTTTCCTAATGAGACTAATATTTTGCTTTCATTTTTGCCTGCAAGTTCCTCGGCGTTTACAGTGATGAGGAGCTTGCAGCCAATTTCACGCTTATGTTATAGTAATCCCAAAACTGTTTCATGTAAACTAAATAAGCTGTTCTTACAGGAGGGACAGAACCAGACAATGTCCTAATGGGCAAGCTTCTTTCGGCTGTCTCTAATTTTTCCTTTTTGCTTTCTTTGTCACACTTTGCCTCTTACTTACTCTCTGTTTTGATTAATTTTGTCCTGGTTGATAAACCTACTTCAACAAGAACAGATTAAATATTCTGAAAAAGTATTTGCATGAAAGATAAGGCACTTTTTCAGGGAAAAGGGCTTTGAATACAAGAGTCAGAAGACAGATTTTGCAGGGGGTAGGCTCTTCCACCACCAATTTATTGTAAAGAGAGAAGAGAAAACGAACTCTTCTCTGCCTGTGATTTAAAGGAAGAGATAAACACACATTACACTTCTGTTTTTTATTCAGATTTAGTTCCAAATCTGAGATACTTTTGCTAGTAAGTCCCATTCATAGAAATTTTAGGAACTGTAGCTAGAGAAAACCCCTTTCAGGAGAAACAGAGTGGGTGATTACTTGGTCCTCAGGAATCGCTGTCTTAGGCGTTGGATGGAGGCCAAGTCAATGAATCTGTAATATGCTATAATTCTGGACCATACCAAACAACATCTGGGGTTTGATTAAAAATATATTTAGTTACATGCACACTTTCAAATTCTTCTATGCAATGGATTTGTCATAAATAGCTCAGTCTCATCTCCCAGAGATCATGCTTTCTGCTCCCACTTGTTGCATCACATGGCTGCTACCAGCACTAATACCCAATTATAGTGCCCTCAGCCCCATGTTTATCAGGTGTTGCCTGTCACGGTGGAGAGTGCTGGGGGCAGAATTCCAAACAGATGCTGATCTTTTGCTGTATTTGCTCTATATGTGAGCAAACCTAAGGAAGGAAAACTTCAATAATCTGCATAATGGTTCTTTAAATTATATTCCATTCAAAACAGCCAAGCAATTTTTGTGCCATGTTGTCCTTTGAGACAAACTGGTGTAAAGCTAAGGATGTTTTACCAGGTGCTAAGTCTCCACTAATCACTGAGGGGGTGGGAAAGAAGAAATCTGAATTTCCATGATTCCTGACCCTTTACTCCAAATCCATTAACACACACGGATTTAGCATGATTAGACCTGCTGGCAGACAACTAATGGACTGACTCTGTAGTTGGTGATAAGCAAAACCATTCCACTACGATTCAAGCATTTCATTACCTCCTGCCCAAAGCCCACATTATAGATATTTGCTAAATGTTGAGATTGAAAAGATGTATCCAAACTAAAGACAAAGGCTTTATGCACATCTCTGTACCATGAAAATTGTAATACACTCCTTGATTTTTTAATGTACACTGAAATTAGAGGACAGTTTTCTTCTGTCACAATTCCTTGCTGCCACAGTTTCACAGGGAAAACCCACTGTATGTTTGAGGGGAGGAGGAGCCCAGTCTCAGATGTCAGTTTAATTAGTATATCATTGTACATTAATCTAGTTGATTTAGCAAAGTGTATAATTTGTGCTTTTTACCTATAAAGTGGGGAAGAAAAAGGAAATTTAGTTAAGTTTTTAAAAGAGTAGAGAAGAAGTAAGTCTGATGCAGTGCATTTTTTCCTATTTGATTTACCGACTTGCAGAGAAACTTTGGATCAATCCTATAACTCTTCTGTGCCTGAATTTCTTTTCTCTGAAATTATGATAATAAAACCCCAGAATATCTTGGAAAGGGTTCAGACAGAGAGCAAAATAAAAGCAAAGTGATATTTCTTCCATCAAATAAGCTGGGATTGGATTACTGAACCCCTACAATGTATAAATGGGGATTTTTTTTTTCTACTAATCACAGAGGCAGCTAATTACAACAAAGCTGTGGTGAAAATAATGAGAAGTTTGGGAAGATCTAAAGTGACAGTGTGAGGGGAGACTGAAAAGATCAATTAGATGAGAGGGAAAATGAATTAAAGTTTGATCTTGTTCTCCCTGGAGTCAATGGTAAAATTCTCATTGAATTTATGAAGCATAAAGATCCAAATGCAGAGGATGACCAGAAAGTACAAACGTGTATACATAAATAAACAGTGCAGAGGCATTCAATCCCTTGAGGTAAAGAAGCAGCCTGCCAGAGAAACTACAATACAGAAAACTTAGAGCAAACAAATAAATTCCTGACATTGTGCAAAACTTCTTACAGTTCAGTGCTGCAGAAAGACCAACAGATCAAAAAGGGAATAAAACTTTTAAAGGTAACAATATCCACTATAACATTAAATAAAAATGCTGAGAACATCAGCATAGTGTAGGACATGACTGAAGTCTAGAATGCTGTAGAAACAGCTGAGAATTTCATAAAAATTACTCTAGAGTTAATTGAGAGTTCATGAAACTTTAGCTGTCTTGTCACTATCAAGGGCTGAACAGACAACTTAATTTACCTCTTGTTTTCGTGCATCCTTGAAGTCAGTGGACAGTGATGTTCTTTTCTGTCCTTTTAAGACTGTTAATGTATAATGAATTTATTCCGCCTTAAGGAGAGCACAAGGTATGGTAGATACCAGAGTTAGGAATATCATAATGGGGATACTTACTATTTTGTTACTTTCTATGCATCACTGTTTGGCTTCTACAAAAATTTTTCAATTTTAAACTGAATCTTGAAAGCCATTGGTTTGTTCTGCCATCATGGGAATCTGGATCTTATATGTGCTTACAACCTCCCAAAGTGTATAGCACTGCCACAC